>NC_056513.1:13750414-13782579 GCF_014905685.2 Nematolebias whitei | reverse complement strand
TATATGTATATGTATATGTATATATATATGTATATATATGTATATGTATATGTATATGTATATGTATATGTATATATATATATGTATATGTATATATATATATATATGTATGTATATGTATATATATATATATGTATGTATATGTATATATATATGTATATGTATATGTGTATGTATATATATATGTATGTGTATATATGTCTCAAAAATGACACACCAGACGTGTCAGAAAAAATTCAAGTTTGATTTTTATCATTCACTGCCAAAGGCAAAGGGTGCTAATGTTTTCGAGAACGAGTTAGCAAAATATCGTATAAACTAGGGGTGCACCGATAAATTGGATGTCCGATTTATCGTACGGCCGATTTATCACACGGCTGATTTATCGGCCCCGATTTCCTTAATTTTGGAATATCGGCCAATACTTACATGAGAAACCAATTTTAAAAGTTTTTTGTAGTTTTTTTTTTTTGTAGTTTTAACAACAGTTGTCTAAACTTTACTTATATTTCAGAGCACTACCTCATGGTCAGCTAAAACAAGTTTGTATTGTTTCTAGGATATTTTCAATAAAATAAGATTGGAAAATTGAAGGTTCATTGTAACTTTATAACACCTGACAGTGTCGCTTATAAAACAAAATCGTATCGGCCAAAATTGGAATCGGCAGGTCAGGAATTTTAGAGATCCCTGATCGGCCAGAAAACTGCAATCGGTGTACCCCATTACCAACCAGTTGATGAATTTGAATGAAACTTTCAGAAAATAATCATTGGATTGATATCATCAACTACTTAATTTATTAAGTCTGTTCAGTTGAAGATGGCTGCCACAGTCAAGCCACTTTAGCAAGCACAAAAATGGCTAAGACCCCAATAGTTTTACAGCTATCAAACCAAAATTTGGTGTGGTAGTAGCCGAAAGTCATTCGAAACATACAGCTTGAGTGCAGCACATAGCACTGCAATAAAGCAATGGCATTGGTTGTCATATTTGTGAATTACGTCACATATTTTAATGAATATCTCAAAAAGTAAGCACTAGATTTACAACTGATCAACTTTTAAAATATCCCAATTTAAGATGGCCACAAAAAATGGCTATACCTCAGTGAATTGGGCAGATCTAAAGCTCAAGTTTGGTATGACGCTAAGCGAGTCATTCACAACACATGCTCTAAGCATGAAAAAAAAGTCATGTAAGATGATAAAATATTTTTGAAATATTGCTAGCTAACAATTATGATTACTCTTAAACTAAAAGTGATAGGTGATATGCATTCCTTTAAGGAATTCAAGCTTTTTATTCTTCAAATTAGAGTCTGTATGCCATGACATTTAAAAGTTAAAGAGCTCAAATCTAACTACATTGAATATCCCTGCTTCTCAATAAATATTAAATTTGATAAATTCATTTATTCTTGACTCTTTCATTAAGAGGTGTTTTAGTGCATTTCTCAATACACAAATGGCTGCACAAAAAAAACATTATTTGAATTGGTTTATTTAAAAAGAATGCATTATTCTGGAATAATTGTGGTGATTTTGTAGTAGAGTGCACTTGCATTAAAATACATATACTCTGAAAATGTTAGTTTTACTTTAGCTTCAATGTTCTGTAATTAAGTTCATTGCTCTTAAAGCCACAAAATCCCTTCTGCACTTCTGACTGAAGAACTGCTAAATAGTGAGTCTGTTTCCCTTTTCAGTGCTGCTGTCAGCAGTGTGGAGGAAAGCAGTGTGCAGAACGACACTGAAAGGTGAAGTGTAACTAAAAGTTAAGTGTCATAGCAAAGCGGCAGCTCTTTGTCAGCAATCTAACAAGAGAAAGAAAGGTGGCAAAGTTGCACAAACTCCTGTGAAACTTTTAAAATCAAAGTTTTGGACACTGTGAGGCTGCAGGCTTTGCAGATCAAATGTGCAAATGGCTCAATTTGCAAACTAGTGTCCCATATTTAACAAAGTGTCACAGAAAAAGTTTTTTTTTCTAAACTATAATTATGACTTCTGCTCATGAATATGTAAATGTTTGGAGACTTTTAGCTTTTTAGGCTTTAAGTAGCCATTTAACAGCTTTGCAATATTAAATCAATTGTATTTACACTGAAAACTTTGACAAATATATTTTGTGACATCCATTTCACTGGAATTGACTAGTTACCAATTTACTTTCCATTACTGATTTATCCTGTTCAGGAATGCAAGAGCATCGAAGCCAATCCCAGCTGTCATCTGGCAAAATATGCAAAACAAAAATAAAGGTCAATTTGGGCCTTGTTGATTTGGAAAAGCTGTTTTTTCAAAGCAGTCCTTTAATTTGTTGTTTCTAAATATATCTTTGTAAACATGGTACCATTTCTTAAATGTTTTCATGCACACAAAATAAATACAACAACTCAAAAAGGCTGCAATAATTATGACGGGCCTGTATATGATGCTGCAATGCTGCCACAAAAATACACCATAAACAGGAAACAAGGCGCGACGTGTTCAAAAACAAAAACAAAAAAAAATGTATAGATGCCAAATACAAAGAGAAAAACTGAATATATTTTTTGGCACTGTTGATGAAGTGCAACTTCTACTTCGAGTCATTTTAAGCTACTCTTGACTTTGAGTTGTGTCAGTCCAGCAATACTTGAAGCATATCAGTACACAAATATCTTTTAAAACTATTATCGTTTCTCATGTTTTTTATGTTTAATTGATGTATATTGTAAATTATTTTGCAACTTTTGTTGAGTTCTTTAAGTGATAAACCCCCTTTTGCTCTTAGATTATTTGAGGTAATGTTTTTTTGCACTGCTGTATTCAAGGAAATGCCCATTTGTTTATTACTGTAGATTTGTCTGCTTATTGATGTAACAATGTGCAAGAGTTTAATTATAGTTGAGCAGCTAGTATCTGCAGCACAAATGCAAGCATGTAATCAGTCATAATTGTTACATCTGTAATGTTTGGGGGTCATAGGTTTGGTAGGTGGTTGGACTACGACATCAGTCTTTTCAAAAGGTTACATTCTGGCTGTCTACACAAAAAGAGTGGTGTTTTAAAACCGTTTCCCCCTAGGTTTAAAAAAAACAGAACTGTTTGGGGTCTCCTAATATGGCTTTTTTGTGTGAACTTAAGGCTAAAATGCTATTAAAAAACATTGAATATTCACAAAGTGGTGTTCTTGTGCTGATGTGGCCTTGACGTCAACCTACCACATGATTTTGGACGTTAATAGGAAGCTGGAGAAAACCCACACAGACCAGGCCAGAGGAGAACATTCAAACTTCACAAAGACCACAGCTAAGATTCAAGGACTTCTTCTTGTGATTATGCTAATCTTCAACCCACCATGCTGCTCTTGACTATATGAATAATTTTCTATAGACTGATGTATTTACCTTCAATGGGGCAGTAACGAGTAACTGCGTCAGGCATTAACTGGCCCTCCTTGTGTCTGCAGTACACCTCAGCAATCTGCTGCCGGCACTCTTTGCTCTTTGCCCTGGACAGGGCTGATATGGCTTCCTTGCCACTGATCTCACATTTGGGAGGCTCATCGTACGTCACCTCCAGCGTCGCTGGAGTTGCCTGCTTCCTGTGGGGGTGCTGATGTCGGTGCTGTGGTTGGGCAGGCTGGGCTTGAGAGGTCCGGTGGTGCTGCTGCTGACCTCCCAGGATGCCCTGACCACCAGGATAGGAAGTGTTGTTGCTAACTGCCAGTGACTGGTGGCCTACAGACAGAACTTCGTTGGAGCTGCGGCCCGGTCTGTGGGAGTTGTCGTGCCAAGCCTGCTGCTGGGCGTGGGCCTGCAGACGCTCCCGCTGCTTGTTGCTGGTGGCTCCTATAGACTGGCGGTGTGGCTGAGAACGTGCACCAAAGTTGCTATTGTCTATATTTTCAAAGTCTTTGGGCACAGAGTTCTCAATGTTGCTGTCGACTTTACTTTTCTCCTTCGGTCGGTGGGAGTAATATCCATCCTGGAGAAAGAAAAGAGAAATACAAGGAGAGCATTAAATAAACAGTTTGGGGCAGGAAAAAAGGCAAGAAGGAAGAGGGACACAAACATGAAAAACCAGATCAGAAGTGAATGAACCCGGTGCATATCAAGTGTTGGATATTATTCAATGTTGCATGTATGATTGGGCAGGGCTGCACTGAACCATGAGGCATGAAATGAAGCAGTAAGGTACTGAATGTGTACACTACCGGGTGCAACCTAACCAAAGGAGAAAGAGATCTAAGAGGTCTATCGCTCTATTAACAGATTGGCTCTCAGATTCAATTAAATCCTCCTTCAATAAAGCTGAACATTGTGTAAACAGCTTCCCAACAGGGAGTGAAACGTCAAAATAGGATCGAGTTAGCGTGGATATCTGTGTTTGTGGATGAGTGCCCGTATGAGTACTGGTAAATTCCTCCATTGTTAACAGGAGCAAAATAAGAACTTGAAGAAAATACTCATATCTGCATGGAAAGACCCGGATGAATATATATTTACATGCCTTTGGTTTTTGATAAAGTAAATATGAAAAAGTTGTGACAATTAATTATTATTATGATTTTATTTTACAAAAAGTTGCTAAAATAGCATGGACCTAATTTTTATATTATGTTTCCAACTGTTTGACCTTAACTAGTATCACAACAACTGCATTAAAGCTTTTCAGCCATTGAAGCCACTTTCACAGCCCAGTTCTAGACATGGCTACAAAGACCAGTCCATCTTAACGCTGTCTCTGATCATCCACAAACCACTAACTGGACCGGCCATGTCCTGCACACATGGGAGTTTTCAGAAATGAAGCGATCTTTACGGAACCAAAAGAAGCATGAAGCAGAACTCAGATTTACTGATGTGGAGTCCTACACGTATGACTGGTGTCATGACAAATAAACTCAGGTTAGCATTTCTTTTTCTAGGTAAGTAATTATTTTTAACTAAATGCAAATGTTTTGTGTATTATCATCATCAATCACCATCCTTGCTCAACAAAATTTTTTTAATTTTACTCTTGTTGAGGTTTTAAAATCGCATGGCCAGGTGGTCACACAGACTGCATGCATCACTACACCATGTTATAGGGCAGTAAAGCTAGCTTATTTTTTCACCTGATGATCATTGTGGCTCTGTTACTACCTCAGTTTGTGGCACAAAGGCACATCAGAGGTGGACTGGATTCAATCATTGGTATAGTTTATGAGATACACGGGTATACAGAGTATACCTACTAGAAAAACTTTTCAGTATACCCACTTAAAAGTGCCCAATGATTCATGACATATAATTAGGTATGTGTCAGTGATACGTTAAATGGCAGTTAAACACTTCCGTAACAATACATCATCAGAGCTTGTTTATTACATTCGCTTATCCAGTGAATTATTGTATAATTAATACTTCTGTACTTACTACTTAATACTCAAACATGTTTTGCTTTGATACTGTTTTATAAATTCTATAACATGTTTTTAATACAAAGCCAACTGTTGTACAAAGTTTGTTTGTTTGTTCATTCAAATATAAGCATCAGAGAAATTTGGAAATGTTCAATAAGCTTAAAACTCTAAATAAATTGACGAATACATTGTACTAACTAGTGTACTTTGGTTTCTAAGCACAGTACGGACCAACTGCGGTAAATGTGGTTTTAGGTTGGACATTTGCGCTCCGTGGCTTCAGCGGTGTCCAACGTCCAATGCAAATCTAACTTTACTGCGGTATATCCTCTACAAAAATGTAGACTACACCACTGGATTCATCTCTATATGGGTTGTCATGAGAAGGGTTGCCACCTTGCTCAAGTGCCTTGAGCCTGTTTCTAGATAAAAAAGCATGTCACTGTGTACTTTGGTATGATTGCTGTATGTGTACGCCACTGAACACAGAGCAGAGAAAACAAAGGTGAGAGCTGTCTGAGGAGCTCAGAAAGAAGGTTTTAGATATCCTTGTTGAAGTTAACGGATACACAATCATCTTCAAGCAGCTCCATGCTTCTCTGACAACAGTTATACATAATAAAGTGCTATGTGTTGTCAACATTGTATGTTTCTATACAATGGCGAATTTAGTTCTCTGCATTAAACCCATCACACCTGGGATACACCCAGGTGGAGCAGTGGGTAGGTATGTAAGCACCTGGGGAGCAATTAGGGAGGTGTCTTGCTCAGACATGCCACGGCATGTGGGAATGGCTGGGAATCAAATCGGGTCCTGAGTCGGTTGCCCTACCTCTAGTTGGCAATATTACAAAAAAGTATCAGGATCTTGGGCCCATCTGTCTGGACATGGGAAGCAAGAGGAAATGCAACCCCTGCTTGATCAAATGGATGGTAGAAAATAAGGAAATTATCAAAAATAATTCCCCCTGAACTCCTAGGTCCAACACTTCCCTTTCCGATTGAACCATTTGTTGCATTCTGAACCAAACAAAGTTTCCACTATTAGAAAAATAGCCAGACTGGAATATGTCAAAATGTATGATGCCCAGCCCTAAAGCGTTTGGGAGAATTTTTCAGGTTTGACAAAACTGGAGTTTTTAGGCCAATCACATCAAGTGTTTCTTTTTTAATGATTGTGGGAAGGTAGCAAAAACTGATTGTTTCAGTGCGTATGTGAATGTTTGAGTGCACACTTTCTGTGTTAATCTGGCTAAAAATATTTGAAAGCAAAGAAGGGGCAACAGTAAAAGCACAATAAAAAGTAATCACTGTTGGAGGAGTGCGGCATGAAGAAGCACCCAGGAAGGGTCGGTGTTCTCAAGAGAAATGTGCTGTGATGCGTCAAACTAAAGAAAAAGCTGGCCACCACCACACTGTTCCCTGGTAGACAAGCAACAGAAGAGGTGAAGGAGGAGGGGGAATCGTGAGAGTGGAACGGCACGACAAACCGTTGTTGGGAGAAGATAAAGCTTATAGCAGCGGGGATCCAAGATGTATGAGCAGTATGAGGCATGCGAGACAGGAGAGGTGAAAGGCACAAAGGAAACAAGTGAGATGCTTTTATATGAGCCAGCAGCTCAGTTTGAAAATGTCTTTTCAGCCCTACAGCCAGGCCTGTTATCGGCCCATCGACCTTTCCTCACTGTAAACACCTTGTGCCGGTGCAATTATAAAGGTTGCAGGATGACACACTTTCACACTCAGAGACAGAAAGGGAATGATATTATAGCATAAAACACAAAACAATAACATTCTTATTGTACTTTCCCTTCAAGCTTTCTCCCTGCAGAGATCTGATTCCCACTAAATTTGACAGATTTAGGCTGTCTGCTTCTCCTTTCGTCTCCTCAATGCTTCTTCCTCTCTTCTGCCCTTCACACTCCTCTTCACACATCCCGATGCATCCCCTCTGCTCTACTCCGTTCATGCTTTCTGCCTCACATCTCCCTCCTTTTCTCTGATCATCTGTTCCCCATTACACGTCTGTCACACCTCCCTTTCTCATTTTTCTCACCATCTTCCCTCCCTTTTCAATAATCCTCACTTCATCACCGCTCCTTCCCGTCAGAACCTCTCACCTTCTCCCCCTACGTCTAATCTCTGTCTGCTCTTCTTTATCCAAACAATTTAAGATGCTCATGTTTTTTGTGAATGACATGACCTGCTAATCCTGTGTGTAACAGCTACTTAGACCAGTGATCACCTAAAGAGAAACCCCTGCTCGCAGAGTTTCAAAGGGAATGCTTTAGGGGACTAATCCATGCTGTGCAAGTCACTGGATGTTTGCAGAGGTAAAGTGAGCCTGTGTGCCATCACGACTACGTTGGTAAGGCTTTGTTGTGGATTTTGTTCTAAAGGTGCACTGTGAGGTGTGTTTGTTGTTTAAGGGAAGAAACGAGGGTGAAGTAGAAGCAGCATGTGTTCACCCCGGAGACACTCCTGCTTTGATTCCTGCTGCGAGAGATATGAGAAGATGAGGGACACAGGTAAATTGGAAAATGGCCCCGGAAAAGAAACACCACCAGTGTGTCCATCCAACCTTTCAATGGACATATATATATATCACACCATCCAGAAAAGAGGTGTTTAAAGAATTCTTTGCATCTCAAACAGAATTGTTCTGTAAATGCTGATGCTGCTTTTTTTGCTGTCCATTTTTTTCTTTCAGTCTAACCATTTTTGCATATTGTGTTCTTTTTTCCCAGTGTTTCCCCTACCACTACAGGCAGGGTGCCCCGCCCTGTCAACAGAACCAAGCACCCTGCCAAACCCCCCCCCCCCCCCACACACACACACACCATCGACATCTGCTGGCAGTGATGTAGCGCTAAGCTAGTGGTGCGTAATACAGATGCGCTAGCTAAAAAGCGATGACAAAGCGATGATATGGAGGTAGTGCTCTGTTTCCTTCACACTGAGCAGTTTCCAACTGCGTCCCCACTCGAAAACTATTGGTACAAACAGTGCGCAACATGGACGTGTCGTCGTCCCCCCCCCCCCCCCCGACATAAATCATAAAAGATATGAGCGCCCTGCCAAGGCAAGTAAACTATGGGAAACACTGTAGCCAATCCTATTTTAAACCGTTCAGTTCCTACAGGTAAGTGGTGCTATGATTTTTTTTTAAACAAATACTTTTCCTGCACAAAATCCATTGACATTTTTTAGTTCCTTTAAAACCATTGTTCTCTGAAATCTGCTTCAGTATACTTCCTTTATTCTTGTCTACTATATGCTACATTAGCCTATGACTTTTAACTTTTAGTCAATGTGCTATTTTAATTTATGGCTAGCATTTTGCTACTTTAGCTTTGTGACAATCTTTTGATACTTTTAGCTATGGCTCTGATCACTTGAGCTTTCAGCTAGTTTTTTGCTACTTCGAGCCAGCCCATTGCAACTTTTAGCTATCTTCTTCTGCTTTTAGATAGAATTTTGGAACTGCTAACTTGCTAGGCTTATTGCTAGTTTTATTTTTTTGCTAGTGTTTTGCTATATTCTCTATGGGGCAGCTGTGGCTGAGTGGTTAGAGTGGTTGTTTTCCAATGGGAAAGTTGGGGGTTTAATTCCACCACTATGCAGTCACATGTTGAAATGCCCATGGGCAAGACACTGAACCTCTCACTGCCTCCAATGTGTGTCCCATCTGTGTATGAATGTGATCTAAAGCAGTGATTAGTCTCTATAGAATGATATGTTGGATTATCTTTGTAGAGATGTAGTAGAGCGCTGTATGAATGTGTGTGTGGAGGTAAATGACGGCACAGATTGTGTTGTAAAGCACTTTGAGTATTTTGATTAGATTGAAAGGTGCTATATACAGTAAGCACAGTCCATGTACCATTACATTTATATTCTGCTTTGAGCTAGTGTTTTGCTTCATTTAACTAGCATTTTGTTACGTTGTGATGCATGTTCAATGATCCAGGTAAGTTGAATCAGGTCCTCTGGACAGGTTCTTCTTTGTTGAAAGTTTTGTCTTTTATCCAAAGGACTTCTTCAGTCTTTGACTGAAGAAGACAAAACTTTTCAACAAAGAAAATTGTGTTCAGAGAACCTGACTCAACCTTGCTAGACAACATTTTGGCACTTTTAACTAGCATTTAGATTTTTTTAGCTAGTAATTTGCTACTAGCTTTTAGCTTGGCATTTGCTAATTTTAGCTAGTGTTTGCGACTTGCTTGTAACTGGGCCTTTGATAGTTTGAGCTTTTACCAAGAATTTAGTTTATCCAGATTTATTCATTTAGTTTCAGCTTTTTCATCAAACTGAAGCAGTCACTCAGCACTCAGCATTAACACATTTAAAACAAACAAAACTTATTTTTGTAGCTTTTTTTGGTTTTCTCTTGTTAAATAGTTACCACTTTGGGGGTTGTAGTTTAACTCCAACTTGTTTAGAACATTTAGCTTTGTTGTCGGATGTGGTAGCTTGGTGGTCTTAAAATCCTGAGGTTGTGGGTCGAGCTTGCATCAGGAAGGACATCCAGCATAAAACAATTGCCAAGTCTTTTATGAAAATGTGCTCATTGTGTAATATCCTGAAGGAGGCAGCAGCCGAAAGAAACTTACTTGAATGTTTAACTCTAAGCTAGCTTATATATGCTAACCAGTACCGGAGAACATCAATCTTCTGGAGCAGTGATGGATGGACGGACGGACGGATGATCACCTTTATAACCGCTTTATAATTTGAATTTATTGTTTTATTACTTTGCTAAGGAGTCAAAAACTATTAATGTTTTTAACTAAATGCAAATGAAATTGTTTGACGTAACATTTCTTGAAGGAATGCATGTCGTCCTCCACCTTTCATGCCAAACTTTTAGACTAAGATGGTCTTATAAGAAACGACAGATTACAGCTGTGGTCAAACCGTGACAATAATTGTATGCATGATTTCATGTGATTTCATAGTATACTGTATGTCATGAACAACTCAACCATTACATCAATTTTTATCTCAATATCTATAAAACTGAGTAATGGTCATTTTTGTGTTGGCAAATGTTGATTAATTGTAGTAGTCATCTTAAACGCAGCAACTCTGGTCTGGTCGAAGCAGATGGCCACTTGTCCTGAGCCTGGTTCTGCTAAAGGTTTCTTCCTGTTAAAAGGAAGATTTTTCTTTCCACTGTTGCCTTTGGGCTTGCTCAGGATGGGAGACTACGACCAAGTGAAGTTTCAACGAGTATGCTGGATTCCTCAGATAGAGAACTTTACTAATTGGCTTTTGTATGTATGGAAATGTTTCTGTACAGTGCCCTGAGACGACTTTGGTTGGGATTTGGCGCTATATAAATAAACAGAATTGAATTGAAATTGGTTGACTCCAAACAGTAATCAGTTGCGGATTCGCATCCAATGATAAGTAAAAAAACAAACACATACAGTATACTGTAAGGATCCTATAACAAATCTATTCTTGTGAGTGAGTTTAGCTCTCAGGGATTCTGATTTGCTGCTAATAAGTGAAACTAATACAAGTCGAAGAGGCCCATGTGGCTCGAGGAGCTCCTTTAAACTGACACTGAGGAGATTCCTCAGGATCTACAATCTTCCCACAGAGCAGCCGTCTCCCTCCTCATCGTCCTCCTCCTGTGAGCAGAGGACCCCAGTAGCTGCGCTGCTCTTTAATCTCAGGGACCGGGCTCTGAGCTGGAAACGGTGGGACACTGAATTAATAGCAGGAGATAGGGCTGCACTGGACTGCAGATGGAGCGGGGGGCCGCGGGGAGCTATCGATTCACACCGAGGACATGTTTTACGCTCCCTGGGAATGTCAGCGACTGCCTGGCATACGTTGAGGAGGTTGTGCAGAGACACACACGTAAATTAACACAACTAGAGAAAACTGAGGGAAAAGCAGCGCGTGTAAATACAAAAAATCATCCATCACTGGGAGGGGCATTCAAAGATAGGCCCACGGAGATGGGAGTTTCAGTACCCCCTGTAGGGATGGTTTAGTCCATTTTTTCAATACTACTGGTAAGCTAGCCCCATTCCACTTTCCCTCATTTCCTCTCCCACAGGGGAAAATATTTCACCTATCCTTTTCTTCCTTCTGCTTCTTGCTCCCCGTCTCCACAATCCCCCGTGCAGCAGAGAAAAAAAGCACATATCTGTCTCTCAGCACCTGTCCAGCTTCACTCCTCTCCTCTACCCTGCTGCCATATCATCCCTCGCTCTAGGTAGAGAAGCAGTTCATCTGCTTCACCCCCTCCCTTCCTCCCTAATGCCATCATTTGCTGTTGCAGTCCCAAGGTAGATGTGAAGGAGAGCCAGGTAGCAACACATATCAGTTTCACCTCACCCTCCCAGCCTGCTGCTTTTAAAACACATCATCACTAAGGGGCAGGGGGTGAAATAACCCCCGACTCAGCTCTGGCGCATATGTTTGCTATCATGATATGCTTGACGTTGCACAACTTTAACATACATATACCAGTACCTTTTTATCACCCTCTGCTAAAGATACATGCAGAGCAATGGTGTTTTTGCCAATGTGCACTTTTGAGCAAAATATCTCATAAATTTCTACATGGATTTTAACAACACTTTCAGAAAGCAATCTTTGGGTTTAGAACTGATTAACTTTTGGAGTCAACACGTTTCAAGACGGCCACCACAGCAAAGTGATCTTAGCAAACATAAATGAGGCTTTAACTCTATTTTTTTTATTTTTTAGATATTGTCCTAAAATTTAGCGTGGTTAGCTGAGACTAATCTCCAACTTATACTTGAATGCTAACTGACCACAAGAGATCTGCGTTGAAAACTTTGCCAGTAACTATTGGAGCCAACTGTGTCTGTTAGCAAAGCACCTCATGAATCATTTTACATATTTATGAAACTCTCAGAAAATTAATAATTGGGTGTCCATTTACAACGAATTAACTTTTGGAGCCAACCCATTTCAAGGTGGCAACCTCAGTTGGCTTTGGCAGCCATCTTGATTTGAAAACCTTAGAAAACACAAAAATGGCAAAAACAGTCCCTCGATACTTCGCAGTTCAACTTTTGTGGACTCACTCTTTCGTGGGTTTTCAACGTAAGCTTGTACACGACACATGATTAGCTGATTGATGGAAGGCGACTAACCAGAGCATTGTGCAGAGGGGCGGACTGGCCATAGGGGGCATTGGGACATTTCTCGGTGGCCTGGCCCGTTCACTGAGCAGTAGTGATGGGGAAAGACAGACCCCACACCGCCCCCTCCTTTCTCTTTCAGAGGCTGTCTGTCACAGCGGGCGTGCAACCTGTGGTGTGTCTGCTCTGCTGTGACAGACAGCCTCAGAAAAAGAAAGGAGAGGGCGGGGTGGGTATGTTATTCCCCATCGCTGCTGTGGGAGCTTCAGTGAAGCGGACACGTGAGTGAGCGGCATGGATTGTTTATTTAAAATAATCAAGCGTGATCCAAATCAAGCTTTTGGTCCAGCCCCTGGCGATAAGATTTGGTGTGGTAGTAGCTCAGCATCTCCCCTCACACATACAGTACATTGCAACACGTTGTGTGAGATCTTTAGTGAAAACTTTGGCATCAACCGTTCGAGTCACCCGTTTGCCTGTTAGCAGAATACCAAACGTTATGTATGCTTTTCACTAAACCCTGACCTTTGACTCGTTAACAGACCAGTGAGATATTTAACCATAATTTATTTCTTGAAAACAATCTCAGACCAACCCCTGCCTGAGGGGGTCGTGCTGAGATAAACCACGCTGAGTGCCGGCACAGTTCTGTCTGTCAGCACGAGCTTGTGCACGGACAGCTTTGTGAACAATCGTATCTCTAGTCAAGCTTATTAGGAGCTCCAGTGCTGCCTTTGCGTGAGTAGGTGTGAGCCTTGTTCCCTAAGCCATGTGTGGGCAAGTCTCCGAACAACCTGCCCACCATGTGGCTAACGAGCTCAGATTAATTACCTGAACTCAGTGCCTGTGATTCTCCGAGCAAGACGTGGCGTCTGGCATGACACAGAAGACTGATGCACTGACAGACTCGGTCTACAGCTGCTGCGGCACCTGAGGACATCTCAGGCAGAAAGGAGCCAGCGTGGAGGAGGGGGGCAGCATAAATGTTTTGTGTTGAGGTGGGAGGGATTCAAAGTTTAGTTATCAAACGCACAAAGACTACTAAATGATTAAACAGGCTAATCCTTCACTTTAATAGAACCTATTACGATTAAAGGGTTACGGTAGTTTTCCTTAAAGAATGCTGCATTATATGCCCTGGTTTTAGAATAAAATCATTTATGTTGAGAAATAACTGGTAAGCTCACGTTATACACAAAATCATTAGATATTGCAAAATGTCACACTGACACAATGTGTTGCAGATGACTCTCAGCTACTACCTTGTCACATTTTAACAGTATTTCTAAAATTAACTGAGAATGAGTGACAGCCAATTAGCTGTGGCAGCCATCTTGATCTGCAGATTGTTTATTGTTTTCTGAAAGTTTCATTAAAGTTTGTTTTGACGTTCATTAGATATTCTGCTAACAGAGAAACAAGTTTGACTCCAACAGGTAATGCTAAGATTTTAAACAATGAGAAATTAAAAGTACTTTTAGTTTGAGTTATGAGTGAGTCTCGGCTTCAATCACACCAAATCTTGGCACAATCTCTGTTGAGTTGGCTAAATGATCACCATTATCACGTTTTCTAAAGTTCAATGGCTGTGGTGACCATCTTGAATTTGATGGACTCACAAAGACAAACAGTTGTACTGAGTCAGTCGAGCCAATCTGTTCCCCCACTCGCCTGTGGTGGCGCTGCACCAAGAACTACTGAAGGAAATGACACAAAAACCTCTGAAGAAGACACTTCTTCTTCTTCTTCTGGAAATAAAAATATAAATGGAGTGGCGTCAAATTTTAGCAGTTTTAGGATTTCTGTTTTGTCATTTTTCAACAATGGACTCAGCATGAGCAGAAGATGAGGCAGAAGACCATGGAGAGTGTTGTTTTTCACACTAGGTGGCTGAGATGGCTCCATATGAGGTAAGAGGAACGCATGTTTGTTTGCCCCGCGTTGTAGTCCACTTCCTGCTTTTGGAGCGGTCTCCAGTCCGCTTGCATTCACACTGCATTCAAAACACACCAGAGTTCACTTCAACTGGACAGAGACCTAGGTTTTTAGGTGGAACAGAGTTCGCTTTTTTGGTCCGTATCAGAGTTCGAATGTGCATTCACACCTCCCCAAACGAACTGGACTTTCTAGGAAAACGAGCTAGAGTTTGATTAAAGCGGACTAAACAGGGCTGGTGTGAATGCACCTTAAAACAAGTTAAGAACGATTGTGGTTTGATTTACAGAGTTCCAAAACTTTACAAAGAGATTACGCTGTTGGGTGCTGGAGACAAACGTTTTACTCTGGGACATAGACTGTTCATCTACAGCTGGAAACATAAGGATGACAAATCTCTGTAGTTTCAAGAAACATAAAGTAACTTCTTTTTTAATTTTTTAATTTTGGCAAAGGAGCTGAGGGCTTTGTCACTTTTGGTCTTTAAAATTTCTGCTGCATTTCCTTCTTCTTTTGGCCAATCCCTTTACACCCCCTGCCCATCTTTTCCAGAGGCTAAAAGAGGAGAATGCTGGTCACATGTAACGTGAAAGAATGAGTGTGTGCGCTCACAAGTACATGATTAGCAGCAGCTCTGAATGAACCGGCTGGGTTTGGTATGCACAGAAGCCCCTTGTTTGCCCTGTGACAAGCCCCAGAGCAACAGCATTGGGGGTGGGGGGGCTGAGTGTGTGAATGTGCAACAAATACCTGGAGGTGACAGTCAATGAGAAGAGAGCTGGAAATTACTCAAGCTTTTAGTCTAGGAAATTAAATTGGAAGAAAAGAAGTCCCTGTATGATCATCGACTAAAGGCAATTAAAGAAAAGCTTCTGCTCAGGGAGTTTAGATAAACCGACAAATGATTGTAATCTGTTACCTCTGGTTGAAACTGAAGATTAAAGTCTTACAGAGACAGGAATCTTGGGTATTTACTAAGACCAGAGGGCAAAGGTGAAATCACAAACTGATGTAGAATTCCTTTTTTTTTTTTTTCTTGATTCTTGTGTTGCATTTGCATGGTTGGACAAACTGTCACATGTTTTTGTGACATTACAAAAGTCCAACACTCTGCACTCATCATGGACACAGGGTTTAGTTCCTTAAAAAACGCAAGTTGCAAAACAGCAAAAAAGGCCAACCGCAAACAGACATTAAAAAAATTAACAGAAATAACTTTGGGAAACTCTTTGAAGAGACAATTTAAGGCCCAAGTGGAATTAAAAATAAAGCTTCCTCCCTTTTTTATTAAGATTTACATCCTGACATCCTTTTGCAATATTTACAGGTTACTGCAATCTCTTGCAAAGGTCAACTGCCCAAACTCAAGTATGAGCGTGTGCTTTCTAAGGTCAGTTGGCTGTGACAGCCATCTTGGATTGGGTTGACTCCAAAAGTTAATCGGCTGTAGCTGTACATCTACTGATTACTTTCTGCAGGTTGCAATAAAACTTGAACCAGTGGTTCATGAGACGTTTTGGTAACAGACACACACAAACATGCATACGTTATGATCTGAGATTTCACACATGGTTTAGTCAAAACAGCTATAAATCTTTTGATTTCTCAATATAAGATGATCTTGGCCTAATCCACCAGTATGAAAGTTGGTGGGTTATGTACCACCACCTTCAAGGAATCTGTTTTATCGTATGCATGTTTCTGCAATGATATCAAACAATTTAAACTTTTAACTAATATGTCCTCTTTTTGTCCTCTGTTTTATGCATATGAATTTTTTTCAGTGCCCTGAGATAAATTATGTTGTGACTAGGTGCTATATAAAAAAACTGAATTGAATTGTCACAGGATGACAGGGGGGAATCAGAAATATTCTTTGTTCGTCCATGTTGTGAGGATGATAACTTAAAAATTAAATGAGGTCCCAATTCCTTTTTGATGTGTGTATCTGCATCTAGGTGTAAAAAAAGTCCATATTAAAAACTAGGTTGCCACATCAAAATCCAAGATGGCCACCTTCATATATGTAAATGTAAACTGGCCACCCCTATGATTTGAGGAAACGATGATTTATAGTTTTTATATTGCTTAAAATGATAGTTTCCTTAAATATGCATCTTCTTCTTCTTCTTTCGGCTGTTCCCTCTTCAGGGGTCATCACAGTGAGTCATCCTCCTTCATCTCGCTCTGTCCTCTGCATCCTCTGTCCTCACTCCAACTACCTCCATGTCCTCTCTACCTGCATCCATATATCTCCAAAAATGTTTAAACCCTGCTCCAATGCTGCAAGCCTTGCTGTCCTTCCACTTTGTCTCTTGGACACATAAAACATCTACCTTCCTTCTCTGCATCATGTCAGCCAGCTCTCTACCTTTGCCTGTCACTATCCCCACATTTAGTGCTTAGTGTATATTTAGTTGATGTTTTCTTTAGTTCATATCTTAGATCTTATTGCTGTTTTTCTTTTACATCTTATTATTGGATGTAACTGGGACCCTGTGTACATAATCTCGTTCCACCACATGTACCACATGTGGTGTGTATGACAACTAAATCTCTGACTCTGACTGTCTGATTTAGAGTTGCCACCCTCTGTCCTACATTCTTGACTTTCATCTTCTTCCTCTGTCTCCTTACATGTTTCTCTAGTAATAGTAGATAGTTTCCTCAACTGATGGCTGAATATTAATCTGTTAGCCAAGGTCACCAATGACCACCCCATGGCTCCACCACTGTACCTGGTGGTGGATAAAATTGCTCCCTCAGCTTTCCAGGGTCCATCACTCTGCACCGCTTCGAACAAGAAAGTAAAACCTACCTCTGTTCTTATACAAGTATACTGTTTTCCTGTCCAGTTGAATATTGCAACAAACACATTAAAGTTTGTCTCACTGGATCAAATCCCGGCCGGGGTCCTTTCTGGATGGAGTTTGTATGTTCTCTCTGTGCATGTGTGGGTTTTCTCCAGGTAATCCAGTTTCCTCCCGCAGATCAAAAACATGCATGTTAGGATGATTGGTAACTCTAAATTGTCTCTAGGTGTGAGTAAGAGAGTGAATGGTTGTTTGTCTCTATGTGTCCCTGTGATGGACTGGAGACCTGTCCAGGGTGTCCCCCGCCTCTCGCACATTGACTTGGATATGGCACCAGTGACCCCTGCGACCCAAAAAGGAAAAAGCGGGTAAAGATAAAGAAATGACGGATGCAGTCACTGTTCAGTTCCAGCACAGAAAAACACTTATCTTGGAAATTACAAACATTTACTATTCAAATCCTTCAACAATGGAGGACATCAGCGTACTCTCCTCCTGAACCAGGAGGCAATACCGTCACAGTTTACACAAATGAAACCTTAAATTCTTAAGGTCAGTTAAAGGTATTGTTCTTTATTGTACACCATTTTCCCAACTTTCATTCTTTTGACAAGTTAAGCTCGTGATCTGCAGGTCTCAGTATTTCGTTAAGAGACCGGAGCCAAAGTGTTCCTGTAAAACTGTAACTTTAGGTGAATCAAGTGAATCCTCTGCTTTGGGTCAGGTTACCAGAACTAGCTGCGTTCGAATGAAAAAAAAACAACATTTTTTTTAAATGAAAAGCACACATAGAGAATAAATTTATATCAGAAAGTAACAATTTTAGGGAAAATTTCTCTACGCAAGACCCATCAACAAACATTTGTTTTTAGCTGAGCTCCGCTTTCAGCACTGACCGTTTGATTTCAACATTGTTATGTTTAATTATGTTCTTTTGTCTCCTGGTCACAAAACACTGTATTACTGCACATTAGTATTCTAGGCTCAAAGTCTGAACCATACAAATCTTTGCTCTTGGCTGTTTAGGACATATGAAATCTGGGAATTCAAGCTAATTCATCTTTTGCACTTAGTGTGTCACTCCGGATAAAAGCTTCAGATAAATGCTTGAAATGCAAATGATTCACTTAATGGGTGTAATTTAATTAGACTCTGCTCACTGTTGTGGAAATGAACTGAAGTGACCGCTTCATAAGAAAATCTGTAAAAATGTTGCACGCTATTCTTTCTTGGAACTTTCCCCTTAAATTAGATAAGTAGAAATAAAGTTTAGAGATGACCCTCAGAACACCACAAGATTAGGATGTGGATCATCAGCAGAAAAAGTCCTCAATACTTCCCTAAAATAAAAGAGGCAATACTGGGTTTACTTTTTCCTTTAAAATTTGGCGTCCCAGTGGTCTGCATAGATTGCCACACATATATCTCTGTGTCTCCACAAGACACACACCGAGACTGTTTGCTCATTATCTCATGTGTCATTGTGCCCATGTGTGGAAGTTCACATATGAGCTTGTAATGGATGGTTTCTCAGCTTTGGAGGCTGCAGAAGCCAAAATCCAAGAGTAGCATAAAGTTTGACAGTGTGGGTGCATCAATACTTATGTACACTAAATCAAACCATGAAAAAGAATCACAACCACCACCGTTTCATTTTTTTTGACAAACATGCTTTTGCTCTAAAAACAAACAACTACTTAATTGATAAGTGACAAAAGTTGGCACATGAGAAATGACACCTGCTTGACTTGACGTCTGTGAGCTCGAATTAAAAACAATTAAAAACAAACCATACAATGTTCAGGGTAAAATGCAATATATATATATATATATATATATATATATATACATACACATAGGCCTGTCACGATAACAAATTTTGCTGGGCGATTAATTGTCTCAGAAATTATTGCGATAAACAATAATATTGTTTGAAATTTGACAATAATTAGTAATTGTCAAATTTAAGACGAAATGTTTAATTTGCTTTTGTAGTACATGCTTTCAACCACCGGTTGGCAGTATAAGACTGTTTGAACCAAAGGATGGATAGTGAGGGAGTGGGCAGCATGTCTCTTTAAAAAAGAGAGGGAGGCCCCCTGACGTGACATGGGCTGTCTCTCTTTGGTTCTCAAAATGGCAGACGCTCGGTGTGGTTTGAGCTCTTTAGCATAGCATTTTTCACACAAAGATTTTAATTAAAAATCAGTAAAAAAAAAGTTCTCCGCTTCTTTTTGCAGACAAAACCTTTTTACATGAAGGCACAGGTTACAACTGTGAATTTTGGAGCTTTGACAAGACGTAGATTTTTTCCCCGAGGTCATCCTGTTAGCTGAGCTCGTAGCTTAGCTTCTCAGTTTAGCTGCTTTTAATGATCCGAAAACACGATTTTGGACAGTTAAAATGGATTTTAAAGAGAAAGAAAGGGGTCAGTGAAGAGCACCGGAGTTGAGCCTTTTGTCATCCAGTGTCTTCAGTAGAAAGAGAGAGACATGAAGAAACGATAAAGCCGATAAATGAAAATGAGGTAAATAATTTTCATTTATCATGCAATTAATTGATTATTGTTTATTACAACAGGCCTATATACACACTTTTCAATTAGATGCACATGCAGTTGCTCATTAAATATATAGTTCAAAATATCTTGATTTTTCAAAAGGAAATGTTAGAAAGGTTGAAGGAATGAAAACATTATCCACATTCACAAACAATATTGCAATATCTCACATGACCTGTTAGCACATGGAATAAGCACAGGGAATAACTATCAAGTACTACTGCTTTATGTTTTGGCTGAATATCAGTAAAATTCACTGAGGAATAGCAATTTTTTGTGTAAATTAAAGTCCATTAGCTGGGGTGACCATCTTAATTAGGGTTGTAGATGTACAGCCAGTCATCAAGGTTTGAAAATGTCACTCCGTTCAGTAGTTTAAGTCTTTACTAACAGACTGAAAGGGTTGACTCTAACAGTTAATGCCCAAGTTTTCAGCAAGGCGATGCTCAATATGTTGAGCTCAAAGTACGTTTTGGGCGCAATATTTGTTGAAATGACATTTTTTTATTCTGCTAAGATCAACTGGTTGTGTCAAACATCCTGAACTGGGTTGACTCAAAGGTAATCAGTTGTAATGTCCACCAGATAATTACTTTTTAAAAGCTTAAGTGAAATCTGTTCAGTGATTCACAAGATATTTTGCTACTGGTGCAAAATCACTACGGTTCCTCCTTCGTCTTCGGTGACGAGAGATAACTATCCTGCCTAAGTACCCAGAACTGTAAAAATGTGCACATTTATCTTTAAAACTTATATGAATTAGGAGGCTGGTGGTCACACTAGTGGCAATAATGTGGTTAATGCCGAACAATAAAATGATCTCTGATTTACATACATGTATCAGAACATTCACTATCCCTGAACTTCGGTTTATTGTTTGTTTTAATCTCTTGTCTGAAGGCCCATCCTCTCTCAGAACAGGACCCATTAGTGCTGTATCTGTATGTTGGTTGAACCAGACAACATAAGGCAGATTTCATGGTTCCCCATCACTCTGATCATCCACCATGGGATGTAAATCATGCCATCTGGACCATCTATGTGTCAATGAGGTCTTTCTGCGAACTACTGGGTGCAGCAAGATATTTGTGACTGCACATATACATGCCAACAGCTTATTTGTACAGTAATTGCACAAAAAGTAGAACCTAACACAACAAAGAAGACCATTTGTCAAACCATGAGCAAAATAAGAACAATAAGAAAACGCATCTTTTGAGAAAATATCCTGGGAGGAGATTTGCTGTTATAATCCTGAAGGAGCAAAAAGGCACAAATGTTCTGGAGAATAATTATTTTCTATTTTATGTTGATAAACCAGTGCATTATCACCACCTATCAGGCTAGAGTCTTTCTGAAGACAAGTGAGTCAAATACTGTGGCGCAGTTAACCCAAAAATCATATGAATACAAGCGGGACGCCGATGTCCCCCGTCGCTGAGGGATAGTGAATGTTTGTAGACGTGTTGTTCTGGACTTGAACTGAACAGGGAATGCATGTAAACTTTATTGTTTTTGGTGCAAGATATTCAAGTAAGTAGGAGTTACAGAATAGAGTTAGTTTTTTAAATATTTTTTAAATTGTCCAAGGCAACGCAGAGTGACGGATCCTGGCAAGTGAAAGAAGCAATTTTATCCACTGTCAGGCGCAATGGCTGAGCCAGGGGGTGGTCAATGGTGACCTTTTCCACAATAGATTAATCTTCAGCCACCCCAACAGCCACACTAACTGTTTGAAGAAACTGTACTTTTAAGCAATATAAAAACTAGAACGAATAGTTTCCTCAAATGATAGGGCTAGCCAGTTTACATATCTAGATATATGGTGGTAGCCACCTTGGACTTTGACGTAGTAACTACATTTTTTATATTAACCATTTTTATGCCTAGATCCAGCCACACACCAAAATAGAAGTTGGTATCTCTCTCATTTTTCAAGTTATCATGCTCGCAGCATGCTCGAACAGATGGTCGGACGGAGGGTATTTCTAATTCCCCCTCTTCGCTCCGCGACGGTGGACAACAAACTTGTTTGTGTTGGTAAAATCCCAAAAGCTTGAACACATGTACACAGGAAATCATGCCAAGACCTTGTGTACAATGACAGGTCTAACATATGACTCTGACCAGCAGGGACTCATACACAACACCCCCCCCCACCCCCCAAAAAATAATCGAATAAGATAGGATTAAGTTCCATAAAATGTCACATGAGAAATTTAACTAATTTGAGGAGTCTGATAATCACCAGACACCAATTACTCCAGGAAGCTTAATTAAGAACACTTTTCCTTTGCAGTGTTTCAAATAACGTTTTTCTTTACCAGTTGAAAATTCATTTTTGGCATTACATTTGGTATACAAGTATAAAACTAGTAATTTATAATTAGTAGACTTTTTCATCTTTGAACATTGGTAAGATACAGTTTATTGCAGTGACAGTCTGTTAAAAAAAAGGTTATTTCTCTACATATTCTTAGACAAAAGATAAAATAGAACAATGTTCGCAGTTCTGTGCTGAAATACTTTTTGATAACTGTTATACTGTTCCAATCAAGAGTCCTTTTGCAGAAGAGCGAGACCAAAATACACCCTTCAATCCTTCACACTCATCCTCAAACAACTTTCTGTCCTAAGACCTTTACCGTCTTCCCTGCAGGGTGAACTCTGGGGATTTCCAGACTAAGTCACACATCTCACACACTTGTATGTCTGAACTTTATCTCTCAAAAGCATGAAAGCCATTTACCAAGCCATGAGAAGATACTGGATCGTCTCTCTTAACACCCGTCCCTCCCTTATTCCCCCCCTTTGAATAAACCTCAGAACTTTACATCTTCAGTGCTGAAAGGGCTCCAATCAGGCGATATCTGAGACGTATCTCACAAGGGCACAACAAAGTTTTGCTCCTCCTGCCACACACACCTCTCTTTTCAGCCATGAAATGACACCCTCATTTAATCAATTGTGAATCATGAAATTTTGCACAAGAGACCCCTTTTCTTTGCACTTGACAGTGATTGAACTGCACAGCCATGCAATTCCATTCACCACAGCGATGAGAAGAAAAGGGAGCGGGGGAGGGGCTGCGTCTCCCTGCAGTCCGTGGGTGAGCGAGGAGATGACGACAATTTCCATGTGACATCATGGGCTCCTGCTGAATGGGGCTACAACACAGGGTCTCCTCTATGCGTTGAGGCCCCGTGGTTAGACGGCACAGAGGAGGTGCTATAGGGGTGCAAAAAGTGGTGTGATGTGTGTCAGAGGCGAACGGCCCTTCACAAACATATTACACAGGCCCCAAACAGACGAGTGGATAAGAATAACCCAGAAAAAAAGAGGAAGGGGGTTGTGAGAGCAATTACAAGAAGAGAAAAGATGTAAAAGAATGGAAAAGAGGAATGCTGGGGGTGGGGTGTCTCATTTTGCCTGCATGGATAGTGCAGTGGGGAAGACATGTGAAGGTATAATGTATAGCTGGGAGGTCAGACATCAGTTTGACATACAGTGACACAACAAGACACCTGCAAGACCCTGGCCTTAGAAAGGGTTAGGTATTTTATGTCATAAAAACTAATTTATGATTGATTTATTCACGACTGGGTCAGAACTGTGCTATAAAAGTCCCTGCTTGTGTTTGAACGAAACATGCAAATGATGGGCAAATTTATCACAAAGACGTATCGTGGTTTCACTTCCACCATGGAATCTGAGGCATTGCTTGCCGGACAGAGCCTCCAGAAGCACATTCTTATGTAACGTCAGTGATGAGGAGAAGTCAAAAATGTTCTCTGGTGTCAAGTTTAACACTTTTTATTCAATCTGTTACTTGTAGTACAACACAGTACAATAATACGAAGCACAGTAATAAGAATCTGCAAAAGCATAACAATAGTCTAAATTAGTTAGTTGAATATAGAAACACATTTAGGGGAACTTACAAGCTAACTGTGCTAAATGCATGTATTAAAAAGTACTAATTTAGATGGCGAAGGAGAATACTTTCCCTTTCAAGGAGAGCACAGTATGAATGTCCTGGTTGTTCTTTATGAAACGCTGCATTCATCTAATATCAGCACAACTTGAGGGTTTCAAAAATATTTAGAGGGACTATTTTTGATTCAAGGCACAATGATAATGACTTCTTTACCAGACAGAAACAGATGAGGCGGTGTGAATCGAAAGTAGCATGAGGAAGTTCTTGGTTAGGTACTGTATCTGCGGGGAAAAATTGAGGGTGAAACTCTCCAAAGGGTGAAGCAACAATGTTTACTGAAGCAGAAAAACTCTCAAAATGTCTTTTTTAGAATTCTAAATGGTTGAGTTGTTGCATTTACTTTCGCTTAATGCACTTGGCATGCTGTGCAAATCAAAATCCAATCAAATCAATTTTATTTATGTAGCACATTTAAAAACAACTGTCACTGGCCCAAGTGCAGCACACAAAACAACAATTAGTAAAAAAAAAAAAAAAAAAAAAAATGTTTACCAAACACAAAAAACCATAAAATACAACAAAAAAAAAAAAAAAAAAAGCAAATTGGTAAGTCTCGTGCTGTCTAAAAAGCCAGTGAGTACAACTAGGTTTTAAGATGGAACTTAAAAACACCAAGTGTATGTACGACGCCTGTTGGATTTGAAGAGGTAACTCATTCCATACTTTAGGAGCTACCATTGAAAAAGCCCGGTTACGTCTGTGGACCATCCTGAACCTCAGGACAACTAAAAGCAAAAAGTCATTAGATTGAAGGGATTTGGAGGCACATAAGGCTGCAGAAGGTCAGACAGATATACATGTGCCTGCTCATTCAGGGCCTTTTAGGTCACCTATAAAACAACAATTTTACATGCAATTTTACAAACGGCTCTAGGTTTCCCAGAATTGTAGGAGAAGCACTGACGTTTTCACTGGAACCAAAAGAACGACTTTAGTTTTATTCTAATTGAAATTCAGCAGAAGGCAGATCTCGGACGAGCCCCCACAATTTGTTATGAGTCCCAGGATTGGTACCGCGGTAACAAAATGATAAGCCTGTAAAAATACAGAAAAAGCGCAGCAGCAATGAGCACAACGTGCAGTGTTTGTCATCCAGTTTGCATCTGACGTGAGGGGCGGCGCACCTCACCTATTGCAGCTTGGCATTACACTCATACTGCTATAACTGTAGCTAGATCTGAGTGTCATCTGCATATAAATCAATAGAGATGCTACATTTTCTAAAGTTGAAGCCTAAGGGGAACATTTAGATAGAAGATAAAATAGGTCCAAGAATAAATCCTTGGAGAACTCCACGTGAGGGGGGTTTTAACAGATGCAGATTTTCTAGGCTTACAGGGAATCCTGTCAGACTTAAAAGACCTGAACCAGGCTAGTGCAGAGCCTTTGATACCTCGTTACTGCAGATGGGAGATCAGGATGCAGCCTAAAATTTGAAAGTAGTCAAGATTAGGTTTTTTCATCAACTGCTGAACAACTGCACAGTGGCACAACACCTGAACTGAGACAGAACTTAGAAAAAAAAAAATCTTAAAAAAAGATGGAGCAACAACACTATTCACAAGGAATTATCAAGACAGGGTATTCATGGAGGGGTTGAACACAGTTAGCAAAAAGTTTAGCATTATTAGCTTTAACAAGGTTCTGAGAAGACACTTAAGTGAGTCATTTTTCCACTTGCCCCACATTCTTCTCTGGCAGAACGAGTGATGTCAGTTATCCAAGGTTCAAATTGTGGTTTGGGTCTCAGAGTTTAAAAAAGAGACAAAACATCATGAACATTTTGACATTTAATCTAAAACATTATAAGTACTCTCCTTAGTATTCAAACCAGGGGGACATTCTTGTTACAAAACCTTGTGCAGCCAAACATTTGTCTTGAGTACAATTTTCCAAAAGATTATAATCAATTCATTTGGAAGTCATATCATGTGGTCAGATTTGCATTTGCACAACAAACACACACACACAGCTAATGAGTTGTTACAAACAGCTGTGATACAGAGAAACACATTGCCGTGGTGTAATCTGGCTGAACGGTCACCCCGAAATGACAACAAGTAAACGTTCAAAACAACCTAGAGTTTTTGAGAGATGTGATTTAAAACTTTTTCTAAAGTCACCAAAGTCTACAGAGCTATCTATCCAAAGGAATGACAGAAAGATAAAGATCAGAGGAAAAGCAGTATTTAGGGGAGAAAGTAAAGGTGAAAAGTTAAGCACATCAGCTATAAGCAATATCAAGAGCACAGATGGCCGATAAGATCTTTCGCTTTGACATGATGATCATTAAAACTTCCAAACGACTGGAGCCAACTGTACAGAGCAGGTTCTCACGCAGGAAAGAGACTTCAGCTGTTGTGCAAACCCAAAACAAAGTTATTTTTTCTTATACTGGAACTATGTACATAGTGTTACTTAATTTTGTGGTTAGCATGTTTGCGTCACAAGAAAAAGGTGGTGATTACAAACCAGGCAGAGAAAACGGTAATGTGCTTAAAACTATATTTTCCTTTAAGTAGTTACTTCTGTCTGGTTTCAGTGGGAAGTGAAACCCCATGGACGTTTGCAGAAATACAACAGTTTTGATCGCTGCATGATAGCTGTACAGACATCACACTTTATATTACTTCATCTGTTGGAAATGTATAAGAAGATAAACGCATTATTATTGACAAATGAATAGCAAGTGAGTTTGTCAGTGAACATGCATGAAATGCTTTTTTGTACAGATCCAATGGATGCAAAATTGGTGTGTGTGGGGGTGGGGGGTGAGGGTGGGGGTTATATGTGTGTGTGTAAACAGCCAGTGTAAAAGAATGGTTGGCTGCCTCTTTGACTGAATCTTTCTAGGGTTTTCCATCCTCCTAATCCTTTACAGGAGCACAGAAGTGTAGTTAATGAATAGCTGGACTAACCACATGGACACTGCTTGATTTGAATGCACGACCCCATTATTATGACTTTGTCTCCTCTCACCTCCGTCTCTTTCATATAGTTTGCAAATTATTTGGACACTAATCCCTCACTGATGAAAGGGGCTACGAGATTATCAGCTACGACACTGCTCCATTTTATACTCCAGTTATACTCCATGTGAATTTTGTTTTACTGGTTTTGTTGCATTTATGAACTCAAACAACCTTGAAACAAGCAAACATGTCAACAGCACTGCACCGATTGCTAGCTATCATCGGCATATATACAGGATCTTGCTTGACAATGTCATTAGACACACACAGGCTCTATTTTCACATATGCTAAGTGGTGCTAGTACAAAACAGTACCACAGAAGACAAATGAAAAGAGAAAAAAGGCCATGATCATGGCTTATGCCTCCAAAAATATGAAAGGCCAGGAAGGCAACAGACCAAGAAGTGATTTAAAGATGAAAATGTACCAGTGAGAGAGTCTGCGTGAAGTTAATGATGTCCAGTTAACCAGTGAATACAGGGTGCAGTGATGGGTATGGTAGTTGTAGCCAGTTATGAATCTTAGTGCACCATGATAGACAGCATCCAACATCTGCAGGGTGCTTGAAGGAACGTTCATATAGATAATGTCACCGTAGTCAATGGAGGGAAGGAAAGTCACAGTTACAAGGCGTTTCCTAGCACTCAGAGTTAGACAGCATCTATTTCTCAAAAAGAAACCCAGTTTAACTTTCAGTTTTCTTACTAGGTTTTCCACGTAGAGCTTAAAAGAGAGATGCGAGTCGACCAATATACTCAAATATTTGTAGGAATCAATAAACTCAATGGGGACACCATTCGACGATAACATCAACAAAAGAACTGCTGGGACCGACTTCCTGTTTGAAAAAAGTATCCCTTTGGTTTTGTCGGCATTTAGGACAAGTTTGAGACGGAACAAATCAGACTGGATGATGTCGACAACAACCTTAGCAACTGTTTTAGCTTGACAATAAACAACTGTCATCAGCATAGAAATGTAAGGATGTGTCAGGGATGCTCTGACCCACATTACCTAATGACTGTCAACTACTAACATATTAAATTTTAGCACAATTGTTGTAAAATTGAGTGATCATAACAGAATTACAGCTATTTTTGTGCATGCCAACGTTGATTAGCTGTGATAAGTCATGAATAAGGTTGGTTCACGAGATATTTTACTAACAGACTAAACAGGACTGATTTGAACAGTTAATGCTAAAGTTTTAAGTAACTATCTAAAACAACAAGTAGAGCTTGGAGTATGTATTATGAATGCCTCATATATACCAACACGCCAACATTTTTAAACATCTATAAAACAAACAAACAAAAAGCCATTTTTGGGTTTTTGAAAGTCCGTTGACTGTGGCAGCCATGTTGAATCAAGTTGATTCCAACAGATCAGTTGTAGATGTATGTCCTACATGCTTGCTTTCTGCAAGTTTCATTCAAATTTGTACAGTGGTTAAATGTTTAACAGTAATAAAAACACAAACACTAAAAAAAACCTTATCATTCACCAACTGCTTTTAGACAGTGGTGCTCAAAAAACACAGCAACATTTGTGCTGTAAGTGCTGGAAAAAACAAACTACCAACTGTGCTTCATTTATCACAATGGACCATTCAGTGCTATTCCCATGTCAAAACAGCACAGACTCCCCCTCTTCCCTCTTCCTACCCAAACAAACCCACCTAAACCTTTTAAACTGAACATCAAAAGCCATTTGTTGCCAGCAGGACTGCCTGACCATGCCACACCCAAAACAAGTTGCAAGGCAATCCGGTCAGATTACACCATTCACCTCCTCTCCTTTCTACTATTAAAGGGCGCCTTAATATCCCTCCAACACCTGGTCGGCATCAAAGTCTAAAAACCCAGCGCTTTGCAGGAAGGCACATCAGCAACATTTTTGGCTCTCATTTCCATCTTCGCAGCAGGGGTGCAGTGGGACACGCCAAAACCTCGGATCAGCGAGAAAGAAAAATAGATGGAGGCAGACGGGGAGTCTCTTTTGCAGCCAATATTGTCCATAATTTGTCCACAGGCTGAAGACAAGCCCTCAGATACTACTAATTCAGCTGAAAGCACGTTTATGATTGCGTGCATGGTATGTGTGTGTTTGTCTTACTGCGTGTGCACAATTAGCAGCGGTGTGTTGCAGCCATCTTGCCTGCCTGCGGGGTTACTGGTTACCAGAACTCCATCATCAACCCCCTACCTTCATCCTGCAGCTGCAGATGTGCAGTTTGGCATGACATTGGTGCAAAGAACGGGACAGATGTTTACACACATGCACACAATGATTCACACAGATGGATATGTGAGCTGCGCCAGTTGTGATAGTCTGCCTGTAAAGTCCCATCCTGCAGAGTACATGCTTTTTCTTCACTGTCTCTCTTCCCGTCTCGCCTGCTGGCCCTGTATGCCCTCTACACCCCCACCATATGCTAATTACTGGAAGAGAGCTGTAATTTGTAAATGATTTAACCTTTTAATAGCTAAAAGATGAGGTTGTATACAACTGAGTCTCTGGATGTGAAACTGAAGGGGAAAAACAAGGATATAGACATCATTTAATTGTACTATCCAATTATCTGTGGGGCTCATGCACCAATGTGATTCGTCTGTTGTGTGTGGGTGCCTTCATGCGCACTTGTTGGGGGATTCTTACTCGAGGATAAATGTGTGTGCATGCCGGTGTGTGCATGTGTGTGTGGCTTTCAAAACAAGCTGGTGCCAAGGCTTAGCTGATAGGCTAATTAAGATCACCACAGGGAATAAATGTTTCCTCTCTGCCTGCCATTTGTCACACCTGGCACAGAAATGTCACTAGGAAAACGAAACGCACAGACAGGCATGCGCACCCGCTCACACACGTACTGGGAGCAGGAGACACAAAGTGGGAGAACTGCTGAGGCGACAGGGCTACGGCGTGAAATTAAGCAGGAGAGCGTGGAAAAAGCAGGAGGGAAAGTGAAAAACCAGACAAATGAGACAGAGACTTATAGAAGAAGAAGAAAAACTATGGATATGGAGGTAAATTATGTATATATACAGTATATACACAGTAGTACCTTGCTACTTCGCGGTTCGATTATCGCGGATTCGCTCTATCGCTGTTTGTTGATGCACAGTCCATTTATTGGATAAAAAATAATGTGCAAGACACATGACTGTGGACTGTACAGTAATGCTGTATCACTGTACTCATGTGGTTGTGAAAAAGTTAATGAAAAAATAAAATACTTTGGACAGGCGCTGCTATTTTGTTGTTTTCTCTCAGTAATCCGAAACTGTATTCCCGCTCATAATGACCACATTTCCCAGAGGGCAGCAGGGTGGAGCCAGGTGTGGGTGCTTCACCAATCCCACCCACATTTTGATGTTGTCGGTACCGGGAGTTGAACAAGCGATCTTCCGATCACAGGCCCACTTTCTCTAGCCTCTGCGCCACCACTCCTTCCACCACCTGGTCGGCATCGAAGTCTTAAAATTTGAAGATAGAAGATTAACGGGGTTTTATTCATCTTTTTCAACCAGTCAACAATGAGCAGTCAGCGGACGCGCACAGCCGATGATCCGGTGATCCACCTGAAGATTAACGGGACTTAATTAATCTGTTTCAACCGGCCAATGAGGACCTTCGACTGGGGACACGCTGGTAAGTAAAATTTAGTAGCCACATATAAGGATGTTGTTAAAATTAGTAGGATTAAGAGTTTAGAACATTGATTGTGGGCTGCTGTAGTGTACGTCTGCAGAAACGGAACAGAGTCGGACTGAAAACGAACCGAGCCGCTGCTGTTCTGCAGAGCCCGGTAAGTAAAATTTAGTAACTACATATACATTACTGTACAGTACATATATGTATGTTGTTAAAATGATGGAGGTTTAAGAGTTTAGAACATTGCAAGAGTATGGGAAGGGTTTCTAAAGCCTTAGTACATACTGTATATAAATACTAAAATAAACTACTACTACTACTTGTGTACATAATTTTGTTCCATCTCATGTATCACATGAGGTGTTAATGACAATAAAGTTTACTAGAACTTGAACTACTATCCATACTTCGTGGTTTTTCACTTATCGCGGGGGTGACCCTAAATTCCAAGATAAACGAGAGACTACTGTATATAAAGCAAAGTGTGAGCACAGATAAAACTTTCTGAACCTTGCCACACAACATCTATAATTAATAAAATTGAGCTTAATTTAAATAAATATTATTGAGATGCTCACTATGACTTCAACAGTGAAGATCTCCCAGCATGTCACAAGATTATAACAGAAAGTCATAAATCTCAGCTCCTCGCTGCTGCGCCACATCTAATAGGCATTTTGTTTTTGTTTTTCCTGCTTTGTTTTATCCTGTTATCTTTGTATCAGCTGCTACAGTTACCAATCAGCCTAACATGCATGTTTTTGGTCTGTGGGAGGAAACTGGAGTACCCAGAGAAAACCCACACATGCACGGCGAGAACATACCAACTCCACCCAGAAAGGTCCCGACTGGGATACTATCCATTGAGCAACAGCTCTACCAACTGCGCCACCGTGCCACCGTCTTAATTTCATGCACTCTAAATTTATCTAAAACTTTACATACAGTAGCTTTGCTTTGAACGAGATGACAAAAAGGAAAAATTACTTTTAATATACTAAATGTCCTACCAAATTTTACAGTGTTTTTGTGATGTCTGGCACTTTTTAAATGTTTACATGTTCCTTTTTTCTTTTAGTTATACGTTTTAATGAATTGTTATCAGAATCAATCTCAATAAAAATATTAATTTTATTGGGATTTAATGATCAGAGAAGGTTGTAGGACACAGTATGGGAAAGTTTTTTTTCTTTTTTCTTTTGTCCAGTTACCTGCTTGTAAGGATTGTTTTTAGCTGCTATGGTTAGCGTATAGTAAAATGGGTAGGGCTGCACAATATTGGATTTGTGGCCAATATTCCATATGCCGATATGTTAAAATTTATTTGGCCGATAACCGATACCAATACCAATATTTTTTTCCCGTACTTACAGAGACTACATAGCTTTCTCTGCTGGAATTAAAATACTACATTATTCTGAATGGTCTTTGTCAATTTGACCTGCTACCAAATGCAGATGCCAAAAAGGGGACAGAAAATGATGTAACACTTCCACTTGAACTATGTTTAATGTCAAATTTATTCAAAACATTTACTCTCTCTAACACAATGACAACACTCGAACAGTGCAAATTTGTAAATGTTCACAAATCTAAACTCAACGGCACGTGTGACGTCACAAAATTGTGCTCGCACTGCAGGCATCCTTGTCACTGGGTTGTCATACAAAATAGCACCTTATACTTATATATACTGTATATTGTATATAGTGTGT
>NC_056513.1:13690409-13750014 GCF_014905685.2 Nematolebias whitei | reverse complement strand
TTGATGGAATGGCCGATGTCCAATATTTAACTTTATCGCTAATATCGTCCGATACCAATACCATGCCGATAATATCGTGCATCCCTAAAAATGGGCTTTGCAAGTCACAGGAGAACAACCTGGGCATTGTTGTGTCACATTATAAGAGCTAAATTAAGCACAACACAGATGTCATGCTCACAAGAGTTGTGCAACCAAAAAAAATAGTTGTCAGCTCACCATGGAGTTTTACGGGTGCTTGTCAAGAGATACTACTCAAATGGCTCTGAACCCCGTTAATGTCAAACTAAGAATGTAGTTCAGATGTCTGAATTTACTGTTATTTTTATGAATACATCAGCTGATCTGCTGTCTGCTAGAGCGTGGAAGTGACATCTGATGACGGAAATATTTTCGGTTTGCATTTAGTGTCAGGTGTGAACACAATCAGAGCTGTCCACTCACAGTTGAATCACCTGAGCCAGGTTTTTAATGCCAGGTCTGAACAGTCTCATAAAATGGTTACAGACTCTTAAGAGATTGTTTTTATATTATTTTTTTAAAGATTTGGCAAGCATACCTGTAATTCGTCTTTTTTTCTGCCCCTTATTAGACAAAAAAGAGCCCCAAACAAACAAAAATAATTCTAAAACAGTTTTACCAAGTTATATTACATTAAATTAAGTCTCACATTTCATATGTTCTTCAATAATAAAAGGCTGGAAAAACAGTTAGTTTCAATGCACATTTCACTCTGCAGTGCTGGTGCTGATAACATTAGATGGGAGCTCTGATGATGAATAATGCAAAATGACCATTTCTATACTGCCTCTTTTTAAAGTTTTATTTTGTTTAATGGTCCTGCTCCTGTAATTCTTGTGAGACTAACCATTTTGTAGCTAATTCAAAACCACAAAATGTCCAACAAAAAAATATCAAACTACATGTAAATGGCAAACCAAATATGCAAAAGAGGTTATCTATATTATTAAACCTTGCCATCACATTGGTTTTTTTGTTTTGACTCATAGAACGTAACATGGATACCCATACGGTCAAGAACTGAAGTTTTCCATGCCAAATCAGATATGATTTATTATATTTCTGCTTAAAAGGATGGTAGTTGTGACAATAAGGTCCATCTGTAAGGCATTTCACTTGTCAGTCACTGACATTGTTGTCACCATGATACAGTCAATTATTGTAACTAATGCAAAGAGCAACAAGTGGATGGAAGATGGCCAGCACACAGAAGGAAGTCTGACTTTCTCATATTAACTACAATGTTTGCTATGCGGTTTGCTCTTCCACATTGCTGCTTCGCACTGAAATCTGGTCTTTATTACACCTGTGACAGCTTAAGTGAAATGCAGACCCACAGCCATTGCAACCCTATCTATCACCAATAACCACTAGCCCAGACCTGCAGCTGCAGGACGCCGCACAGAAGATCAGAACACCATACAGAACAATCCACAGGTGATTTGAGAAAGATGATCTGTAAACCCTCCTCGAGCTCGTATGGTAATTTGTGAGGAACAGAAAAGAGGAAAATAAAAGTGAAACAAATAACCTGCTGGTTGTTATTTTGGAGCCTAGCACTGAAGTAGTTGCTTTCTGATCAAACACTACATGCTTGGATTTCACAGCGCAAGCCTGAGCGCTGGAGTGCGGCGAGAAAGTGCTGGGGGGTAATTTGCTTTTAGTTCAGCTCGCTTGAAAATATCAGCTGCAACTACTATTCATTTGCAAGCAATCATTGCCAAATAGATTAGATACAACTTCCATTTCAGTGCAGAAGTTTGACACTGTTAAAACTTTGATGGAATCCAACTTTGCGAAATGACTGCAGTTGAAAGCAAAGTGAGCGCATTATGCACAACAGTGTGACGATTCACAATGATGTATTGTCAAAGCACACTGAAAATGCTGTGGCTGCTGTGCACATCTGGGTTGTCTGGGAAATCTCAGCATTGGAAATAATGCTTAAAAAACAAACAAACTTAAAAAAAAAAAATCAGACTGGAGAATTCAAAGGAAAGTAAAAGCAAATATTTTGTACTTAGAGGTACAATGACATCACAGACCCATTGATACTTGTCTTTTTCTGCCTCATGCCATCATGTCAGTTAGTCAACCCTAAATATCATCTACCGGCATATTACTAGTCCTTTCTTCCTTCTCCTCCTTTGGCCTTTCTACTGTTGCCCCTAGTGGGTCATCTAATTTCTTTCTAACTGTGCTGACAATAGACACATTATAATTACTGTCATCTCCTCTAATACACACTACATGCAGTACGACAGCGTCCGTATGGACACATCCTATCCAGCACAGCAGAAAAATGTTGGCTCCATATGGAGCTTCCCCAGAGAAATGAATCAGACGAGGCTGGTAGACTATGATGTTAGCTTCAAGATGCTAACAGCCTAGTGGCTTTTAATGTCATAAAAATCCTTAAAGAGAAACTATTTTCTAATGTTTTTGAAGTGAGGTTGTGTGTAATAGTAATACAGTATCTTACAGCAGTCAGAGCAAATCCAGTTTGGAGAATCAAGAGGAGTCAACCTAGCTGCTAATGGGCATCATGTTAAAAGGGCTGCTCACTGTTTTGTGCCTAATCAACTGTAACTTACAGTTCTGTGGTCTACTCCCAAAACAATGACAAACAGTGAAACTGAGTGGTATAAAACTAAAGAGAAGAAAAAATGTTTTTTTTATGGGTCAATTTCTACAGAAACAAAACTCCTGGTTAGATACAGAACCACCCATGGAAGACTCAACTTATCAAAGGCTGCCATCACCATGATAGCATTTAGCGTAGTGACGCAAATGTTGTTCAACTGATAAAATACAAACAGTGAAAATCATTGCCAAAGTGGCAGAGTGCAAAAACACCAAATGCAATAGCATTTGAGGAAACAGACAAGTTTGAAGTTTTGAATTACTTTAGATTGCTAAAAATTTACTCTTTGAGCCCCGAGTAGCTTTACTCTGCAAATCTCATGCTCAATAATCCAGGTAGATAACTCTAATAAGGTTGAGTCAGGTCCTCTGAATAGATTATTGCTTGTAAAACTGAGTTTGCTTGTAGCTCCTCAGATTGAAGAAGTCTTTTGGATAAAAGACAAAATGTTTCAAGAAAGAAGAATCCATCCAGAGGACTTGACAGTCTTGTTAGATTTACTCTGAGAACTTCACAAATTGTCCAAACTGAAGTCAGTCTGATCATTGACCAGTGTTTCCCCTACCATTATACAAGCAGGGCACCTTGCCCTGTCAACAGAACTGAGTGCCCTGCCTACCAGTGTTGCCAGGTGAGAAATGTAGGATTATCGTACTGGAGACATAAAATTATCGTATTTTGAGGGAAATTATCGTACACCCATCATAACCAAATAAACAAATCTATTGATGCACTATAGTAGGGATGTGTCCGCTTCCAGACCGGCTCTGCTTTTATCTTTTTCTTTTCCTCACTCGTGGGGCGGGCGCAGCCAATCATGGCCGTTGTTCTGAGGCATACGCATACATGTCACTCGTAGGTAACATTTAGAAAAGCACGATTGGCTGGAATTTCCAGCCAATTGTGCATCTGTTTGCGGACACAGATGCCTTCAGGGTTCACAAAAAAATTCCAACAGACAGTTGCAGCAGACTGATGACAACTGATTACAACCACACATTCACGGAATGGTCAAATTATCGTATATTTGGCCTTTTTGGGGATTATTGATCGTACATCGTACGGAGGGAAAAATTGTTGTACAAATACGATAATTATCGTACACCTGGCAACACTGATGCCTACTGACCCCCAGTCAACAACTAGCATTAAGCTAGCAGAGCGCAATACAGACATTCTAGCTAAAGAGCTACATGGGTAGTGCTACATTTCTCCCGTTTTCCATATCCAACCCCCACCCCGCTCTACTCAAAACAGCACACAAGACAGACATGTCTCTGTGTCTACCCCCCCGGACAAAAATCATGGAAGATATGATATGAGAATTCTGCCAAGGCAAGTAAACTAGAGGAATTTGTGTCAAGAAAGCCCAACAAAGACTCTACTTCCGCAGAAGACTTAAAAAAGTTTGGTACAAACACCAGCATCCTCACAAACTTTTATAGGTGCCATTGAGAGCCTGCTGACAGGCTGCATCACGGGGAACTGCACCAGTCAGAGCCGGAAAGCACTACATAGAGTGGTGCAAACACCAGAGGACATCACTGGTAGCAGTCTCCACAACATCCAGGACATCTACCACAGCCGATGTCTGCGTAAAACACGCAGCATCATTAAGGACCACACCCACCCAGCACAAGGGCTCTTCCGTATTTATTTTCCTTTATTTAACTAGGCAAATCCCATTGAGATCACTTGCAGGGGAGGCCTGTGTCTGAAGACAGATTAATATGATGTTTTTGGACTGTAGGAGGAAAGTACCTAGAGAAAACCCATGCAAGCATGAGAACATGCAAACTCCACATAGAAAGACCCCAGACGTTTCCCACTATATATAACTACCAAACAATTCCATTAAGTTGCATAGATCATAATGTGAGCAGTTTCTTTAAAAAATTGCTATAGAACATCAGCCGTATAAGATAAGTCTCAACCCATTTATTAGTAGATTTTCTGAAATTTGACATGCCATTGCTAACTCCATGTACTAATTGGTTAATGTTAGGAAAAGTCAACAGTTTCCATGCAGCAGTGATAAAAACCAAGAGCAGAAACCAGACGGTCTTCTAGCCTCTGCCTCCTAATCTCCCCTCCTCTGGCTCAGCCTAACTGACATTTTCTTAATTTATTCCTCTCAGGAATCCAACATTTTAATTAGGTCACTCCAAATCTCCTCCCACGCAGTGTTATTCTAAAAAAAAACTTATAGGAAAAAAACATTCTCATGTTTGTCACTTTATTCTTTCATCTCTCATTCTCTCTTTATCGTACATGTCAGCAGAGCTCAGAGGGTTATCACACTAATGATGTTCGGTGTTTTTCTGACTAAATCCCGCTGCTGCAAACAGTAAATACACCAGTGGTAAATACATAATTGAATCTTGCGAATAAATTTATGAAAAGTTTTAAATGAAGACATCTTTTTTCACCCAATTTGTGGTGGAAGGAAAAGGAAGACTGGAAGAAAGTGTAAACATTCCTGACAGCTTCACTATGTATACTCATATTTATGTTTTTTTTCCCCAGTTCATTCAGTACATGTGAGTGTAAGATCATACTGTATGCAAAAAATTTCAATCTGGTCATCGGAACATTCAAAAATTTGAATGTCCAGAGGACCAGATTGAACTTTTTTGGATTTTTCTACCTGGATTATTGAGCGTGTATCAGGATATCATACTGTATGTTTCAATCTTTCCATTACGTTTCCACTGCTCTCAAGTGTTGGAGGTGTTTTTATTCTGCATTAGAGAAAACAGCATGCATAATCTGTCAGATTATGTCTCTGGTTTATCTTCAACCTCACTAGAACCACGAGCAAATTACTTTTCCTGCAATTTATCTAGAGAAGCAAAATACAATCTTTTCAACATCTTCTAATGGCATAGCAGGACATTTACTACAAGTTAAGTGCTTTGCTGAAGGGGGTCCAACACCACAAGGTTTGTGTGTTTCTGGTTGCAGATCTCCAAAAGTCAATCACTGGGTGCACATTTCCTGACACTCCAAGCTGCCAATCTGCTGTTAAGCCCTGACGTGTTGTAGTTGAAAGCCTTAGGGTAACTGTCACTTTTAGTTTCAGCAATGTGTGCGCCATGATTATAATTTTCTGCATCAAGAACACAGTGTTGTCATTAATTAAATGATGCAAATAAATTAGTTTTTATTTCATGTGTTCAGGTGAAATGTAGAGCGTGGCATAAATATCTATGAAGCTATTAAGGCTAATTGGACCAATGAGCAACCTTTAGGTCTAAAATCAAGGATGTTGCAGTCACAACAGGTGATATGTAATACAATATAAGCTTATTATTTATTTATTTATATAGCGCCAAGTCACAACAGAAGTCATCCCAGGGCACAAGTAGGTAAGGAGAAAAACATTTTTAAGATGTTTATAGCTAATTTTTAGGTTTCTCCAAATACTGTTTACTCCCACATACCAAATACATGCATGTTATGTTCATTAATAATTCTAAAATTGTCCCTAGTTATGAGCGAGAGAGCTCCACTTCACTTCAAACTCAGGCCCTCTACCAGAGGCCAGGGAGTTCGAGGACTCTGTGTAGTGTCGTAGCTGTTCTTAGGACTGCGCTCTTCTGGACAGAGATCTCCGAGGTTGTTCCTGGGATTTGTTGGAGCCACCCTATCTGTTTGAGGTTCACACCACTAAGTACTCCAATGAGATTTGGGACTTTTGATGCTTTCAACTCCCCACAACTTCTCTATTTCCTCTTTCAAGCCCTTAGCATTTCTCCTGCTTCTCATGTTCCTTCTTCCTTATGCTACAGTCACTTGAGATTGCTACGTCTATCACTACTGCTTTCTTCTCTTGCTTGACAACCACCATAATGTCTGGTTGATTAGCCGACACCTGTTTGTTGGTCTGAATCTTGAAGTCCCACAGTATCTTAGCCCTTCCCTTGGTGGAGTCTCCCACTTTGATTGTTGGACTTCCAGTCCATACTCAGCACAGATGTTCCTGTATATTATTCCAGCCACTTGGTCATAGCACTCTTTGTTTGCTTTGCCTGTCCAGATCTTGCACCCTACTATTATGTGTTGAACAGTCTCTGGGGCATCTTTGCACAGACTGCATCTTGGGTCTTGTCTGGTATGGTAGACCCTGGCCTCTGTTGCTCTTCTGCTAAGGGTCTGCTCTTGTGCTGCCATGATAAGTGCCTCTGTAAAGTTCCTCAGTCCAGCCCTCTGTAGCCACTGGTAGAATCTGTTGATATCAGCCACTTCTTCAATCTGCCTTTGGTACATGCCGTGCAGGGGCTTATCTTTCCATGATGGCTCCTCTTGTTCTGCCTTTCCCACATTGGGTTTCTGCTGCTGCCTGAGACATTCACTCATCACATCATCATCATTGTGGGACTTTCCTCCTGATGTACTTCGGGATCTAAGTTTTTAATCCTGCATAGTGACTTGGACGCTCACTAGTCCTCAGCCTTCCTCCTATCTCTTAGTGTATAGTCTCAAATTGCTGGACTTGGAGTGAAACCCTTCCATACATTGTGCAGAGTTTGAGTCTTGATGTCAGTGGCCTCTTTCTAGGCTTGCTTGCATGGTAGCATTCCAACAGTGTTAAGTTATCTGCCCTTGTCCGTGCATGTCTTGTTCTAGTAGCCCATTTTTCATCTGCATGTTTTTGTTCAACATTTGGCGCAGACGTTGTTAATCTGGGTGAAGTTCGAACCAGCATGGCCTCATTATTTTGTCTCTTAGTAGTGTAACCAAGGTTGCTCAGAGGCACCAGGATTCGAACACTGAACCCCTGATATTCCCGCACCAAAGTCATGTGAATTATAATTATGATACACAAACCCATTGCTGCTAAAACATCTGAAATCTGCAAACAGAAACAACTAAACACATTTTTTTTTTTTTTCAAATACCTGTACATAGAATGTTGCTAAAAGTAGAAATGATGAAACATAGTGGCAATACTTTACATTTTAATGTATTTTTCATACTTTTTGCCTTCCAACAATCTGTTTAAATTGGTGTAACTTTAAGTGTTTTTTTTATTGTAAGATAAGCTATAAATTGTAAACTACTATAATTTATATTACATTTTATTTATTTCCACGTCACACTGTATACCGACTTTTCCTGATGAATAGAAAAAAACGTCTTCATTCGTAGGATAGTGACTTTTTTCTTCTATGTGTTGTCGTCATTGTTTGTTTCCATACAACGACAAAATGTATGCTCTGCATTTAACCCATCACACATGAGATACTCCCAGGTGGAACAGCGGGCATCTAAGTAAGCGCCCGGGGAGCAGTTAGAAATTAGGTGTCTTGCTCAAGGACACCGCGACATGTTGGCATGATGGGGAGTCGAACCTTTGATTTTCTGGTCCCAAGTCGACTGCCCTACTTCTACACCACAGCGGCCCCACTTTTGTATATTTATTCATATTTGCTCTCTGGACAACAAATATTGAATAACTACAACTTAAAAGACCTAACAGAAATAAAGATCAACACAAAAGGTAATAATCTCTTTCTGTCTGTTCGTTCTAATTCTAGAAAAACTTTCATCTACATTCAACCATAGCTTATTTATATTTGTCTTGTTAACAAAGAAAAACTGTAGCAACCACATAACCTTTAAGACTGAAGGAATAAAATAAAATAGAATATAAAGCTCAACAGAAGAGAAATGTTAGTAGCTAACTCTCTTTATCTTCAAACTTTTTTGTTGTTTCTTTTGTACAATGCAAGGTGAAAAAGAAGTTCGGAGCAAGTCTCCAACTTCCTGTTAGAGTACATCAGGAGACAGCCCATTTAAGTATTTCCTGGCTGGATTTCCAGAACAGTAGCCAGAGTAAATTCACATCATCCATGTCCACTTGCACATGCTGTTCACACTCCATTCATAAACTGAATCTGACACAAAAACATCTAAACACTTGACATTTTCGCAAATTAAAGCATATGTAATGATTTATTCCGACTGTCTGCTCTCTTTTTTTTTAGACGTGAAGTTAACAGCAGTTCTTCAGTTCTCCTGAGAAAAGACAGAGTCTTGTTCTACCACAACCCAACCACCACCGATCAGACTTTCCAATTGCAACTCACAGCACTTTTGACTGGTGCTAATTCACAAAAATGAGTGAGAGCTGCTGGGCCCATTAATTACTAATCCATGACCTTTAGGGGGAGATAAACTGAGTAAACCAGCTGTAACTTTCCCACATATAGGCAGGAGGGCTCAGCGTCTTGTAGTCGTATGCTTTAAGTTCAGCTAAAACAAATCTCTGCTATGGTGGGATCACGCTTCTGCACTGGACTGAAAATAGTTTCAGCCAGATGAGTACAGCAATTATGTGGTTAACCTGGCAAGCAGTTGAGGCTAACTGATTATTGCCACAACTGGAAAAAAAAAATGGAAGCTCAAGGCTCAGCTAGCCAGATATAGTGGTGTACCATGTGGCAAACCAGAACCAGGCAGGAGCTTTAGTTCTTCTGTTTCAGAGGAAATTGTGACAGGGCCACACAGAATATCCTCTGTGTGTATTTGGAATGCAAAGCCTGCTTTGTGTGCGAGTCATCATGTGTGTTGGGAATTGTACCGAGCTCCGCTGCAATAAAGGCAGATATCTATCCCACCTTTAACAAAACACTTGCTAAAATCCTCCATAGCACCTTCTGTAACACGAAAACAAAAATATTTTAGATCAGCTCATGGTTCTTTGTCATTATTATCTGGTACCTGCCAAAGAAAACAGTATCAAAAGTTAACATCTCCATAAAATCAAGTTTAATGTTTGGCTTTGTATTGATGAAATATCTTTTATTCGGAAGCAGATAACCAGATTTGTTTCTCCTAATTTGAATTAAGCAGCAGTTGTCATAAAGCAAAGTACCAAAAATAAAAGTTCAAAGACAAAATTTGCCCACGAGTTGTTCTCAGCAGCTTTAGTTTAACTCCACATGACTCAGTTCAATTCAATTCAGTTCAATTCAGTTTATTTATATAGTGCCAATTCACAATGAAGTTGTCTCAGGGCACTTTACAGAAACATTAGAAAAGCCAATTAGTAAAGTTCTCTATCTAAGGAAGCCAGCAGACACGTTGAATCTTCACTTTGTCGTAGTCTCCCATCCTGAGCAAGCACAAAGGAGACAGTGGAAAGGAAAATCTCATTTTTAAAAAGAAGAAACCTCAAACTCAAACTAACCAACCAACCAAATGAGCAAGCAATGAAGCAACCAACCAACAAAAACTGTTTATGTCTCCTAATCTTACCCCATGCAGTGTAAATGTGGTGAAAGAGCATTTGCAGGGAAACCGTGGTTAAAATAATAACATGGATAATTAAAATGGGGTTAGAAATGATGGAACCAATCCCAGTAATTGGACCAGTCTGTTCTGATTTAGGTGGTTACATAAAGCACTTTCATACAACGATAGTTAGGGTCCATGTGGATACAGTATTGACAAGCGTGTGTGCCTCAATTGAACACACAAACATGTACTTGCTGTGTTGGGGAAATATTTAATGAATACACTGCCATGTAAAACTGACTAATGCAAACAGATCAAGCTAATGCTAACTAGTACATATGGAAACCATATGGGTTTTTCACCAAAGTAAAGACAGCTTCTGCTGTGCTAATCACTTTGACAAAGCAGTTGCAATGACTGCAGCTTTATTGGTAAATTTAAGCTACCATCCCCCCCTTCACAGTGTGAAACAGCTGTCCAAAATTTGATAGAATAAGCTGAGGGGAAACGAGAGGAAAAAGGGAAAACTGGACAGAAGGAAATGTGGAATGGAGCAATGGCTGATATCCATACCCAAAGTGACTGAGATCAGATCCCCTAGAGCCCAGGATTAGGTTTGTGATCCAGATTTCAAGCTGGATTTGGAGCTTTTTGCTAAAGCTAAACCCAACTGGAAAGTCAGGTCTGTGTCATGATCTCATATTGTTTGTTTGTGTGTGCACGTTGCAGGAAACAAAGAGATAGAGAAATCTGCTCGTGGCCGTCGCTTGGTATTCAAAGTACGTTGCAGCGGTGCCAGCCTTAGAAGGAGCAGTTAGCCAGTCCGGCAGCATCAATTTGTCAGCATAGCCAAGCAAAAAAAGCTCTGAGGCCTCTGGGATCCAAATCAGGGCACTGGCAAGAGCACAGAGTGCCTGGGGTGAGCCAGCAGGCGCTAAATAAACACAGCCGTACGCTGAAATGCAAAACACCGAGGATGTACGTATCATTCACAACGAATGCATACTGATAGAGACGTGTGCGACAAGTGTACAATTTCAGCTATGTTTAGTATAACTACAACACAACAAGATAAACAAGCACACAGCTGCAGAATAATATTAACAGCTGCTGTAGTAAAGGGTCAAAGCCAGTGAATGTTACACAGTCTGTGTTCTCTGAATCATCGGGTCTGCTGCGGGCTGAGACGACATGTGGAGCTGAACGCACACACATGCTCACACAGAAAAGCACAGAGAACAAGGGAGAACTATCCCCTTTTCTGACCTTTGATGTTCAATGCTGCTTACACACACATGCATGCATGCACAAACAGACGAGAACACACATACACGCAATAAAAATGGGAAAAGTCAAGGGTGTCATCCACTATACAACCCTTCATCTATTAAACATAAGTAATACAAAATGCTGGATTTCTGCAGAAATCCAAATAGTTTATATGCACTGACAACAGTCTGACAGGGCATCTCCATCAATAAACACAACAGTTACATTTCAGACCCAACTGTGCAGTACTTTCTCAGAAAAGTTTTTTTTTTTTTAAATAATAAATATTTTACTAGCTAATTCATACCATTGTTGCGCTCTAACACATTAAGTAAAAGCAGAAGGTTCAGTTTGGGAGGTACAAACGATATGACAGCTTTTTGAAGAACATCTTCAGCATTAGTTAAAATATTACTGAAAGTGCCATTTGGCAGCCCATCTGTTTTTGGCACAACACCGGTCCACATTTCCGGGTTGTCAGCGGTGACGCATTATAGATGCGACATATATGGCGAAGCAACTTATTTATGGATTTTTCCACTTTATTAGATAAATATATACTGATGCGACTTATAGGGTGGTGTGACGTGTCCACCGGAAATTACAGTATGAAATGAACATGGCTCTTTGAAAATAATTTTATTTCTATGAGTATTGACATTTTCGATAAGTTTCATTTCCATTGAAATTATATAAACGCAACATGACTGTTAAAGTCTCATTTCATGAACAAAAGCATCAAACTACAAGTTCAATATGCTGTTTCTTCAGAATGTAGAAAGGCAATTTATTATAATAATAAATCACAACAGTTGGCTTGAGGCTACAGAAAATCCTGTTCACACTTTGCTCCTCTATTAGTGTAATATCAATGTGGAGAAAGCAGCAACTTAAGTCCGTGTCTCCATGGTGATGCTGGGTTTTGGCTACACATGTAGCTATTATGTTTATGTTCAGACTAGTGTTCTGGCTGTTGCTGGGCTTTGGGTTCTTCCTGTTGACACAGTGGCACAGTCGCCATCGCATCCTGTTAACGAAACAGTCTCAGCCTGAGGTGCAGCTACTCATTTGACGTTATGCTTCCAGCTGTATTAGCAGGTGGCGCTTGGTTTGATGAGCCCCTTTAGCATCTGCTGAAACTTAAAGGGAAAGTGCTGCCGTCTGATGGCTCTGGATTTAAATTTCAAGGAAGATGATTCAGATTCACATCAAGTATCAGTCTGCCCTCCGGCCGCACTGCACCTAAGTCTCAAGAAATTTAGCCTGTCTTTATTTGCATAATCTTGTTGACAAACAAACAGAGACTCCACCTCAGCTCTACTCTACACAGGGGGATGATAAAGTCCACCTTACTGATAAGGACCATGCTGGAGGGGTTCATGTGATGTAGTGGGAAGATAAAGCGTCTGTTGTCGCACTCATCTGAAATTGCCGATGCTAAAAGCTGCATGGTCCGAACAGCCAGATGGCGAAGTGAGTTTCTAACTGAAGAAGCCCCAGCAATGACAAAATGCTTAATCAGGTTTGCCTAATCTCCACAAAAATGTCATGTTCCAAAATATGATTAAAGCCAGTGTAGCACTTCAAAATGAATCGTTTGACATTTTCTGAAATCTGCTTATTTGCTTTCCTGCTGAGAATCAGATGAGATGATCAATACCACTCTAATGACCGGTTTAACCAAGTGGTCACTTCCAGTGAGATTAAAAGTTGGAAACTGGAGGAGTCACAGATATCACGTCCACTGATTACTAAATATTCCACTAACGAACATGCCTGCTTTTGTTTGATCTGAAATATTCCATTATAGCTCAGCGGCCACCAGCCAAAAAATGGCTTATGTTAGGAGTTTAATGCACAAAGTACAATCTAATACAACTTATTTTATTTTAAAGAGAAATATTTCCTGGTTATTTTAAGTCTGGTTGTACTAACATCCGGGCTTAAAACATATTATTTATAAGAAAACCTGAGTCAATACCTTAAGATAAACATGACAAAGAATGTTTGAAAATTTTGCCACATTATGAAATTTGTCATACCATATTTTTCGCCATATAAGTCACACTTTTTTGCATTATTTTGCAAGTCCTGTGACTTGTACACTGAAGCGACTAATATGTTTTTTCTCCCCCATATTTATAACCCAATTTTTGGTTGAGATGTGACAATTTCATTCATTCTGACATGGAAAATATTGAGCACTACCATTTTCAGCCACTAGAGGGCAATCGACTAATATGGCAAGCCAAGTGTCTCATTAAAGGTAAAAGTGGCTATTAATGGGACACTTGGCTTGCCATAGAAAGCAACCTTTGTCTCACTCCAGAACTCTTGGAGCAAATGTCAAATCAGCTGCATTTCACTGCGCCGCCCAGGCGAAATGCAGCTGATTTGACATTAAAGTTCATTTATTAAGGAAAAGTTCCACTGAGACGCACCTTTACTATAATTTCAAGCAAACAAATAATTTTTTTCTAAGTGTTAATTTTGTTAAATTCTTGTTAAAATGCACACTACCGCGGTCGACATTTGGCAGCCAATCAATTTTTGGCACAACACCACCCCACATTTCCGGGTTGTTAGCGGTGATGTGTAACAAATGCGACGCATCAGCGGTGGTGCATAATAGATGCGACTTATACGACGGTGTGACGTGTACGGCGGCAAGTATGGTAATTAGGGGGTAGGGGCAAAACAAGCAGTAAGTCTAGCTAAGATAATTTGGCACATTTCTAAGACCTATCACTGTAAAGTAGTCATGCTCCCAATAATTTTGGTGTACAATATGGCTTTATCCAACATTAGTGTTCTGATAAGAAAATACCTTGAACAATTTATAAAACACGGTCATTTTTAAAACTATTTTTGAAATATTTATGAATATTTTCACTAATCTCACTAATATTTTTTGGAAATAAACATAAACTAGCTTAGTGCTAACATTTTATTGATACTCGAGGACAGAAATTATGTTCTTTAGCTACACTTGGAACTGTACATAGCATATAAAAAGTGGTGTTTAGGATTTGGACATATTCCGCTATACCCTGATTTTTGTACAACCAGGCCAAAAATAACCTGAAAAAATATGTTTTTAATAATAAAGTAGGTTGTAGTTTTAAGTACTCGGTGTGCATTAAGTTGGTTTTAATTAGGGGGTTGGACACCCACCTTTGGGTTGGTGATAAATATGGTACACAAGCCATTATCCAGCAATAAAGCAAAAACGAAATGTAGCAAAATAATTTAGAGGAAATAACCTTCCTGTGCATTAATCTTCTCTGCTGCCACCGGACATAATAAAATAAAAGTCCTGTTCCTTCAAGCAGCACAGTGACATGAGGCAAACAGTTAGCAGCTCATTACAACCCTCTTCTACAGCCGTTAAATTACAGGCATCTGCGTCTTTTAGGCAAATACACTCGAGTGCTAAGCAAGCAGACATGCCCGGGCTGAATCATTATTGCTTTGACCAAATCTCTTTCTCAGCGGTTAGGAAAATTATGTTTACACACTCTATATATCACTGAAGCGCAGTCATATTTGCAACGAGCTGATATCAAAAAGAAAAACAATAAATCAAACTGGTCACATGCTGATGTTCATCCGTACGGTACACTGTGTGTTTTGGCGGCTTGCCACCATGATGCAAGCGAAGTTCAACACTTTTTTACAATTTAACATTTGCTCTTTGCTAACCTGTATCAACGCAGCATTGGTTAATTCATTTGGTCTTTTTTATGCTTAAACAACTCATAAAATAATCAAAGGTTCGTAAGACGCTGACTTAATCCAACAAAGTTCAATCAGGTCATCTGGATGGTTTCTTTTTTTGTTGAGACGTTTCGTCCTTCATCAAAGGACTTTATCAATCCGAGGAGCCACCATAAACTGAGTCCCACAAGCAGGACAACCACGTAGTGGACCAACCAGTTTGCTGGTGATAAGCTGGTTCCTGGGGCCCATCCTCTCACCTGTCGACTCCTCTGAGACAGCCATAGTGGTTCAAAACATCAAAGTTCATGCTCAGTAATCCAGGTAGAAAAAAAAATCCAGGTAGGCTATGGCTGCTTCAGAGGAGACGACGGGGGAGAGGGCGGGCCCCTGAAACCATCTTATCATCAGCAAACTGGTTGGTCCACTATGTGAGTGTGCTGCTTATGGGACTCAGTTTGTGGTGGCTCCTCAGACTGATGAAGTCCTTTGGATTAAGGACAAAACGTCCCAACAAAAAAAGAAACAGTCCAAATGACCTGACTGAACTTTGTTTCATTTTCTAACTGGATTATTGAGCATGAAGTGTGATACACTGACTTAATCTGTTAGTGCTCAGAGTATGTGATGGGGATGACTCTCAGCTACTACCAGACTAAATATTAAGCCAATATCTGTAAAATGGACTGTGTTATATCCATGAATGTGTTTGTTGCTAACAGACGGACAAAGATGAGTCCAACAGTTAATGACATAACTTTGCGCAAAGATTTCATACAATCACTCAGTGCTCAGAGTTGAGGACAAGTCTCAGCTACTACCACGCCATTTTTTAGGAAAAAAAATGTGTAACTTTTTTATAAAGCCATTTCGTTTGCCTGTGGTAATTAGTTACAGCAGCCATCTTGAAATAAGCTGACTCAGTTTTAGTTGTACATTCATACATGCATTGCTTTGTGAGAGTTTTATTATAATCTATCTAGTGAATCATGAGATATTTTGCTAACACACACACACACATGCACACAAGTAGTTACATTATGACCTGCTCCTTATGGAAGCGAGTGATAATTACATGTTCGTCTTTCATTGTAACAGTCAATAACAAAGTGTGGCTCAAGACTTTTGCACGGAGCTGTAGGTGGCAGGCGTCATCATCTTTCAGCCTCACAGAACCAGACAGAACAACCTCCAAAATAAATAAAAAAACATTAAGCGGAAGAAAAAACCAACATTTGGCGTGTGTTTATTGGAGGAATTTTGAGAGACTTACTGGGCCTTAAGAAATATTCATTAGTGCAGCAGATAAGCAGAAAGTTACATAAATTATTTTTTTGTAGGTTTATTTACCGGGGTGAGACAAATTTCTCTGGCAGCAGCTCAGGAGAATCCCGAGGACAAAGAAACGAGTCAAGTAAAGCTTTAACCACCCCCGCCCACCCTCCACCCCCGCTCCTGAAAAATTTAGCGTGGTCATTTGCAGGGGAGAGAAAGAGCGAGGAGGAAAAAAGGAGCAGCATTGTTCTTTGTTCGAGCTTAAACACACAAACAGCAGCAGACTGCTGACATTAATAAGCAGTCAATGATTTTCCTAATGGCTCGCTTCTATGCAAAGCCAATTCTCATGAGGATGGTTAAAGTACTCAAAGCCACGAGTAAACTCCCTTCCTGCTCACAGACAGACACAAAAACTCACACGAGTTTAAAGTGCAACTTCGCACGCCCCCAACATCTTCTACAGTAGCTTATCTCCTCGGATCAGTTTCATTAACCCTGCGTATCTGATTGTTTTACATTCCTGTTCGTCAAAAGCTAATACTCAATCAAACATCTGCAAAGGTTTAGACACAATTTACATGTTTTTGATACATATTCTATAATAGTTAACAATCTGCTTCCAAATGGCTTCAAAGGTAAACAAAAAAAAGCACTTTTATGACTTTAAAACATGCTTTTTGGCAAGTTTTAAAGAGATATTATTTTTGTTTTATCTAGCCAATGAAAGCTTCACTCAATTACAAACTGACATTTGAAATTCAATGCCAAAGTTTTTAACAGAATTTAGTGAACCAAGGCACTTAGACATTTAACGTCCAGTGTTTTTAAGGTTTAAATGAGCAAAAAGTAAACAAGAATACTGCATGTGGCACATTACTGTATACGCTCGTCATCAAGCTATTGTACAGCGATTTAAAGCAGTGGCCCAAAACAAGCAAAGACCTTTAACAACATTTGACCTTGATGTGTGGCCTTGACCTTGGAGCTGCAGTAGTGAAAAGTATATACGATGATACAACATGTGTATCAAGTTTCATAAAATTTTCTTGAGCAGATCAGAAGTTATGGCCCGGGCAAGAGGACATTTAGGTACGGGCGTATAAAAAGGTCTCTAAGCTTTTTGGTGTTTACCACAAAACAACAAATGCAGATTCTTATGTTCGGCACCGTGATGTGTGCTATTACTTTTATTGGCGTTTCACGTTACCATGGCAACGTAATTTGCAAACAATGACACCGTTTTTCCCCATTGAAAAACACGTACAGAACTCTTGGCTTCTAACTACCAAAGTGAGGTCATGTGACCCAGAGGAAAAACGTATCTGAACTAAACACTGATTAACATTTGGAGCCATTTTGGTTCAAAATGGCTGCCACAGCTACATAAGAATACACAAATTTGACTAAAACGCAAGCATTCTTTGAGATATTGAGCTGAGATTTACAGTAGTATGGTTGTAACTGAGAGCGAGTTGTTATACATTCCTAATGCAAATTAAAAATCCAAGAAGGTCACCTTAGCTAATAGGAAAAAATAAGATAACGCAGCTATTTTAAAAAATATTGAGCTGAAATTTTGTGTGGTGGTACCTGACAGTGATGCACAACATATTATGAGTTCAAATCTAAAAATTAAAGATGGCCGCCAAAGCTATTTTCAGATAGATGCAGCCCACACTGAAGGATAAGCTTCCTGCTGCAACTGATCAGCTGATCTCTGTGCAGAGAGGAGAAGTGGGCGTGGCCAAGAGCGCTTGCAGAAGGCCGAGAGCGGCAGAGGCAGGAAGCTGAAATCATGACATTCTGTGCTCTTTTAGAGCTTTTAGAGTTTAGAAACATTGTTTAGAATATTGCAAGAGTGTGGGAAGGGTTTAAAACGCCATATATATATATATATATATATATATATATATATATTCTAAAATAAACTACTACTTACTACTTCTACTATAAATCCTGTTTCGCGATTTTCACTTATCGCGGGGCTTCAGGGTATGTATCCCCTGCAATAAACAAGGTGTGTTTAAGCTCGATCGTATTTAGCTGGAATTTGTTGTATTGATAGCCGAGAACCATACCCAATAGACTCTGGTTGCAAATCAAAAATCCAAGATGGACACCATAGCGGGCAGCACAGTGGCGCAACTGGTCGAGCTGCTGCCTCTCAGCGAGAAGGTCCTTGGTTCAAACCCCGGTCCAGGGTCCTTTCTGGGTGGAGTTTGCATGTTCTCTCCGTGCATGCGTGGGTTTTCTCCGGGTGCTCCGATTTCCTCCCACAGACCAAAAACATGCATGTTAGGCTGATTGGTAACTCTAAATTGTCCCTAGGTGTGAGTGAGAGAGTGAATGGTTGTTTGTCTCGTTTGTCTCTATAGGTGTCCCTGTGATGGACTTGCGACCCATCCAGGGTGTACCCCGCCCCTCGCACAGTGATTGCTGGACATGGGCACCAGCGACCCCCGTGACCCAAAATGGAATAAACGGGTAAAGATAATGGATGGATGGATGGATGGATGGACACCATAGCTTAAAAGAAAAAAATGACTATAACTTTTTGATTATTTTTCCCATACTGAGCTGAAATTTGGTATATTTTAGTGGTAGCTGAGAGGGAAAATGAACCCAAACACATAGTACTGTCAAATTATTATTTTAAAATGGCCACCACGTGGCTGTCCCTGTCAGTTTCTCCATTAAGTTTCTAGTTTTATTTATGCTGCACAATGCTGCATTTCATTTCTTTTTGAAAGACGGTTTACTTCCTGTATCTTTGAGAATTTCCTCCAGAAAACCAAATTTGCAGTGATTTGTTTGCTGAAAGGATTAAAAAAAAATCTCTTCTAAATGTGCCATACTTGAGACACATTTTTAGATGTATTACAGGACATACATTTCGAACATGATAGTAAAAGGAGCAGCTCTAATAAATAATATAAGTCACAAACGCTAGACGACAGCAGCAGTTAAAGCAATAAACGTCTACATTCTGCAAGACAAAGTTTTTGTCAAAACGGTCGAGTGAATTTGAAATGTTTAGTAGCAATCAGAAATCCATCACTCAGTAAATCACGAGACAAAACTTTTTTTTTTTTTTTAAATTGCACCTCGAATGTGTGACATTTATAAGAGAAAATGTGGTTACTTAGTTGCTTTTTTTTTCCACCTCAAATTTGTTCAGAAACAGATTTTGACGAACCGCAGCGATGACATGAGAGAAAATGTGCGCGTCGTTCAACAGAGTGATGCAGGGTTGCACGAGGTCTGCACTTCTTTTCTCACCAAAACTCACCAGCAGGCAGCAATTTTGGAAATGTGTTTGAAATTGTCACGTTGAGTAAAAGCCAAAACTACAAACAGCTTGTCTAAAACGGCACAGGTGCCGTGTTTTTCCTTCCCTGTACTGTGGATTTTATTTTTTTGTACTTTGCAAACCTTTTAAACATACATACACACACACACAAAAAAAAAAAACAGTAAAGAAATAAGAAAACTTAAAAATCCCCACCTTATTAGCTCTTTCGGTTTGATGCAGAAACACAATTACCCATAGCAATAATTTTCTCTCCCCCTGCCCCCTCCTCCCTGCTCACAAAGACTCTCTAATTCAAGCATTTGTAATGTTTGCACTCCTCTGAGGCATGCCATTCAACGAAACAAAACCCCAAACCATCAAGATGTTGGGATGTAATGGCGAGCACGAAGTGAGCGAAAACTAAGAGCAGAAACGATAATAAAGGAGGTGGATCGAGAGCAATTGACGGTGGAGACAAATCGCAGTGAAAGAGCGGGTCAACTCCAACAGCAGTAGTGTGGAAGTGTCTCCGGAGCACTGTTGATGTGATGGCACGATGATGATGGTGTTGATGATTTACCGTTGTTAGGAAATCAAAGGGAAGAACATATTATTATCACGCAGCTCAATTACACCGCAATTTCTCCCCGACTGCGGCACCCTCTGCAGGGCTTCTCATTGAAACTGATTTGGAGGCTGTGGCGTCTGGAGGGCCAGCAGGGAAAAAATAAAGCTCGGTGAGATGTCCCCACTTGAGCTGGAGAAAAAATAGGTGTGGGAGGGACGGTGCAGGATGATGCAGGTGAGGGAGAAGGTGCACAAACACTTATGCTGGTGTTAAGACCTCATGAGCGCTGCACTTAAATCTGTCGGCAGCGCGGAGGCAGGAAGAGCAGCTGGGGTGTAAATGTGGCGCTGATGGAGGAAAAACACCTGTTCTGTAATGAGTACGAGCTTTCCGGCTCGTCCTAACATGAATACTGAAGAGCAGCTATTCAGGTGACGCACAGATTATTTACTCCCATACGGGGTGCGTGTTATGCTTGAGCCGAGGGAGAAGGAAGAGCAAGATATAGTTCTTTGAGAGTGTGTGATAGCATGCAAAAGGTCAAGTGTGTGTTACCAAAAAAAATCCCATGAACCACTGGACGGATTTGATTAAAATGTGCAGACTAGATGTAACTGTTGGAGTTGACCCAATTCAAGATGGCTGCCATAACTTACTAATATGACGTGGCAACCAAATTTTGATAGGAACCTTTCTTTACCTAGATGCAGCCACACACCAAAATGGAAGTCAGTCACTTACTTTACAGAATTACTTTTCATCACGCTCACAAGACCGTAGGGCTGGACAATAATTTGATATCGATATATATCACGATATACTTTTATTCAATAATGGTGATATGAGATTGAAGCACATGTTTTTGATATTTCGATACACATTACGCTATGATTACAGCGTTTCACTGACGCATTTCTTTTTCTGTTTGAACCGGCGGCCGTTTCAACCCGAACAGAAAAAGCCGCGGCACACAACTACTTAAGTGCGTGGTGACATTACGTACACCACACACAGAGCTCGAGTCCAGAAGGAAGTGGTAGCAGGCTAGGCTACGCTAAGCTCCAATGCGCGGTAAGTTTTCGCTTCAAAATGAGTGCCCACGACCGTCACAATGTGACTGAACAAGCTTTCACAAGCAAAGAGAAAGTAGATGACATAATTGATAAGAGAGGAAAGACCAATTTGGCGGTGTGGAAGTGGTTCGGCTATCTAAGATCCGATAAACTGCAGGTTTCAGTGTGCTGCAAAATGTGCCGGAGTCGTTCCACCGTTCCACTCGATAGAAGATGCTGAGAGTCAGATGATGAAGCACAATAAAAGTTTGAGCCAACGTGTCCCTGAAACAACACCCCCAGCTGTATCAAAAGAGAAACCCATGGGTTAGGATTATGTTGTTTTTAAAGTTAAAACTATTAATATTGACAAAGTTTAGTTTTATGTTTGGTGGTCATTTCAAATTTCTTTGAAGGCTAAATACAAATAAAAGGTGAACATTATTTGTACAGTTTGTACAGTTTTTCTGCGGCTTTTATATTGTTTATAGCGATATCGGAATTATATCGCTATCGACCAAAATTAAGAAATGTATCGTGATAAAGGTTTTGACTTTATCGTCCAGCCCTACAAGACGGACAGACAAACGGAGGGTATTTCCAATTCCCCTTTTTGCTTTGTGACAAAACAAGTGTCGAAGTCTTCAAAGTTCATGCTCAATAATCCAGGTAAAAATTTAAACAAAGTTAAATCAGGTACCCTGGAAGGTTTCTTTTTTTTGTTTAAACATTTTGTACTTCATCCAAAGGACTTCATCAGTCCGAGGAGCCACAACAAAATGAGTCCCACTAGCAGCACATTCACATAGTGGACCAACTAGTTTGATGGTGTTAAGATGGTTTTTAAGGAGCTATAACAAACTAAACTCCAGAAACCATCTTATCACTAGCAAACTGGTTGGCCCACTATGTGAGTGCTGCTAGTGAGACTGAGTTTGCTGTGGCTCCTCAGACTGATGAAGTCAAGAGTACCTCATAAGGCACACTATACACCTATCAACAAACTCTTACAGAGCAATGCAGCAATCTGTAGCAATGACCCAGACAAGAAAATACCTTGTCTTTGATGTTAACAGATCTGGTGGGATGAAAATATTACACAGCATACTGTCTAGTGGTGTTGCATATGTGTATCAAGTTTAGTTAAATCATGTTGTGCTGATCAGAAATTATAGGCGGAACAAAATAAATGTTTACATATGTATACAGATGGACAGAGACTATAGCACAATATGTGCGCCTTTCAATGGGAGTATAAAAATATTTAATAGATACTGTATGCCGACAACTGGTATGTCTAATTTAATGTTATTCCAATAGTGGGATCATTAATGATTTACAGTACAAACACAATAAAAACAGTTGTCAATCCCAATGTTTGCAGTAGGTTTTTAGGTCACAATATTGGTCGAGATGGGGTAGAGGCAGGGCAGCCAACTTGGGACCAGAAAGTTGCGGTTCAACTCCCAGCTATTCCCACGTCATGTTGTCCCTGAGCAAAATCCCCAATTGCTCCCCAGGCTTACACTGCTCAACCTGGGTGCATCTCACGTGCGATGGGTTAAGTGCAGAGAACTAATTTCACTATTGTACAGGAACATACAATGATGACAACACATAGCACTTTACTTATACAAGACTGGAAAATCAACATGTCGGATCTGTTTACATTAAATGATCAGACTGTGTAGGCTTCTTAAAGCAGTGTCTCATTTTCTAGGGGACCATTGCATACACTGTTTCTCATTAATAGGCTACTCAAAGTTGCGAGAAAACAGGTGTTTTTTGTTGCAGTCACAGAGATTTGAGTGTCTGTGAGTCATCCAGCTGTGTTCAGAGTGGCCATTTTTGAAAAACTGCTACCTATTTTTATGTGCACAGCTTGCACAATTGTATTCTAGACTGTGCAGTCCAATTAATATCAATCGGTCTACCTCTACTTTAGATATACAAATTCAAAATACTCCTCTGTCCATCAAGTACTGAATGGAAACACAGTTAAGGTTATTCTGTTACCCATCCTCCTTTGTCTAATCCTAAATCAGAGTTCCGATTTAGTGGCTTGTCTTAAAGCCAGCCTAATCAGTGTCTTGACATCAGTTTACTTCTAAATGGTAACCTTTACCAACAGAGGGGAAGAGGAGAGCCATTTGGATTTGGTTAGTTTTCAGTAAATGTGTTCGACCACAGCCATTTCCAGTCAGGCCCAAGCTGCACTAACAAGCCTTCAAACCAAACCAGGTTCTCCGGAGGATTATGCCAGGATTTGAGTCAACATCGGATTTGTAGAAGGGATGAGACGTTTAGCTTTTCTCTCTCCCCCCAAACATTTCTTCCTCCAGCTTTCTTCTGTCTTACACGTATGTTCCTCTTTCTCCATAAGAAAAAAGGAGGAGAAGGACAAAGAAGAAGAAGAAGAAGAAGAAAGCATTGCTGTCAGTTTCTCGCCTCTTGCTCCGCAGGACTGGAAGGACAAAAGCTTTCCCTAACTGACCGAATCCAAGCTATCTCTACTCAGGCAACTAGTCATCACCCTGTGTCTTCACTACAGACCCATAGTCTTTTCAGTTTCTGTGTCCGTCCTGTAAAAACAACACAATACACTGAGATTAGCGTAAAATGTGTTCAGGAAGAAACAGCAACGCAGCAGCTTATGCCGAGTGCCATTAGTCTGCGTGGGTTTGATTACATGTTCTTGTGCGTTTCCATTTTAAATGTGAATCAGAGCATCATCGGAGCAGAATGAGACGACGCTGAGGCAGGACTCGCAGTGACTTTACAGAAGCGGGCAGTCAGCTGTGTGCAGTCAAGCTTTCTCTCAGTGAGATGTGACCATTATGGCTGAAAGACAAGCACACTCCATACTGTCTAATGAGCTGCTACAGATGTCTATTCACAAGACACGCTGCAGGAAAGACAACAGATGTTTGGTTTACTGTAAATCAAAGTTGGAAAATCTGCAACAAAAGGCATATGTGGCTGCCGCTTCCTTCAAAATGACCCACATCCTCTCATCACGACATATTGCTTAACAGCCAGCATCTTAAAAAGAAAATACATTTACATTTGTATGTATCATTACAGAGAAAAATGTTAGGTCTTTCGTGAAATATTCCTTTCGTCATCAACATGAGAAATAAGAAACCATACTACACTTCGGCGGTTGCCATTCTAATTGCGTTGCAAGAGCGAACATTAGAGTCAAGCTGTGTTTTAGTTTCAGTAGGTTTCATGTTTAAACATCATAAAATCACTGCATTCGTATACTTCAGAAACTAAATCACTGATGCAGAATTTGTAAGGCATAATTAGACATTAAACTATGCTTGTAAATGTTTAAACAAACAATTAAAGCTCTCAAAAATTTCAATTCAAATATTAAAATGATACTGTGGTAATTTAGTTTAACAGTGGGCAAGTAGGTAAATACTAGGGCTGCACTATCTAAAGAAAATATATGTTACTGCAATGTTAATGTGCACTTTATCGAAGTTACAAAGTCTATTTGTATTGAAAATATTCAAAGTGTTAGTTTTATATTCACAGATGAATGAGTTATTGTATTATTCTGAAGATTATCTTGACCAATCAGACTCGGCTGTCCTTGATGCCCACCCATGACTCTGAGGATAGTGGCCAAGATGCTAAAAGACAGTAGAGTGTCGTGATGACAGAACAAAATACATCATTTTTACCTGGTAGTTCGATCCGTCTTTAGCTACCAGACTGCATTTGGATAGGACTAACTACAAGTGTGAACGGCCTCAATGCACCTGTTTCCACTCAAATCACTTTAGGAGCATAATAAAGATTATCAAGAGATTCTAATGGCTCCGAGCTGTTAATGTCATAATAATTATACAAATTAGATTTCTGAATGGATTGTAATTTTTACAGAAACATTAGTTGTCATGCTGATCTGACAGCGCTTTGTGTTTATTTGAACATTTACCGTATTTTTTTGGCCTACAAGTTTAAATTTTCTTGCATAATTTGCATGCCCTGCAACTTATACGCTAAAGTGACATATTCATGGATTTTTTTCCCCCATATTCATAAACTAGTTTTTGTCTGAGATATGACCATTTTCATTCATTCTGACATTGAAAATATTGAACACTACCATTTTCAGCCGCTAGAAGGCACTCGAGTAGTATGGCATGCCGTTGTGTCATGCAATAGGTAAAAGTGACTATTAATGACACAATCTGCTTGCCATAGTTGCCACCTTCTTCAAGCTCGCCTGGAGCGACCGTCAAATAAGCTTCATTTAGCTGCGCCCCCCCCGGCAAATTGCAGCTAATTTGACCATTGAAGTGCATTTATTAAATAAAAGTTCAACTGAGACGCACCTTGACTATAATTTCGAGCAAATAAATAATTGATTTTAGGTGGTTATCTTGTTAAATTGCAAAGACAACATCATACATATTCTACATAATTTAAAGTTACAGAGCAACCTTTAGCTGATTCTTTCTAAATCCTCGTTCCCCAATGTAAAACACAAGTGCTAGAAGTTCAAGCTTTGAAGGTGAAGGTTTTAAAAATTACATCAGGGCTGCTTTCTGCTCCAGACCTAAAGTAAGTTGAATATTTCTCAACAACTGACTCAACTTTCACTTTGCAGGTTGTACAAAATTGTCATGCGGGAGCTAAAAGGACCCCACAAAAGCAATTCTGCAAACTGCAGTCAGTTATCACGAAGAGGAAACAAACAAAAAAAAAAGTTTTTTCTTTCTTTGCCAAACTCTTCTAAGGGCTCTCTGATGGGTTATAAGAAGCTTCCCCACGGAGCAGCCAAAAGAGCTTTGCCTCTTTAAGAAGGGGAACTGCTTGAAATGGTGATAAGAACTGCAAAACTGTTTCCTGTGGTCAAAAGTACCAAATTTTACCCTAAGTCTCCACTTTAGATTAACGCTGTGTGCGCTACTTTCTTACAGCATCTGGACTAACTGATGAAGAAATACAGAGGGCCTTCGTTTTGATGCTTAGAGCAGCCTATAACAACTAAAGTTCAGCTAATATGCTTTACGTGCAAACAAAACTTCTGGGTTAAAAAGCAATGTATTCATTGTCAGACAACTTTGTAGAGATACTAGAGTGCTGTATGAATGGGTAAATGAGGGCACAGATTGTAGTGTAAAGCGCTTTGAGTATCTCAATAAGATATAAAGGTGATATACAAGTACAGTCCATTTACCATTTACAATCTCTTATGTAGAGGATTTTAGTTCTGTTCTCTCTAACATACTGGTATATAAAAAATATTCATACATATAAGAAAAAAAATAATGGTTGCTGAAATACTGAGTCATATGTGTCTTAATTGATGTTACTCCAGTGGTTAAAGAAAACTAAACTTTTTTTTTTTGCAAGAACAATTTGACTCTTTGTGCCTTTATTTTGAAAGAACGGTTGATTGAGTCAAACTCCAAAATTATACTAACTCTGTTTTAGCTCAGACTGCTTTATTAAAATCACGTGTTAGCTGTGTTAGCCAAATTTAAGATTTTATGGAATAGGCACTAATTTGTTGTGAGAAAACACTGTTGAGTTTTTAAAACAATAACCTTTTTGTTCGCTAAAGTTCTGATCCAAACCTATGATTTTGTGGGGGGTTTTATGTACAGCCCCTTAGTTCTGTACTAAATATCAACATGATGCCTAACTTAAGATAAAACTAATTCATCCCTAAACCCCCACCATTTATGTACCCCCCCTACCACCACACACACAGACATCTCATTTATATATGTGTATCTCAGGGCTGACTGCTAAGCCTCTTACCTTTGGGATTATTGGCATCACTAGGTATTATGAAGCAGCATTCATCTGGATGATGCGTTGTTAATGTGTTGGGGAATGAAACCATCTGTAACAACGACTGAGGATGATGAGAGTAGGAGGGGAAGATGAGAGGAAGGAGAGCTGGCTGGGTTGAAGTTGCTGTGTTGACAGAGTGATGCAACTTTAATTGCTGATAATGATAAGCTTTGTGTGAACAGATTTGACAATATAAAAATCAACAGTAGTTCTGATCTTTGCTTTTGCACGTTTAAAGATCAGACATAAAAGGGCGTCATGCTGAGCACACAGAATGATGTGTTGTTCAGAAATAGACAGCACTCAGGGAACAGCAAACGAAAAAACACGAGTAGAGAAGTATCCACAGAGAACCAGTGGAGGCAAATAAACTGTAACCTTTACAGGCCCTCTCTCTTCAAATCACTAAATTAGTTAAAATTTTTTAAATAAGCCATTCTACTAAATCCTACACAGTAAAAAGCTTGGTCTCTTCTGGGGGATCATGGAGGCCCAACTGTCTAATTACAACTTTTATCTGTTATCTTTACTGTCTTCCATACATGTCATCAAGAATGAAGCCATAAAAGAAAATGAAGCAGAAATAGGGCAGCAATTACAGTTGTATTTAATAATTTAACTGTTTAGATTCATAGGCTATGCCTTTTTTTTTAAATCCATAACATGTAAAACCAACGAAGAAGCTTTTAAAAAAGTCTCAAAAGTACCTTCATCTTGTCCAAGTAACAGAGCAGCACTTATCACGCTTACTTCAAAAGGACTTTAAGATGCTCAAACAAGCTGGAAAGTTATTTAATGAATCCTTTCTTCTCTGTATAGTATGTATCGGCAATTGTGCAAAGTAAAATCAGGCTTGAAAAATGCAAGACTGCACCACTCACCAAGTTTTTGTGAGCAGAGTAACTGCACCCACAGCGTAGAAACTAAAACCCTCGACACACTGTTTGCTCCTGACTTGATGCTGCAGTTATCCATTTGCCCTATTAACTATAATATGGTAATGGAACTTCCTCCTCTCTCATCACCAAAGCAAGAGTCAATATAATTGACCGGATTATGTGAGTCATTCCACTGTGTTTTGTATTTGCAAAAACACGTGCGGTGTTTCTGACACTGTAACACCTGTCGGACCGCTGAATGGCTGTTACTTCTTTACACAATGTCAGCAAAGAAACTGAGGACGACACAAAAAACGACTACAGACAGATGGCAAGCACACCACACCGATGAAGGATATTCAACACCTGTAAGATGTGCTCAGCAGGGACACGTCTGAGTTGTAGACTGTAGGTTTACTTGTGGTTACTAGAGTTTCTAAAAATAAACTGGGAGGCAGAGTTTTAGGTTATTGGGTTCCTCTCTTGTCGAACAAACTTCCAGTGTCTGTCCGTGAGGCTGACGCTCTGTTTACTTTTAAAGCCAGGCTTAATTATGATAAATCATACAGCTACTATTTTGGGTTTCTTCAGAAATCCCTTGGTCATTCTGCTATGGGTTTAGAATGTTAGACTAATGACATTTCCTCACTTTGCTTTTGTCTTTATTCTCTCCTCTCTCTGTGTTTGTTTTATATTATTGCCATCAATAACCCGTGTTTTTCTTTCTTTTTTCCCATAGAAACTACAACTTTACCAACCTTGTTCTGGACTTTTACTAACTGCCATTTCAGCAAGTAGTGAATGTCAATATATGGTATTATAAAAGGAATGAATGAACTGTAATTGAGAACTGTGGTAGCCTGGCAGTCGGTGCAGCAGTCTCACAACCTGGAGCTTTTCAGTTCACGTCCAGGTTACATCAGGAAGTGCATCAGGTGCAAACACTGGCCAAATATTTTGTGAAGTTTGCCCACGGTGGTGATGTCCACATTGGGAGCAGCCAAACAACTAATTGTAAGTGAATTACCGTATTTTCCGCTGTATACGTGGCACCGCCCTGTAAGTCACATCAGTCCAAATATGTCTAATAAAGTGGAAAATCCATAAATATGTTGCTTCGCTGTGTAGTGAGTCACGTGGGTACGTGCCACTAGTTGTAGTATGACAATATATCCCCGTTTATATGCATACTTTTTCACGAGTTCCTCATCTTTCTGACTGTGTAATGTGTGCCTTGAATTTAACAGAAATGTAACGAGAGACGTTATTATCTTTGACCCATCAAATCAATGCGGTCATTTATTTTCAGAATCAAAGTTTAACATCAAACATTTACATTAATTTGGCAAAATATGAAAATAATAACAGACAAGTTTCACAGAAAATGAGCATCGATCACTCGGCGGTGAACGAGGACTTTGCTTCAGATATTTCTAAAATATCTGTACTGGTTTTGTGAGAGAGAGAAGAGTTTAAGATGAAATGGAGATTTATCTTACAGAGAACTATGTGAGGGAATTAATCTGTTTGACCAGAACGTGCACGCTTCATCAGATCTTAGCTCGCCTCCGGTACACTTTAGTCGAAGAAGAGACCGTTACCTGGTTGATGATAGATCAGCTCGATAGAGAATCCTCCAGACCTTTCAGCGTCTCCGTTGAGAGCAGCTGAAATCCTTAGATAGTCGTGTGTGGTTTGTTCAAACAGAAGTTATAATTCCAAAACGTCTCTGACTCTCCTGAATTCTCGAATTCTCTTCCATTCACTTCACCATTCTCCATGAATTCCCCATGAATTCTAACATGAACTGGGAAGTTGCCACATTTTAAATGGGTCGACTTCCGGTTCAATTTAGAGCTTTCTGATTCGTGGATGTACCAGAAAGAGGTGTGTTTTTGTGACGTAAGATGTTATCTAAGCCAAGGTCAGAGAATGAGATTGTTCAACAACTGACAGAGAGATTATTGCAGAAAAGCAGACTTCGTGGAGTCAACTCTTGGTAATCTTCTGAAAAAGTTTAAACATGACATCTTTCTCGGTAAACATTTTAGTTGACCGAAAACCAACCTTTCACATACTTACGAGCTTAGCTCATTTCAGACAGAAAATCAAGAAATGCATATTAACCTGATTTCTTCTTTGAATGAGGAATAAAAATCATTACTTACTGTTTATGTAAAATAAAAATGAGTAGTTCTTTCCAACCTGTAAGCATTGAATGGAACTAACACAATTTGATTATCAAACATTTGTAAACAGTAATGATTATAGAGAATTGTCTTTTCTGCTTGATTAATTCAAGAAAGAAAGTCAACAGATGGCTCAGACTGTATTCAGATCAATGAAATTAACAGTCTCTGTCCATCTGATAGATTTGAGGTCATCAGGGTCAGATCAGGGTCAGATCAGGTTCACTACAGCTGTATCCGTTGCATCTATTATGCATCACCACAGACGCGTCGCGTTTGTTACACATCACCGCTGACAACCCGGAAATGTGGGCCAGTGTTGTGCCAAAAAGCGATGGGCTGCCAAATGGCGGCCGTGGGAGCATGCACGGGAGGACTTTAACAAGAATTTAGCAAGATTAACACTTAAAAGCAATTATTTGTTTGTTCAAAACTATAGCAAAAGTGTGTCTTAGTCTACCTTTTGCTTAATAAATGCACTTTGACGGTCAAATCAGCTGCATTTCGAAACTTGATTTGTGGAAGCGGGAATGCGCAGCAGGACGAGCTTCTGTGCATTTCTTCAAAATTTAACAAGATAAACACCTAAAAACATTTATTTGTTTGCTTGAAATTATGGTAAAGGTGTGTCTCAGTCTAACTTTTGCTTAATAAATGCACTTTGACGGTCAAACCAACTGCATTTTCAAAAGCCGATGTGCAGAAAAATGAACACTCAGAGGGCCACTCACTGTCCATTTCTTCGAAATTTAACAAGATAACCACCTTAAACAGTTATTTGTTTAACTTTATAGCAAAGGTGTGTCTCAGTTGAACTTTTACTTAATAAATGCACTTTGACGGTAAAATCAGTTGCATTTCGCTGGAGCGGCGGAGCAAAATGCAACTGATTAGTTTGCTTCAGGCAGACAACAGAGGCAGTCCGTGGTAAGCCGATTGTGTCATTAATAGCCACTTTTACCTATTACATGATACAACGGCATGCGTTACTACTCGACTGCCATCTAGTGGCTGAAAATGATAGTGGTAAATTTTTTTCAGAATGAATGAAAACAGTCGTATCTCAGCCAAATATGGAAAAAAATCCATAAAGTCATTGCTTCGGCCTATAAGTCGCAGGGCATGTAAATTATGCAACAACAAAAAAAACCCCCGCAACTTATAGGGTGAAAAATATGGTAATTAAGAATTTTTTACTAATTGGCTTTTTTATGTATGTGAATGTTTCTGTTGTGATCTGGCGATACATACATTAACTGAACTGAATTGAATTAATTGGATTTCAATCAGATTCTGAATTTAACTTGTTTATTTTTACTTTTGTGTAGTACCCAGATAAGATTTTTCGTGACAATTTTGTGCAATAAAAATAAACAGACTAGACTAGACTAGAATACTAGAACAGAACAGAATAAAACAGAATAGAATTCATGCTGTTATAGACACCAGTCTGTAAACTTTACCCCTCAACGTTTCACAGTTTCAGGATTCCATACTGACACTGACAGCTTTCAAATGAGTTGGATCAGCTTATTGAACTAACATGACAGAGTGTTGCATTATGATGATGATAAAAATGTTTTCCAGTTGCTGTAAGAAGCTCGCTGTCATGTATACAAATTACACTTCAACATCAAAGTATGTCGGGTTTTCTTTCAAGTTTAAGGTGCACACTTCCTCCTTCGGATCTGAATACGTTCCCTTCTCTCTCTTTGACTAACGACACTTGGTGTCTCCGTGTGCAAACTCAAAACTGTGGTTTGAAGGACTGATGGGCAAGCTGTACTTTACTTTTCCCTCATTACAGATTTTTACAGAGTAGCTCTTTATTGATGTAAAGATTGAGCCATTCGAAATTTCAAATCACACAGTGCATCTACTGGACCATAATTACATATATTCAAAGGTCTGTTTAAAGCAGAATAGCTCACGCGGCTGGACGATTTACTTTTAAGGAGAGCCAATTTAACTGCCAATTACCACAGCAAAAGTGGCTTTGATGTAATACAAAAAATCGGCACTGACAGCGGCTGGTGCATGAAGCGGCGCTGGAACAAACGGCACCACCAGGAATGCAATGTGAAAAAGAACCACGTTTGACATGTGGTAAAGGTGTATGTGTGTGTGTGGGGGGTGGAGGGTTTTATTACAGTGAGTAAATGAAAGCTCTTTATGACAAATGAAAATGCTGGCTCTAAAATAATGACACCATTAAAAATGTCACACAGGACAGTGGCCCTCTTTTGTGTCACTTGTGTGAAATATGCGCCGCAGGTTGAGCCTGCCATTGTCAATGAGAAGTAACAAATTGTTAAAATGGATGAAATCAGAAGATGCTTAGCCAAATAATAAACTTTCTTTGCAGAACTGAGATTTCTCATCTGCTTCGCTTGAGTTGATTAGAAGGCGTGCACGACCAAATAACCGATAGAGTCGAAACATTAGCTGGCAGAGCTACAAGATTACAGAAAATGGAATAAAGCTGCAAAATCAGACAATTAATTGTCGGTTTAACCAAATTAAAAAAAATAAAAAAACAACAGCTTTTTGTTTTTAGCGTTCCAATGAAGCATCGATTTTTTATGCACACCCAGTCAACATTGCAGAATGTTCAGATACAGCCATGGGGAACATTAGATTAAGGTCATTCGACAAATCTTTACTGTAAACACCACTTTTCCCCTATTTGGATTTGGGTATCAAACCCAAATAATTAACTTTTCCTAATTTTCAGAAAGGTCAACATCCATATTATCCACTCAGCAGTAAATAAAAGGTACATTAGCTAAATCCAGTGACTACTGTGCCAAAATCTTAGACATCATTATAAGAAGGTGCAATGCTGGATGTTTTCTGTATTTGATTCTCAGACTTTCTTTGATTTTTTTTTGTTAGTGTCCAGTAGAAAGACAGAATGGATGTGAACACAGCTGGTTAATGGTTATCATTCAGTAATAGATACAGAAGGTTGCATCTCAGAGATTAAAAGTGTTGGATTAAATTATTCAGCACAACAAATGTCAAGAACATAGTTTCCATCTATTTATTTCTGCAACCAGCATTAAAAGTATTCAGGTTAAAAGAGATTTAACTATCATTTTATGTTGCGTTTAACAAGCCAGATCATTCAAATGATTGGTGCAACACAACATTTAACTTCAGGAGGATCTAATAATAAAAATGTGCAGATTTCTAGGCTGAGCAAAAACTTCAATATCTAATACGTCAAATATATCTGGCTCAATAAGCCTCATCTTCATAATGATATAAAAAGTACAAATAAAGCAACAAAACTGATATATTTTCTTAAAGTAGCCATACAAACTTTTAAAAATAAGTTAATTAATTAATTTAATTAATTAATTAATTGTACATGGCATAGCTAGGGATGGACAGTTATTTAAGAAAATTTTAAATTTAGTTAAAATGGGTACATTCGAACCTTGAGGAATCCATATCAGACTCAACCTGGAGAACGATCATTAAGAACATTTACTCATCTTCAATCTGTCTGAGGCACACTGTAATTCAAGGTAGTGCACAGGTTGCACTGGTCCAAGGACAAGCTGTCCAAGATCAAAGCCAACCTGGACCCTGCATGCAATCGTTGTAAACAAACTCCAGCTACACTCCTGCATACATTTTGGACCTGTCCCAAACTGCAGACTTTTTGGCAATCTATTTTTGACACCTTCTCTGGAATATGTGGAAAAACTGTGCATCCATCACCACTCATTTCACTGTTTTGTGTGGTCCCTGTGGATTCGTCCTTCAGCAAGTACGAGAAGGATGTGATTGCTTAAGGCTCTCTTTTGGCCAGAATACTTGTTTTGTGCAATTGGACGAACCCACACCCTCCAGAATATGTTCATTAGTTAAGAGAAGTGATGTGTCATATCCATCTGGAAAACAGAAGATATATCCTGAAGGTTCTGTTAAAAGATTTTGGGACACAGGGCAGGGCTGCATGGTGGCGCAACTGGTAGAGCTGCTGCCTCTCAGCGAGCAGGTTCTTGGCTCAATCCCCGGTCCAGGGGCCTTTCTGGGTGGAGTTTGCATGTTCTCTCCGTGCATGCGTGGATTTTCTCCGGGTACTCCGGTTTCCTCCCACAGACCAAAAACATGCATGTTAGGCTGATTGGTAACTCTAAATTGTCCCTAGGTGTGAGTGACAAAGTGAATGGTTGTTTGTCTCGTTTGTCTCTATGTGTCCCTGTGATGGACTTGCGACCTGTCCAGGGTGTACCCCGCCCCTCGCACAGTGATTGCTGGACATGGGCACCGGCGACCCCCGTGACCCAGAATGGAATAAGTGGGTAAAGAAAATGGATGGATGGGACACAGGGCAGCCTTTTATGTTGTATGTGGAAAACTTGTCAATGCCTGTGTAGTTCATTTTAATTCATTTACGGTATGTATATGTTACTGATCCAGAGTGGGAGGGATGGAGTGGGAGTTTTTTGTTCTGTTTTATTTTATGTTCTTTGTGTTTTATATGTCCAAAATGAAAAATATATAAAAATACATATATATATATATATATATTGATATATAAATATATACATATACTTATATATATAAAAAGACGCATAATAAAATTTACCTATTTTTTTAAAAAATGGGTAAAGTTGCAGAATTATTATATTATTTTCTACTCTGGCACCGGATAGTGAGATGTACAGTTGCTTTCTAGTATGTTTCCTGTGGGTGTGCTTTTATTTCAACACATTTACAACTAATTCCTTTTCCGAAAGGCAATAAGGGTATTAGTTTATTTTGAAAGGATTACAAAGTGGAATGTGTGGTCATGGGTGAGTTCAGCTTTACAGTCAGAAAACGTACATCTTCTCTCCGCGTTGATTCATGAGACCGGTGAAAATAAAAGCCCGTTTCATTTGAGGATTTTTCAGTTCCAGGATTTAGGATGAGTAAACGTTAATTCAAACATGTGGGCACAGACATATTTTAAGCAAAAACATGAAACGGCAACAGTCCAACTGAGATTAGCTCTCTATAATACATTTTTTTCTCTACATTTAGTTTTTTGCTGACACTTGTTGTTAGGTTAATTAGCCCTGCATGAGTAAAAAGAAGAAATAAGTATGTGTTGTGAAAAGTATTATTCGCTGGAAGTTTGTCGTATGTTTGTTGCGATGGCGAATAGGATGGCTTTCAATAAATATTTGAAGAAAACTAAATAATTACCGGACAAATTTAAAGAGTTTTTGGCTAAAATGCCTATCCCTAATCATATCACTATTGTAGCTCTGTGAATGGATTGGAGAAACACCCATACCAGAACAAAACTGTTATAAATGTCTCATAGAATACATTTCCATGGACACGTGGGTGTGTTCAGTCTCTCCCTGCATTTTGTACATATATAATTTGATCTGTTTTATCTTTTTATGGCAGTACTGGTGATTATGTGATTGCCAGCATGACTCAGCACTGTGATCATGGACACAGTGGGATGAATCACTTTTTGGTTGTGGTTGGAAAAAATATGGGAGTTGCAGTGATTTCAACCAAGCCCCTGAATACAACACGCTGGCTAGTATAGGACACAATGAAACATTTAACAGTTTTACTTTATCTGTAAGTAGAGGTAAAGGCGTGTTTTCCTCATTTTAGTGTCTGATGAAGTTAATTCTGATGAAGCTTTAAAGACTAAATTAACATTTAAAACTTTTCCACTTTAAAATATGGTCACTCAGACAAGAATAGGATTCTCATTTCAGTACTTAATGGCACAGTTGTCAGAAAAGTACCCAATGATAGTTCTTTGGGTAATTACAGTGGTGCATAATCCTCAATTAGGGGAACATAACTGTATTTTAATAACTGTAAGGTAAAGGCAAGCAGATGAAGACTTCCTATAGATGAGCCTGGGTGGTATGTAGTGAGGTGGTTGCATTGGGGTCAGGACGTTTATGCTTCAAGTTTCAGCTGGCTGAAATATTTCTGTGAGGAGTTTCCTTGTTCTCCTTTTGCCTGTGGGTTTTTCTTTTGCACAAAATCCTGCATCTGAGGTCATTTTCAGATTCTAAAGGTGTATATGTTTTTTTTCTAATGGGTACATTTTGTCACTAGGGTAGCAGAACCATTTTTCCAAAGGGGCGGACAGTACGGTGTAAAAATATACCAATTTTCAAGGTATAGTACTGACAGTACAGATACAGTACCTTATCTAATACAGCAGGAGCAGAAAAGGATAGTGAAGGTCCTCCTTTAAAGATCATTATTGGTTTCTTATTTGTCTGTGGGAAAAAGAACTGTGACAGTTCTTTATAATACAATTTATAATTGTTTGTGGTTAAGCAACATACTGTGGAAACGTAGAAGGAAGAACAAAATGAACACCGCCAGATGGCTCACGATGCCTTCACTGCCACAGGAAGCCGCTTGGAAAACTTGATGCAATGGAAAACGTGTTCATCGGGAGAGATGTTACGTGTATTACCATGACTTAGGGGAAAAGTCTTTAAAGCACAAGTGAGGCAGATGCCCACTGGGCACCTGGAGATCATGACAGTGTTTGAGAGGCTGGGGCAGATGGAAGGAAAAAACTGATGACCAGATGTGAAGCTTGGAGCCCCAAGCATTTCAAAGATTTTAGTCAGTCGGCTGCTGTAGGCAGATTTTTACCACTCATCATGACGACCGTATTAACCAGCTAATTTTAAAAACCGCACAACTAACTAATGTAGTTAACTGACATGAGAAGAAAGGTTATAATCTATACATGCTAGGATGACGAATGAATGTTCCGCAGGTAGTTAAAGCTTGTATGAAAATGCAAACTCAGCACCTGAACCCCGTTATAAAAAGCGATGAAGGAGATGTTAGCAGGGAGTTGTGATGTCTGTTGGACAAGAGAGGAGAAAAACTATCTACACACTCTCTGTTTCAAAAAAGAAACGACAGGAGACAAACACTAATGACCGCTGTAACTCCTGCCTGCTGTGATGACACATGCAAAGATACGCATAATGTTCCCATATGACACAAGTGATCACAAAGAAATTATTTCATTGTCACATTGCAGCTCCTGGCTCGGTCTATTCTGGATCAAATCGCTGCTCACTCGTCTCTCAGACGCGCTGCCTCATATAGCATCAGTTGGTGCTGATGCGTCACCCTCAGGCTGGGCAAGGCTCAGGCTTGCCAACTCACAAAGACTCGCACACGAGCGAGGAGAAAATGAAAATTTCAGTGATTAAGTGGTGGAAGGGAAGGGACGTGTATGTGGCCAGCAGAGAGGAGTTGAGTTACAGGAGTACGGGGAACTGCAGGCAGCAGCTGAGCTGACTGGTTGACTGACTGCTGGACAGGCTGAGCGAAGCGCCCCGAGGCGATAGATGAAAGCCCTTCCACTAAAGGTCATGTACACATCCCACATGAGCTTTAATAGTGAAATGCAATTGAACAAATTGGTGCTGATGCAGAATGAAAAGATTGTGACTCAACTCATCGGCAGCTGCTGCGAGTAATTCAAGTGCAATAAAGTAATTCCATACAATACGTGATGATAACGCCCTAATGTGCCTTAATGTTCCTAAACTTCCCTAAGGATTAGAGTACACAATAAAAACTGCTGGGTTAAAAACAACCCCATTTTTCAATCCAGCACCTTGGACCAAGCCAACCATGGGTAATTTTAACTGAGCAGGTTTGGGTTATCAGTTTGACCCCCAAAAAACTGAGTTAAAATGGATAATGTAGTTGTCTAAAAAGTCTAAAAGGTTGAGTTAAAAAGAACAACCCAATATTTGGATTATTGGATAAATGCAACTTAGTTTGATGCTAGCTAGTGCTAACTGCTATTAGCATAAGCTAGCTAGCACCAACTCGTTATTTTAGGAACCCAAACTCACTACAAACTAAAGTTATTAACAAGACCGGGCTAAACATCTTACAGGTTGTTGTTGATGTTGTTGTGTACAAAATGGAGGGGTTGTTTTTAACCAGGCAAATCCCATTGAGATCACAGATCTCTTTTGAAAGGGAGGTTTTATATGTACTGATACTCACTGAAAAGACTTTTACAGATGTAAAAAAAAAATGTATACAGGTACAGAAGAGCATTTTTCTAATTTTAACTTATTTCCACTGGCTTCCAGTTACGTTCAGAGTATAATTTAAAGTCTTCTGTTTAACATATAAAGCTCTCAAGAGCCAAGCTCCATTTGATATTAAGGATACTGTAATCATATTTTCCTAACAGGGCACTTCACTCTAAAACTGCAGGTTTACTTGTGGTTCCTATAGTTTCTAAAAGTAGAATGGGAGGCAGAGCTTGCAGGCTCCTTTCTTGTGAAAACTCCCAGTTTATGTCCATCAGGCTAATGTATTTTTAAACTGGGCTGAAGTCTTTTACTGTGCAATAAATCCTATAGTTAGGGTTGCCTTGTCCGGGGTTGTATCCTGCACCTGCCAAGGATTGTTTGGTATTTCAAGTCAACAGTTTTTTTGTCAGAGGACATACTGACTCTCAGTCTTTACTTTCTGTGTTCGTCTTTAATTATTGCTGCTATTAATTTGTGTTTGTCTTTGTTTTCCTTTCTATAGAAAGTACCGGTACACCTGGACCAGTTCTTCTTTGTCTGTGTCTCTTGTTCTCTTAAACTCCAGCTGGTCAAGGCAGATATAGACATCCATCCTAAACCTGGTTCTGCTGGAGGTTTTTTTCTGTTTAAAGGGAGGTGTTTCTTCCCACCGTTGATGGGAGATAGAACTAAAGTGAAGCTTAAACACAATCTGTTACTTCTTACATAGATAACATTTACAAAATGGCACTTGACATGTACGTGAATTCATTGTATATGGATTAGATTCATAGTTTGGACTTTTTTGTGTTGTAACTTCTGTTTTCAATTAGCTCTATATAAAATAACTGAAATAAATCAAAATGAATAACAGAGATTCTACATTTTTTTTGTTTTAAAATGATCTAACTGGTAAAAAAAAAAAAAAAAAAAAAAAGACACAGAACCACTATAGCCATATTGCATGGCTTTGCACTGTGGAGATCCCGGCAGGTGGTGTCCCACCACTTGAATCACGAGAGTCTGCAGAGGCTGACGATGACAGGGACACTGCCTGACTGTCAGAATCACCTACGCATGACTGGCACTCAAAAATGCTTCTTCACAACAGAACTGCTCAGTTTTGAAGACAACAGGAGAAGAAAATGAACTATGTTCTGGGTGGAAGTTAGGTTTTGATTGACAATTTCAGAAATGCGAAATAATAATCAACTGTTTTGTTCATTTAAGCTCTGCTACTTGTGAAGGTCCAATTGTTTCGTCTTCACGATGATCTAGATTCTTGTGCACTCATCATAAAAGACTACAAACGAGGTTACGTTTCAGCTCGACTGTGCAGAGCTGCAGCTGAAACTGCTGACTTCAAACAGCAAACAGCCCTTGACAGGTACAGGCTACACAACCTGGACAAGTGGCATCTCCACAGCTGCTGCCTTATGAGGGGATTTGCCCTCCCCTGCTATGCCTCTGCCCTGGAGTGAACTGCAGCCTGACTCCAGATTTCACACTAAAACAAAACATCACAATCAAAAACCTGGATGGAAAGGCGTTCATTCATTTCCCAGCAACGGAATAATAAAAACAAACCTGCTGCTACTAGTGATTTCCTTGTAGAGAAGCCGCTTCCAACATGACAACAATCACAGAATCATTCAGAGGCCCTGCAGGAGCGTCTGTCTCCAAACGCTCCGTGATCTTGGACGCGTTAGAGGCGCTCCATCCCCGGGTGAGGTGCTCTGTTTTCAGTGAGGTGATGGGGGGGGGGGGGGAGCGCTTTGTGTCTTACCGGCTGCTGGATGTGGCGAGACGCCCCCCTCCCCGGCGGAGGAAGATGCTGCCGCTGGACGCCGCGCTGGAAAGAGTCGCTGCCGGCGGCTTTGTTGTTGCCCGCGACCCGGTCCCTCTTCTCGCGCACGCTGCTGGAGCTGGAGCCCGCCTTCTCTCGTTCCTCGGCCGAGTCGAGGGTGCTGAAGTTCCACACGATCAGAGTCTGGACCAGCAGCACCGTGAGGGCTGCGATCAGGGCGGAGCGCGAGCGGCGGGCCAGCCTGCGTGCGCACGGGCCGCCGACCATCTTCACACCGCGCGGGCTGCACGGAGCTGGAGGAGCGAGGAGCTGTGCGCAGCTCGACGGCGGCGGAGAGTGGATGTGGAGGGAGGCGGAGGAGGTGGTAGAGGAGGAGGGAGGCTGGGCTTTATGGTGGCGGAGGCGAGGGGAGACAGAGGGCCACCGTGTGGTGAGAGTCCACAGGAGGAGGTGCAGGCGCTGCAGGGAGGAGAAGCTCCCTGCGTGAGAGAAATCATTAGTCTCAATTTTAATCTCTCACATGAGGAATCATTGGGATGATCATCAAATGGGTTTAGATAATTGCAAATGCTGAAATGTTCACTGTCATTACTGGCAAAATAGCAGAATTAGTCTGAGCCTGCAGGGACACTTTACTGATGTCAACAAGCGCGTGACACTGGTCCCCATGAGAGGACCTAGTGTATGGGGTGCTGTTTGTAAAGTTAGTCAAAAATTAACAGTAATATTTTGGTTTATTTAGCCTTTTATAAGAAAAAAAAAAAAGATAGTTTTCTTTCAAAGTCATATTTTCACCATGTTATTAATACATTTTTTAAATGTTCCAAACTAAATGTTTGATTTACAAGCAAAATATTTAGTTTACAAACTAATTACTTAACTTGCAAGTTAAATATTTAGTTAGTAAACTTGATATTTTAGTGTAAATTAAATATTTAGTTTCCAAATATTTATTGTCCCAGTTAAATATTGAATCTCAAAACTAAACATTAAAATTCTAAGATAAACATTTAATTCCTAAACTAAATATTTAATTTGCTAACTAAATATTTAGTTCAGACCTAAATATTTATTTTCCAAGCTAAACATTTAATTTCCAAAGTAAACATTTAATTTGCTAACTAAATATTTAACTCGGACCTAAATATTTAACTTGCAAGTTAAGTATTTAGTTTGTAAATTAAATATTTAGGTGGGAACTATGACATTTATAAATGTACGAAAAACACGGTGAAAATATGACAGAAAAAAAAACAAGTTTTTTCTTATGAAAGGCTAAATAAACCAAAATATTGCTCTTAATTTTTGACTGTGTAACTTTACAAATGGCACCCCATACTGTTTACCGTATATTATTGCCACTGGTAGTTTAACTAAAGTATATATTTTACTGACCTTTGTGTTGCTCTGAAATTTGCAAAATTATTATTTTATCGTTTGCCATAAAAAAACAAAGCACTAAAGTCTAAATTTAACCAGTTACATTTGTTTGCATGAGAATAGTGTTTCAGCGATATGTCACACAGCAGTTGAGCCCAAATAGAACAAAACATCTGACAACTACAGGGGTTGGATAATTGATCTTATAAAATACAAGACTTTTTTTCCACCCATTGACAAAAATAAAAATGGACTATGAATAAAAGATGGACAAAGTGACTTCATTAATTTACTTTGTCCAAAGTAAAAAATTTTAGTGTTTTTGGCCTCAGCCTTGTAAAACTTTTGGAGCCAGGATCTGCATAGTAACTTGCAGCTATACACAAATGTCCCGACTTGCTGACAGGCTGTCAAATAATGTGGCACTTTTTTTGAAAAGCCTAAAAAAACTAATTGAAACTACAGTATACCTATTAAAAATGCATATTTGAGCACACTGTAGCATGGTAAGAGTTGCATAGATCAAGAAAAATCATGAACTAAAAAAAAAAACCCAGAAATATTTATTTATTTTTCTGTTTTGTGAAGCAAATATCCTGCAGCCAGCCACTAGAGGGCACCTTTGTGGTTTAGTCTTTATCAATGGGGTTACCTTTTGTATTTTTGGAACCAGAGTCTGTGCACTAGAGAGGTGGGCCTTTAAGTCGCCCAATACGATAAGATAAGTAAGATCTAAGTATATAACTATACCTCTAAAATGACTCTTGGTGTCACCTGACCTTTGTATTAAGCATGAAATAACTGCTAAACATATAAGAACACTATTTTTTAACATACAAAAGCAAGGTAAGAAATAAAAATACATAATTGTGGTCTGTATTTTTCAGATTTACTAAGGTCAATGTTCAGTTCATTTACATAGAGAGGGCTGGATATATATCTTGTACTAGGACCAGCTACAGGAAAGATGGTCGTGTTTCGGCTTCAACTTCCAAGTTCCTATCAGATGTCTAGATTTCTTCCATAGCTGATGTTCTATATTTGTTACTGGCTGCATTAATAGTAAAAGCTTAGATTATTTTTTGAAAGTTGGATTCTGTGGAGCAGTAGCAGTAAGTAAATTCCCTGCAGAAGACTGTCATAATGGCTCAAGCAAATGTTATTTTATGTGGTTTAAGTTTGCATCTCTTTTGCACCAGATATTTTACAGTACATAGACTTTTAAGGTTATTTACTTTGGAACACAAGATGAAGTCTGTTTCAATTTGTTTTCATTTCAAACATCTTCTAAGCAACAGTTACAGTAATCCCTCATTTATCGCGGTGGATCCGTACCCTGAAGACCCACGATAAGTGAAAAACAGCCAAGTAGGAATAGTAAGTAGTAGTTGATTTTATTATTTTTATAGATATATATTAAGGTGTTTTAAACCTTCCCACACACTTGTAATATTCTAAACAAGGTTTCTAATCTCTAAACACTCTAAAAGAGCACAGAATGTCATGATTTCAGCTCCCTTCCTCCTCTGCTCTTTGCCACATGCAAGCACTCTTGGCCACACCCACTTCTCCGCTCAGCTCCTGGAGGCACTCCTTCACACCCTCGATGCTCGCCATGCACATGCAGCTTGGGCTTCCCAGGCGAGGTGTGCGGAGGTGGTTGCCTAGCGTATACATACATACATACATACATGCATACATGCATACATACATACATACATACTGGAGAGAGGCTGGACTATTTCCTACTCTGAAGTTGCCTAGGGAGAGGGGCATCAGGTGGATGTGTGGGGATACTCACAAGCCCCTGGATGAATGCCTCAATGTTGGAGTTTGCCCTGGGGAACGAGAGGGTTGCTTCTTTGTGGCTTCGGACTGCAGGAGGGAAGGTTTTGACTGCTGTTTGTGCTTATGCACCAAACATCAGTTCAGGTTAACCAGCCTTTCTGGAGCCTCTGAATGGTGTCTTAGAAGGGGTGCCTTCTGGGGAGTCCCACATTCTCCTGGATGACTTCAATGCCCATGTGGGCAATGATGGAGTCATCTGGAAGGAGTGACTGGGAGGAATGGTCTCACTGATCTGAAGAATGGTGTTTGCTTATTGGACTTCTGTGCTAGGCATGGATTGTCCATAAATGAACACCATGTTTGAGCATAGGGTGGTTTATAAGCGTACTTGGTGCCAGGCCACCTTAGGCTAGAGGTTGTTGATAAATTTTATAATTGTGCTGATGGACCTGTGACCCTACAGTATGTCGGACACTCGAGTGAACAGAGGGGCAGTGCTCTAAACTGATCACTGCCGGGTGGCGAACTGGATCTGGTGTCAAGGGAGGCTGCTGGACAGACTTGGTAAACCCAAATGCATATGTGAGGGAGAATTGAGAACGTTTAGTGGAGCCCTCAGTCCATGCAGCTTTCAACTTACACATCCAGATGAGTTTTTCACATGTCCTGGGAGAGGTCGGGGACATGGAATCTGAATGGGTCATGTCCAGGGCCTCTATTGTAGATGCAGCTTCCAGGAGCTGTGGCTGGAAGGTCACTGGTGCCTGTCGGAGCAGCAATTAAAGAACGGACCCACTGGTGGACATCAGCAGTGATGGAGGCTGTCAACCTGAAGAATGAAGACCTTCAGGACTTTGTGGTTCTGGAGGACTCTTGAAACAGCTGACAGGTACAGGGTGGCCAGAAGAACTGTGGCTTTGATGGTTGTGGAAGCAAAAACACGGGCATGGGATTAATTCAGGGAGACCATAGAGAAGGACTTTTGGTTGGGCTCGAGAAAGTTCTGACAAATGGTTCGGCGACTCAGGAAAGGAAAGCAGACCCTATTCCAGGCTGTGATTGGTTTGGGTGGGGAACTGCTGACCCAGACTGAGGATATTGTTGAATGGTGGAAGTAGCTCTTCTAGGATCTCTTTAATCGACCTATCATGTCCACTTTTGAGAAGGCAGATTCTGAGGACCCAGGGGATGACGAGGCCATTACCATGCAAAGGTCATAGAGGTAGTCAAAAAGCTCCTCAGTGGCAGGTTGGCAGGGGTGGATGGGATTTGCCCAAAGATACTGAAAGCTCTGGATGTTGAGGGACTGTCAAGGTTGACACATCTGTTCAAGGTCACATAGAGGACTGGGACAATGCTTGTGGAGTGGCAGACCAGGGTGGTGTTTTCCATTTTTACAAAGGGGTATCGGAGAGTGTGTTCTAACTATTGTGGGATCACGTTTCTTTTCCCCCACCACCACTAGCACCGGAAACTTTACTCCAGGGTGTTGGAAGGAAGATTCTGACTGACTATTGAACCTTGGATTCAGGAAGAGCAATATGGCTTTCATCTTGGTTGTGGAACAGTGGACTAGATGTTTACCCATGCAGAGTTGCTAAGGGGGTCATGAGAATGAGCTTTTCTGGTCTACATGTGTTTATGTGGATCAGGGAGACTTATGACCGTGTTCCTTGAGGCATTCTGTGGGGGAGAGCTATGTATGGGATGCCTGGGTAGCTTTTCAAAGCTATCAGTCCCTGTGTTCCAAAGCAGGAGCTGTGTCCGCATTCTTGGCACGAAGTCGAGCTTGTTCTCAGTGCGTGTTGCACTCCACCAGGGTTGTCCCTTGCCTCCGATTCTGTTTGTGGTAACCATGGACAGGATCTCAAGGCACAGTTGTGGAGAGGAGAGTGTCTGATTTAGGAACCTCAGGGTCTCATCATGGATTAATACATCTGTAAAAAAGCACATGCTATGTGTACTCTGTGCAACAGTTTATTATATTAACAATAAAACATAAAAATCAATAAAACAGCATGTTTCAAGTGTTATAAATCAGCCATTGGAAGGACACTTTCTGTGTATTTCTGGTGCCAGGACCAACCTCAGCTAAATAATGAGGGTTATGTCAGGAAGGACATTTGGCATAAAACCTGTGCCAAAACAAACATGGGGATCTACAGCTGTCCTATCAGACCTATGATGACTTTATCAGAGTGTACAACAGCCTTATCAGATCGGTTGTGACTCAAGTTAGCAGTGCTGTTAAGAAGGAAGGTACCAGTAGAAATTTGGCAGATAATTTAAATGACTGAAAACTGCTGTGGAAAAATGTGGAATTTGCTATTTGTGTTTTTCTAAGTCAAGATTTGATTCACTTTTGGAACAGATGTAAGGAATTTCTTCATTTTTTTTGTGTTTCAGTCATCTTTTTAAATGCCCTAAATTTATTCTTTGTTCAGTTCCGCAATTTTCTTTATTTTCTTTACAAAATCACAGAGTTTGTTGGAGAGTTTTGTTTACTCATTTATCAACTGAAATATGCCATTTACATAAAAATTCAGAACTTTTTTATTATACTTTGTTAAAACATTTTTGGCCAGAAAAAACAGGCAATCATAGGCTTGATGCATATTTTAAAAAATCCTTGTCAGGAGTCTCGGTGCACAATTGTTTTTAGATTTATCTAGTTTATTGTGACAAACAAAATCACTCCAGGACTTTAGCATCCTTTCCCCAAAACCGGTTGTTATATTTTAGTAGGTAAAATCTCATAAAGATACGAAAACATTCTGGAGAATGTTTAAACTTGGTTTGTTCCATTTTTCTTCATTTATTCGGACTTGTTTTCCAGCTCAAGACAGCTGCAGATTTCAGATTATGTCCAATGACCTAGTTAAGAGTACAGACAGGGGCTTTGAAAAATGCATATTTTCTTTATTCATTTATCGTTTCAAGAAATTATTTATAAAATACCAGTTAACTTGACATATATCATTACACAAATAATGGGTTGAACTGAAAAGTTTTGATGTAATGTGAATATCCAGTAAAAAAAAACAACCATCACTAGAAACAACACTAAACTCATAAAGTTGTGGTTATTTCTTATTTTCTTAAAATTCTGTTGAATTTTTCAGGCCAGTGAAGGCTACAGAAGCCTGAGTCCTGACTTCACCCTTCCATTTCCTCCTGCCTGAAGCCATTTATGGTTCTCAGGTTTGGCAATCACAGAAAGAAAGTCACAATATCTCCTCCAGCCCAGACCCTTTTTTTATACACAGCAGGCATTTTGACTTGACACGGTAGGAAAAGCACAGGTGTTGCTAAAAACATTACGTATGGCTCAGTTCTACTCAAGTGTCCCAGTAAGTCACAACAATAAGCCAGCATGAGCAGGCTGCAGAGTATCACGATGAAAAGCTATCATTTTATACCTCTAGAAAGCAAGAACATGCAATCTGAACATTTCTCAGCCAAAAGAGACAAGTGTCACTCCCACTTCATCACAAAGTGAGGCTTGAATGTAGGTGCTTTTGAAAGGCTGGTTTTTTATATTTATAACAAATTATAAACCTGTGGGATCCTAACGGAACAATTTTCACTACCTAATCCATCACTCAAAATTGTGAGAATAAAAAAAAAAACCCGAATGAAACTTGTTTAAATTCTGCACAAACAGAGTTATCAAAGCTAAAAAAAAAGAAAAACACTAATTATCAACAGCAAAAAACTGGCCATCTGACTCGTGTTCAGGCTGCTGTTTAATACACTGTTTTATTTTACATTATTAGTGTTTATCTTAGATCTTTTAGCGTATTGTTTAACATTTGTTTAGCATATACCTTAGATACTTACTGTATATACTGTTTCGTTTTATACTTTATATTTTTGCTATTTTGGGGTTTAACCGGGACCTTGAGTACACAGTTTTGTTCCACCTCATGTACCACATGTGATGTGAATGACAATAAAGAACCTTGAACTTGAATTTGAACTTGAAAGCTAAAAAGAGCAAAACAATAGCTAAAAGCTGAAACTGGCTAAAACAGGGGTGTCAAAACCACTTACAAAAGGGGGCCAAAATTAAAACCTTTTTCAAAGTAAGAGCCGGTTTCAGAATCTACATTTACTCAAGTTAGCTATCCAACATCTTTTCTTGATTGCAGGTTCCTCAATAAGAGTTTGATTGGTCTCGTTAGATGTTTTCCGTTGCATTTTTGACATCATAATCGAAGATTACAAACATTTTTTTTTAAAGTGATAAAAGTATTTTACATTTAAAATATCATCTTGGGGGCCAGAAAAGATGTTAAGGAGGGCCACAGTTGGCCCCCGGGCCTTGAGTTGGACACTTTTGAGCTAAAATGTAAGCATAATACAAGGTTATTTCTGTCTAACAAAGAGCTAGATAAAAGTAGCAAAAGGCTAACTAAAAGCTAAATAATGAACTAGCAAAAAATAAATAAATCCTACAAATCTACAAAAGTACAAAGTAAAAGTACAAAAGTATCTACAAAAGTAGATAAAAGGTCAAAAAGTTGCAAAAAGTGTGATAAGTATGCAAAGGTAGTTTGAGTGCTAAAGAAAAACATTGTCTTACCTACCTGGATTATTGAGCATGCATCAGGATATTGTCTTACCTGTTGTAAAAAGCTCTTTTAATTTTCTCAGTTTGAAAAAATTGAGGTCATCAGCATGGTGGTGCAGTTGGTAGAGCTGCTGCCTCTCACAAGCATGTTGCCCCAGTTGAAATCCCGTTCCGGGGGCCTTTCTGGGTGGAGTTTGCATGTTCTCTCTGTGCATGTGTGGGTTTTCTCCGGGTACTCCGGTTTCCTCCCACAGACCAAAAACATGCATGTTAGGCTGATTGGTAACTCTAAATTGTCCCTAGGTGTGAGCAAGAGAGTGAATGGTCGTTTGTCTCGTTTGTCTTTATGTGTCCCTGTTATGGACTTGCAACATGTCCAGGGTGTCCCTTGCCCCATGCACAGTGATAGCTGGACATAGGCAACAGTGACCCCAGCAACCCAAAAGGAATAAACTGGTAAAGGTAATGGATGGATGGATGGATGGATGGATGAAGAAACTGAGTTTATTCTGACTAAATTGATGAGCAAAAGGCTAACATGAGGAGTGAAGCCCAAACCAGAGTGGAGCACTATTTTCTTAAAAATTAAAATAAAAATTTAAAGGTTTTTATGAAGTCTTTATTGTTATTATTATTTACTGCTGCTGACTTCACATTGTTCCCATTGCTTTCTACAACTATTTATGAGCACATATAGCAGCAGCAGCTAGCTCTAGCACTTCTGGTCCCACATTTCAAGCAGGAAGATAAATAGATTTGTGCCAGGATAACCATGTAATATGAAACTGATGGTGTTCACATGCACGTCTTTTGGTATTAGAACTGATTTAAGATGGTAGCAATCTGTTTTGGTCTTGACCCTGCAAAAATGGTCCCATGGCTTGCTAATCCAGTCAAAATTAAACTCAGTTTCTCCAAACTGAGGCTGTTCAAAATGTTGTTTATGAAGCTAAGATAATAAATATTCATATCCTTTCAACAGAACCCCCACTTTAAAAGAAGTGAACTACCCGTTTAACCACCAAAGGCATAACTCTTCCGCAAAGATTGCTTTATATTTCAAGTGCCTTTACAGAAAGGAAGATTGGTTATCCAGCCTATGTGGTAGAACATAAAGAGCACAAGATTATTTAAACACACTCTACTTTCAGACAGCATGATGTCATCATACGTTTATTTATGTATTGATATTACTTCAGGAACTGTGGGCTGTAGGGGAATCTATGGGAATTATCCAACAGAAATTCTGTCTGTACTTTTCACCTAAATAATTTAGAAGCTAAAAAGAAGGTTTAACTTTTCCACAGTATTACCGTGCAACAAGAGAGTCTAATTTGAATATGACTCAAATTATAGTATCGTACCCGGCTGCAGACTGTAATTTTCCTGGGCGAAAGTATGAGTGTTCGTCCTGGAAAGAACATTCCCTTTGAGGGGAGGCTGCCGTTCCTGCCAGACTGACTGACAGCAGCGCTGGTGCAGCGGTGACTCTCCTGCTCCACAATACTGCTACACTTCAGAGCCGTCCACTCGTGAAGAAATGGAGAATCGCTCCAATTTTACATTTAATAGATTTGTCTTGACTTGTTCTGTGGTTGTTATTCACATCACTATAGATTTTTTATTTATTTTTTGTGGTCTGTCAACCACATTCTTTAATAAGACAAGTAATTAAGATCGGCCACTGAAAAGCAAAAGGGGAGAAGTAATAATTATTGTGTCTGCATGTGTTATGTCTTTTAGCAAAATATCTTGTGACCCACTGGACCAATTTGAATGAAATGCTCAGAAAATATTCAATGGGTGTACAGCAACAAGTCAACCCAATTCAAAATGGCTACCACGTTCAAGGGACCTAAAATCACATAAGAATACCAAAGTCCATGCTCAATAATCCAGGTATAAAATCCAAAAATTTTCAGTCAGGTCATCTGGACGCTTTCTTTTTTTGTGCCGAGACGTTTTGCCTTCCATCCAGAAGGCTTCATCAGTCTGAGGAAACACCAAACAAAACTGATTCCCCCCCAACAGTCTACTCCAAAGTGGACAAAAAACAGTTATGTTGGTGCTAAGATGGTCTATGGGGCCCACCCTCTCCTCCGGTGTCCTCCCTCTCCCTCGTCGACACTCATGTCAAACTGGTTCAAAACACCAGGTGTTTTGAAAGCGAAATGTCTCGGTACCAAAAAGGAAAGCGTCCAGATGACCTGACTGAACATTGTTGGATTGTATACCTGGATTATTGAGCAAGGACTTTGGTGTTTTGAACCAGTTTGGCATGACTGTCGACAAGGGAGAGGGCGGGCACCAGAGGCCATGTTAGCACCAAAGTGGAAGTGGCCGAAGTGGAAGTGGCCAAAAGGAAGTGGCCAGAATCACGTAAAAAAAAAAAAAAAAAACATTAAAAAAAAACATAAAAAAAAAAAAAACAGAATATTTGAAAAAAACAGAATTAGATTTGAAACAAACAAACAGAATTTCATTAAACCAAAGCGGAAGTGGCCAGAATCACATTTGAAGAAAAAAAAAAACGGAATTGCATTAAGCCAAAGCGGAAGTGGCCGGAATCACATTTGAACAAATGGAATTACATTTTAAAAAACGGAATTACATTTGGAAAAAATCCCCAACAACAACGGAATTACATTAAGCCAAAGCGGAAGTGGCCGAAGCTGAAGTGGCCAGAATCACTTTTGAAAAACAGAATTATATTAAGCAAACACGGCCACCGTAGGAAACACAGTGAGGATGTAAAAGTTTTTAGATACTAAATACAGTATGTAAATATAAATGAACATCATCAACTTTGTTCTAAAATGTCTAATCATGTCTAAAATATTTAAATTTCCATATGCAACAATGCTAGACTTGTTTTTCTGTGTTTTCTGGACACATTTCAGTGCCCGTGTAAGTTGGCAGAGCAGACAGAGACAGTAGCTCTGGCTTTCTGACAAATTGATAGCCAGTTATGTTTATTGAAGGGCGAAATAACATAACCGAGGGAAGAAAACAATAAAATTGCTAGATGCAAATTCCACCACCAGTCAATGTTTTGCATATTTTACCCCTAGGATTGGGAAGTAAATTATACAGTGTGGTGGCTATTGAAACAAAGAAAATGAGAATTATTATTTTGAGCAGCACGCTGCGGTTTTATCTTCAGGGATTGCATTACCGAGACGCAGACAAAGCATAACCGAGTCCAAAATAACAGTTCGATAGCAGACAAAAGGAAGGACTCAGACTGAAAGCTGCTAACCTTGTGGCTTTTTAAACAACAGTGTAATTAGACATTCCTGCAATTCTCCGCGTTACAAGCTTTCTGTGCCTGTTCATTTACAGCTTAGTGTTCTGCCAGACTTATCACACAGAAGGTGGAGGATAAGAAGAAATCAAGCCCAATTTTTATTTTTTAAACCTAATGGTATTCGCCAAGTTTTAGGATTGAAATGATTAATAGACACGGGGATATTTCAAATCATTCAACACCAAACAGGAAGAGATTAATGTCATGAAATGTCAAAAAGTGTTTCTTTTTGTCTCGTTCATGCTCAAGTTATAATCACTTACTAAAGGTACTGTGGATTATCCTTTTAGAAATAGAAATGTGGAATCGGTGTCTATTAAAAGTTTTGAATGATTCCAGTTTGGGGGTCACAGCACCAAGTGCTCATATGATCACTACTGGTGCCTTGACTCTTTATAATATCCCTAACGCCTCCAAGTCAAAGTTAAAGTTTCTTTATTTGTCATACACACCACATGTGGTACATGTGGTGGAACGAAATTGTGTACACAAGGTCCCAGTTACATCCAACAAAAGTGTAAAATGTAAAAGAAAAACGGTAATAAGATCTAAGATATGAACTAAGAAAAAGGTTAAACTAAAAATACGCTAAGCACTAGAAGTACAAAAACAATACGCCTAACAGCAGCACGAACAGCAGCACAAAATTGTGTGTTCAAGGTTCCAGTTAAACCCCCAAATAGCAAAAATGTAAACTATATAAAAAAAAGAGTACACAAGGATCTAAGATATATGCTAAACAATAATAATAGTATAATATTGTATATTAAACAGCATCCTGAACATGAGTCTGTTGTGAGAAGATGGGTATGAATGTAGCAGCTTATGGGTAAGAAATCAGCAGCATGGATAATCAGCAGTCTAGTGGTTCTACACTTAATGCTCCTCAACCTCCTGCCTGAGGGGGCCGGGGCAGAAAGTGTGTGTGCTGGATGAGTGGGGTCCTTCATGATTCAGGTGGTCCTCTTCCTGCATCTGGAGGTGTAGATGTCTGTGATGGTGGGGAGGCCGACTCCAACAGACTTCTGTGCAGCCTTCACCACTCTCTGCAAAGCTTTTCTTTCTGCAGCTGTGCAGCCTCCATGCCACACGTTGATGCTGGAGCACAGGATGCTCTCCACTGCACACCTGCAGAAGGAGGTGAGGACTGAGCTTCCCAGACCAGCTCGCCTCAGCCACCTGTGGAAGTGGAGTCTCTGATGGTGGAGATGATGGTATATCCTCCCCTGCCAAAGCATTTTTGTTGTACCTTGTTAATCTCTAGGTATAAAAGTAGGTTTCCCTCTTGAAATTTGAAACCATGATGGGTATCAGTTTCCATAGCTCACACGTCCTTCTCATATAGCTCCTCTCTCCAGGCTTGCTCGTATAATAGCATTCCAGCAGTGTTAAGTTCTCTGCCAAGAATGTCTTGTTCCATTAGCCCATTCTCTCATCAGACTGTCTTGGTTCTATAATAGCTAACTTGGACCTTGTTAATCCGAGCCATGTCCAAAACGGCATGGATTTAATTCGACGTCTCTCTCTCATTATGTAACCAAGGCTGCTTGGAGGTTGACACCAGGATTTCAAAGGCTGAATCTCTGATCCTCCCGGCTTTCCCAAAATTATTTTAAAAATGAGCTTTAGGCTGAAGTGAGGCTCCAATTTCCCCTCACCATTAACTTTGATTTCTAATAAGACCACCACTCATTGGCTGATGACTTTTATGATCAAACTTTTAAAATAAAATGAACAGCAAAAACAAAATAAAAATAAACAAACAGTCCAAGTCACAAGTAGTCGTACAATAGTAGCAGGCGGCATGTAAACAGCGTATTAATGTGTAATGAAGAAATATAAATGATACATAGCAATGGTTCTCTTAGGGACCGTCAACAAATTACCGGGCTAATGAGCTTGGTCTGAACACAATTATAATATTTTAGATATATTTCCAGAGTATTTGTCAAAGCAGCACCAAATACCAGATAACTAAAGTTTTCTCAGTATAATCTATCCGGAGGGCTTCATCAGTCACCATCAAAACCAGCAAACTGGTTGGTCTTCTAAAGGAGTGTACTGCTTAGTGGAGAAAACAGTTTACTTGGGACTCCTCATACTGATGAAGCCCTCCAGATAGAGGACGAAACGTCTTTCTGCAAAAAAGAAACTGTCCAGATGACCTGACTGACCATTACTGGGTTTTGTACCTGGATGATTGAGCACGAACTTTGATGCTTTAAAATAAAGTTACGGTACTTTTGAAATGCAAGTGCCAACTTGTTCTTTTGGATTTTAAATGGTGAAAAAAATTCATGATTTATTACCATGCAGAATTATACTGAGAAAACTTATGATACATGATGCTGTTTTGACAAATTCTCTGGAAATATATCTAAAATATTCTAACGGTGTTCAGACCAAGCTCATTAGCCCTGTAATTTGTTGACGGTCCCTAAGAGAACCTTTGCTCCTTGGAGGGACAGACTGAGAGCAGCTATAACCGAAATCAGACTGTCTGCGTCAGCTCAAACGAGGAAGCCACCCTGAATCCACGTAGCATGAACGTGAAATATCCAACGTAAAACTAATTTTACCACTGCAGCACATACTGGATATCCTTATATTTAAGGCTGATTTCAAAACAAAACTCCATGAACCTCAAATACGGGTGTCTGTTCCATTGTTGCTGTTGTCTGTGAGAACAGAAAAGCTTAAATCATGTCATCTGGATCAGTTTCTTTGAGGGAGGAACGTGTGTTGTCTGTGAGGTAACACTACATACAGTACAGTATTGCGAGGGAACCCAATAGCGTTTGCATGGGAACACAAAAAAAAGTTCCCCCATGTCCCCTGGGGGCTCAGTAGAAAACAACCATGTCTATATATTTAATTTTGCACTTATAAGAGAAAACTTCTCTCAAAGCTTGTTTTATAAACAAAATGTTGTATAATCTCGTCAGGATTTTCTCGTAGCGTTCAGTTTTAGTATTTTAGCTCAATTTTCACTCAAGACATTATTCAGACATTTAATGAAAAGGTTTTTTTTTTTTTTTTTTTTTACATAAAATGTGAATTAATTGTTAGTTTAAATCTCATAATGTCCTTGGAGAGCAACACTTGAAGTAGAGTTGATATTTGACACACACTCTAAAACTCTAATCTGTAATCGTGTATAAAGTTTTAAAGGTTTCTGCGACTGTTTTAACATTTGAACTGGCGCACAAGTTGTTAAATTGCTGACATTTCTGCAGGCTAACAGAGATAAGGCTGCAGAGCGCAGACAGAGGCAGGCACAGAATTTCAAACCACTGGAGATTTCTGAGAATCCTTCATACGTTAATTTACATGTTCTCAAGAAGAGTGAAGGACAAGAAAAGAAGGGTTCGATGTAAAACTGTTCATGACAAAAACACACGAGACTTAAAGGCCTTAACGAACAGCTTTCTGGGCGGAGTTTTCATGTTCTCTCCGTGAATGTGTGGCTTTTCTCTGGATACTCGTTTCCTCCCACAGACAAAAAAACATGCATGTTAGGCTGATTGTAATTCTAAATTGTCCCTAGGTGTGAGTGAGCGAGTGAATGGTTGTTTGCCTCGTTTGTCTTTATGTGTCCCTGATGACCTGTCCAGGGTGTCCCCCGCCTCTTGCACAGTGACTGTTGGATATGGACACCAGTGACCTCCGCGACCTGAAAAAGAAAAAGCAAATAAAGATAATAGATGGATGGAATTGAGTGTTTTTCCAGCAGCAAAGACGTTTCTCTCTCATTAGCTCCAGCTCCGTTGCTTTGGGACCGAGAGGGCCGCCTGTCGCCACGACAACAGTTACCGTTCCCCATGGCAACAAACGTTGATTTAATTAGAGATGACCCCTTTTGTCAGTCTAATAGACAGACAGATACGTGCACCTCTGACCAGAACTCGCTAAGAGATTAAAGCCAGCAATCCTCACAAACAGCACAACCTGTGTCCTCGGAGGTGAAGCGGCAGACAGCTCGAGACACAGATGAGCAGCCAGCTGGTGGAGAGAGTCTGGGACAGCAGGGAGAGGCAGCCAGGTGGGCAAAACACAACAGAACTGTCGAAGCCTCGGGCGTCCTGCTGTAGGACACTCTCCTGCGCTCCGCGTTTTATGTAATCAGGCAGCGTGCTGACTGAAGCGCAGGAGAAAACAGAGAGACGCAGCTGCAGACAGGTGTCTTTGACGCAGACGCCCTGGGAGACCAGAGCGAAGGTTTTTCTTCTCCCACTGAGCTCCGACGGGAGACTGAACTGGCAGATGTGGTCCATAGATGGCTCAGGCCTCAGTACAAAGAGAAAAGGAGCAGGATTTGCATCCATCTAGGAAAGAATGTGTAATTAAGAAATATTTACTAGTACAAAACTATGTTTAAAGAACTAAAAATATGAGGCATTAAGAGCAAATAAAAAAAAATTGTGTTTAAATATTTGAAATACTCTACTCTAAAGGCCTTTTACTTCTTGAATGTACAACAGATTATTGGTTATCCCGTTGTGGTGCAAAGAGGGGAACTGGAAATACTCTCCATCCCTTCGTCTGTGTTGTGATTATGACATTTTGAAAAAATAGGTGAAGTACTGACTTCCATGTGTGGCTGTATCTAATCATAATAAAGGTATCCATCAAATACTGGATTGCTATATCAAAATCCAAGATGGATGCCAGCATATACTGTGGGTGAAAGCTCAAGATCAAAAATTGGGTTGCCATGTAAATTTCTAAGATGGCCACCACCCTATATTGAAGGCTGTTCAAAGAACAGAACTTCCTGCATGAGGGGAGTTGACAGGGGAGAGGGCAGGCTCCAGAAACCGTCTTATCACCAGCAAACTGTTTTTTTTACACTATGGGATTTGGTGCTACTCCAGTTTGTTTGTGGCTCCTCGGACTGAAGAAGTCCTTTGGATGAAGGACGAAATGTTTCAGCAAAAGAAGAAACCGACCAGATAACCTGACCTGATTATTGGATTTGTACCTGGATTATTGAGCATGAACTTTGGTATTACTTTAGAATCAAGCAAGAATCTTTGTTTTTATTACCTCAAAATCTGTGATGTATGTTCTTTCTTAGCTTCTTCCACAGAGGTCACAGGGATGTTCTACCATGTTTCTAGCAACCCAGGAAGCAGACATGAACACTGATTTAAAAAAAGCCTGCTTCAATGAAAGTATTTAATTTGTTGCATTTTGCTATCGATAGTGTCTAACCCTGGTCCTCGAGGGCCACGATCCTGCATGTTTTACTTGTAACCCTGCTCCAACAAACCTCAGTCAATGGTTGAATTCCCTCTTTATGTTCTGCAGAAACCTGATAATCACCCATTGATTCAATTCAAGTGTCTTGCAGCCGAGAAACATAAAATATGTGAGATAGTGGCCCTCAAGGGCCAGGATTAAACCTCCTTGTCTTATGTCAACACTGGATGTGGCAAAATTATTTGCACTGCACCTTTAACATTTCAACCTTTATTTTAAAGTGAATGTTTTACTCTTAGAGTTTATATCTACAATCACATATTAAACATTTTTAAAAAGTTAAATAGCTCAAGGAGATAACTTTTATAAGATAATACTTTAAATATGGTCCCCAATGAACCAAATTACAACAAACTACCGTATTTATCAGACTATAAGGCGCATTAAGCGAAACAAAACAGTCAGATAAGTCCAACTTTATTCAACTCATTCACAATAAAATCAGTTTGTGGTCGGTAAGCACAACCAGAATTAATAAGGCTCACTGTCAATTTTTGAGAAAATTAAAGGATTTTAAGTGCGCCTTATAGTCCGAAAAATACGGTATTTGAAAAAGGAATTCAGATTTTTTTCAACGTAAACCAAAAAGTTGTTTTTCTTTCAGCTGCTCCCCTCTGCAGGGGTCACCAGAGCGAGTGAACTCACACAAGTGATTTGACAGTATGTTTTAGACAAACTTCCTGATGGAACCTGGGCTTGAACCTGCAGCCTCAGGAGCACTCGACTGCAACACTCATCACTGAGATACTGTGGCCTCAACTGAAACCAAACTGTTTGAAAAAATACATCTTGACGATTTATTTCTTGCAACAAAAACAACAAAAAAATCTAATTTTTGATGCATTTCTTAATGTAAACCATTTTGAAAATCCAGTTTGTATGAATAAATGAATGAATGATAATAGCTATTTATTATTTATTTAATCAAAAACATACACAAAAGAAAACTTACAGCATTTCATGCCTGATTTTTACAATGAGATCATCTTCTGTTGAGGAACGACTCTTGCATAATTCTTTGTAGGCCTGTTGTAAGTAATCGGGTAACTTCAAAGTGTTCCATCTGATCCATTGGCCTCTGCAGCAGTGGTGGCTGACCAATGGAGGGCACTAGGGCACCGCCCCACCGCTCACACCACTCACCGTATTACGTTGAAGACTTAATTTAAAAAAAATAAATAATAAACAATAAAATAAAAACATTTCGTAATATATGTATATTTTTGTTAGTTGTGTAAGATCAATATTTTATAGTTAATGATGAGTAAAGTCGTTTCTTTCAAAAACGTTGTCGCTGACTGATGACGTATTTCCGCCCTGGATGCATAAGAATCTTTGCCCACTGACTCTTGTTAAAAGTAGTACATGCACAGTTAGCTCCTCTTCACTGCAAGATATAGGACTATTCTGGGCGCAACTCCCCTGCGCCCAGAGTACGGGCGCACCATACGGATCGTGCTTCCAGTCCCGGAACAGATCGTGCAGTTTTTAAAAATTCTTTATTTAGGCAAATGGCAAGTAGGCCTATACAATAAACAAATGAATGAAGTATACAGAAGAACACAGCACTTACATGAACTAACAACCAGGCGTGCTAATTAGATGCATACAAAGATTTACATATAGTTTAACATTTAGTATAATAAAATTTTGTATATATATATATATATATATATATATATATATATATATATATATATATATATATATTAGTTATAGACTCCCTAGAGAAGACGCCACCACCTGCAGACTATAACAGACTGGATGTAAAAGCATGGTCCACAATGCAACAGTAACTAGGGGAGACAGCACTGAAAATTATATCTGAGGGGGCATGATCTCTTTTTCTCTAGATCACACATCTAGAGGCAGACCTAAATTATTGCATGGCACTGCTAGACCGCTCAGTCCATCAGTCATTACAGCCAAGAGTTTGAAAAATGATTAAAGACTTACGATGAAGTGTTTAATTTTTCTCTGTGATCAGGTCTTGATGAATCCTTGATGCAACAGCATTTGGTCAAATGTTCTGTGTTTCTGATTGATATGCCAGTGCACAAATATGGGTGTTTCATAAGGAAACGGTCACATTCCAGAGTACGCTGCTCAGTTTACCCTGGAGAAAGGCAGCACTTCTTATCGGGTACAAAGCTTAAATCTCCACCAGGGAAAACAGAGCAGCCAGTACACGGTGAAGTCAACGCTTTAAAAGGGCAAATGGATAAGGGAAAGTGGAGTCAGCCAAGGGAAAATGTCTACAGTAAAGAGCACAGCACCATGTTTTCATGGTATAAGACCATCAAAAGTTGCAGAAACATGTTTGCACATCAGAGTGAGATGATGTGTTGGAATTCAATTTAAACAGAATTGATCTATCTCTGTTTGCAAAGAGAAATGCAACACAATATATACAATACAAAAACTAGCTAACTTTTTTTTTTACTATAAATGTGTACTGCTTTAATTTGAAATTATCACACACAGCCCAGATCACACACACAGGTAGATGTTTACCATACTTTTTTTTCCCCAGATCTGTAACATGTTTTAGCTGTTATTCTAGCATAGATACCATGTGTGTTGGTCACCCTTAAGACTTTGTTTGAAAGGAACTCACTGCTGTTTCATGAAGACTGGTAAAAAAAAAATCTTAAAGAAAGAAACAAAATCTGCACCTTGTGGCTTATGGCAGATTCAGCTTTGTTGTCCCTCAATGCCGAACAAAGAGCAGGACATGAAAATACCTTCCGTTCGTCCATGCCTGTCATGAGCATGATACATTGAAAAATATATGAAGTACCAACTTCCATTTTGATGTGTGGCTACATGTAGGCGTAAGAAAGATTGTTTTCAAAGATTGGGTGGCCATGTCAAAAAACAAGATGGCCACCACCACCTTATATATATATATGATTGGTAAGTCGCAGGTTCACCTCCCAGTACCGTCAACATCAAAATGTGGGTGGAAAAGGTGAAACACCCACACCTCCCTCCACCCTCATTCGCCCCACCCTGGGCCCCTGAGCAAGAACCTTAAACCCCACCATCTGCTCCCTAACACAGGTCTCTCTTGAAAATGAGTTTTCATGGCTCAATGAGACTACCTGGATGAATAAAGGGTAAATGAAAAAACATACACAGTATATATATATATATATATATATATATATATATATATATATGTATGTGTATATATGTGTGTGTGTGTATATATATATATATATGTGTGTGTGTGTATATATATGTATATATATATGTGTGTGTGTATATATATGTATATATACATATATATATATATATATATGTGTGTATATATATATATGTATATGTGTATATATATGTGTGTATATATATATGTATATGTGTGTATATATATATGTATATGTGTGTATATATATGTATATGTGTGTATATATATGTATATGTGTGTATATATATGTATATATGTGTGTATATACATATATATA
>NC_056513.1:13664714-13690009 GCF_014905685.2 Nematolebias whitei | reverse complement strand
ATGTGTGTGTGTGTGTGTCTGTGTATGTGTGTATTCTTCCATTATGATTGGGATGGCCTGTGGGAAGGCACCAAAGATTAATCTATGGTGACCAAGGCCACCATTGGCCACCCCTTGACTCCGCCGTTGCTCCCTCTGTTCATCAGGATGTTACTCTGCACAACCAAGCAAAAAATAAATAATAAACAACTACCTCTCTTTTTATACACTCTTATATCTTGCACCAAAAACATTAAGGTTTACCTGCATTCCCTGTTCAATTCCAGTCCAGAAAAACACTCATCTCAAAAACTACAAACATTCATTATTCAAATCCCTCAGCGATGGGGGATGTTGGTGCACCTCTTGTTTAAAATGAGTGTAGAACTACTTATCTTTATATCTGGAAAACTTTAAGTAAACTGATTCAAATGGCACCATTTGAAATTTGTCCCAGATAGCCTTTCTTTCTTTAATTATATAATTTTTATTGAGTGTCTTTAAAGTATGACTGCACATACAGTATGTGTGTTTAATTAGATGGTCTGCAGTAGGGAGAAATATTACCATGATGTGAAAACAGCATTATTTGGGATTCAACACACAAATCACTCCTGTTTTGATGCTTTTCTGACTCTGCTCATGTCTGCTCCTCTGCAACTCCATCCCAGTAATTTGCAACTCAAATTATTTCTTTCTGAAGGAATAATATTAAAGCAAATTCACAATGCACTTTATTTTTGAAATGCACAACTTTGAAGACATAGTAAAATGTCATTATGCTTGCTAATACTTGCACAGGGGTGAGAACATGAAATATGTTTTCCCAATATTTAATCTTTCGGTTCAATTTAACCATTTCCAGTAATAGTGTGAGACCAGAAAAATAACATCGTGACTCCATAAAAATGCACATGCTTACTAATAAATCAAAGCACATCTTGTTCCAACAGATAAGCTCAGTTTGTAAGTGTTTATTTTTCTCTAACCCTAGATAAGCAGAACCCAAATCAGATGACTCAAAGCAGCATCTTTTGAAAAACTGCTATAAAAATGTCCTTGTGGTATTCATGGGATTTAATTGTTGATGGTAGCGGATGTTCATGGGGAAAAAGCTGCCATACTGAAACACATGAGCTGTGTTAAACTGCAAAAAAACTTAGTCTGGTTAGGCCTAGAAATGCATCAAATGACAGAAAATATTTAATTTAACTTCAATGTGACATTTCTTTAAAGGTTATATTATTGTGTGTGAAAAAAATCATCTGTTTCTTTCACTGATAGCAGCGCTCATACATCTGACACTACATTGTCAGATACTCAGAAAAACTTAAATAATCCAGCAAACAAGTCACTGACTGATCATTTTAGAATTAAATTTGTTCTTCTACTTGATTTGTTTCTACTTGTATGTGAATTGTTCTGGTTTATTACCCATCAACCACAGTAAAGGCAAAGCAGCAATGTTGTTGTGTGTGTGTGTGTTTTATCTGTACTGTTAGCAAAATATTTTGTGAAACACTGAATGGATTTTAATGAATCTTTCAGCAAACAGTTGTAGTGAACTAGGCCTGATGTCAAAACCTTGACCTTAGGCACCTTATGGGACAGAAACTGTCATTTCATTGATTTGAATCCAGAAATACAGGTTGACCCATCCTGAGACTTTCTTTCTTGAATTAATCAAGTGAAAGAAGACTACTTTTCTATTATCATTACTATTTTACAAATGTTTGATAATCAAAGTGTTTTTAGTTCAAACCATTTTAGATGCTGCAGTGAACTAATCATTTTTAATTAACTGTGAAACAGTAATAATGATTTTTAATCCTCATGCAAAGTTAGAATTCATGTTAAGGTCTGTTACAGAGTAATTATGCATTTTCTGATTTTCTGTCTTTGAATGAGCAGTGTAAGTTGGTCCAAGGTTGGAGTCAAACGCAAACAAGTTGTTGGAACGAACTGTCTTGTTTTTAAATCCTCTCAGACGTAAATAGAGAAGCTGGCACCTGTTGGCACCTGTTTTCCGCCAACTCGTCCAAACATTTCTCTCTCTGTCTCTAAAAACATTTTCAATCTGTTCCATAACATTCTTGCTGTTTTTCTGACTCCTAGTGACCTCTTACGTCACAAAAACACACCCCTGTCTGGTCGATATTGACCAATCAGAAACTCCCAAATGAACCGGAAATAGAGCCCTTTAAAATGTCGGTACTTCCTAGTTCAAACCAGTCGCTTCAGGCTCCGGCTTCAGTCGTTGCAGCTCCAGTGCTGGGAAACAGGAAAATCCTGACATGACCACAGAGCTCTTCCGAGTCTTATGGGATTATGACATCTTCCACCTCTGAGTGGAACTCTGACGGACTCCACTCATGTGAAGTCCACTCGTGAGGTGAATTTGTGTCGAACAAGTACCGTCACTACTTCGGACGATTCACAGCTGTTCCTACGGAGACGCTGAAAGAGTGCGTTAAATGGAATTTCGTATCAGGGAGACATCTCCAGGTAAAAGAGATTTCTATCACCTAAGTGTACCGGGGAAGAAGCTGGAGAAAAACCCGGAGAGTGCCGTTCTGATGCTGACACAAACATTCTCCCTCATCCATCTTTTTCTCCCTCTAAACTTCATCTTTCCATCTTTAAAATTCTTCTATCAAGTAGAAATCATTCCAGATATTTTTAGAAATGTCTGAAGCAAAGTTTTTCAACCACCGCTGCGTGGTTAATGTCTGTTGTACAGCTGGAAGTGAGGAAACAATCGCTGCATTGTTTACTCCTTGTAAACTTGCTTAAATTAGCCATGTTGTTATTTTCCATATTTTGCCAATTAATGTAAATGTGTGATGTGTTAAACTTTGATTCTGTTAATAAATGACCCACTGTCGTTGGTGAGTCAAAGATAATTAACGTCTCACGTTACATTTCTAAATTCAATGCACGTTTATTGTACAGTCCAGAAAAATGAAAGAATCCGTTTAATTTATGAATATATATCAGTATATGTTCATACTACACAGTCATTAAGTAAATCCACAAATGAGTAATGTTTCGATTTAATCCAAACGAACATGACCGCCTCACCTTATTGACCCTTGAGGACACAAAAAAGGCAAAAACTTATGTCTAATTTACAAACTTTGAGCTCAAATTTAATGTGGTAGTAGCTGAGCAGCGTTCTTAACCCATGTCTGGAAAATAAGTTGCATGTCGTCAGCCTCGTTAGTCAACCATGTTAACAAAATATCTCATAAACCACTGAATAGATTTCAATGTAACTTTGGTTGTGCAGCTATAAATATATAGCGTTTGGAGTTAACCCAATTCAAGATGGCCACTACAACTATTTGATGTTAGCCAACATAAAAAATTGCTATAACTTAAGCCAAATGTACAATTATTGACCTTGAAGTGGGTGTGGTAGTAGTTGACAGTGATTCAAAGCACTTTTCATTAAATAATGTGAAACATTTATTCAATTCAATTAAATTCAAAACTACTTTATTAATCCCAAAAGGAAATTAAGTGTTGTCGTAGTTCATCATACTGGTTTAATTCAAGAGTTGTTAGATGCTGATAGCTGTGGTCAGGAAGGATCTCCTGCAGTGAAGCCAAAGAATCTGGCCACAGATACTGATCCATCCACCTAGATCCGGCGGGCCTCTCGGTCTTCCTGGGCAGCAGGACTGCCTGAATGCTGGGCAGAATTCCTCCCTGTGTGATGGTCACTCCTCCCAGCAGTCTGCAGAGCTCCTCGTCACCACGGACAGACAGCTGACGGTGCCAGGGGATGATCCCAGTCCTCCCGTTGTCACCAGCTGAGTTTCCAACCATCTCCAGGATCTCGGCGGTCAGGTACTCCATCACCGTCGCCAGGTTGACGGGAATTCGTCCACGACACCTCCTTTTCAACTCATTTGGGATTTGGGGTTGTAGTTGAGGCATTTGAGTTTTTGAAGATGTTAATCAGCTGCTCCTGGTTGTTAAATACACCTTGTTACCATGGTTACGCATCATAACAGAAGTCCAAAAGTAAAAAGATTTTAGTAAAAATCCTTCCAGCTGCACAGCATCTGATATCAGAGGAAACAATCATCTGAATAATAATAAAAAAGATTTACATCCAGATAAAAGTGAAAAATTAAAGATTTCAAAAGCTATAACTCAAAATAAATGTAACAGAGCTGCTCCAACATGCAGCCACTCTGAGCAGAGCAATTCTAAAATTATTACTGAATGACATTGACTAATTTTATTTTCAAGGTTTGGTCTAAACCAACTTTGTCATTTCTCAAAATAAGATGCTCACAGTGGAAAACTCTGTCATGAAGGGACCTTATAACCTTTAATTTTCAGAAATCAACAACAAGTAATAAAGGTACTTGTGGTGCTTTTAGAGCAGTTGCAGCTCAGACCTATAGGAAATATTTCATTGTACTGGTAGTTTTCAAGAAAATACAATAATGAAAGTTTTTTGTTGTTGTTGTTTTAATAGAAAACAATAAAAACAATAGAATAGAACAGGAACAATGTATACAACATTAAAAACAAATCACTTACTACACACACACACACACAAAAACTATGAAAATAGTGAAAAGTACCTAAATGCGTGCAAAAGTATGGGCGCCACACTGAATTACAGTTTACTTATGAGCAGTGATCTGATGCAAGAAATCAGCAGCAGCTTAATAAATTTTCTCTCTTTAGTCTCTGCAGTAACACTCAGCAATCAAGACGCCTGAAAGCTACTGATGAAGGGTATTTAAACACTTGATCCTACACAGAGTCAGAGTCAGAGTCAGAGTTTCTTTATTGTCATTCGCACCTCATGTGGTACATGTGGTGGAGCGAAATTATGTACACGGGGTCCCAGTTACATCCCACAATAAAATGTATAAGAAAAACAGTAATAACATCTAAGATATGAACTAAGAAAAACATCAACTAAATATACACTAAGCACTCATAACATAAAACATTGAACATCAGCACAAACATGAACATGAGTCTGTGAGCAGATGTGCACGCATGAACACATCAACATTGAAACATCAGTAGCAACATGAAACAGATCAGCAGCAACATGATATGGTTTTTCACAGTGATTATTCTAGTTAGAGATTCATGAGTCTAACAGCCTCAGGGTAGAAGCTCTTCCTCAGTCTAGTGGTTCTACACTTAATGCTCCTTAACCTCCTTCCTGAGGGGAGTGGGGCAAAAAGTGTGTGTGCTGGGTGAGTGGGGTCCTTCATGATGCAGGTGGCCCTCTTCCTGCATCTGGAGGTGTAGATGTCTGTGATGGTGGGGAGGCTGATTCCAACAGATTTCTGTGCAGCATTCACCACTCTCTGCAAAGCTTTTCTTTCTGCAGCTGTGCAGCCTCCATGCCACACATTGATGCTGGAGCACAGGATGCTCTCCACTGCACACCTGTAGAAGGAGGTGAGGACTGAGCTTCCCAGACCAGCTCGCCTCAGCCGTCTGAGGAAGTAGAGTCTCTGATGAGCTTTCTTGATCAGGCTGGTGGTGTTGTTGCTCCAGCTGAGGTTGTCATTCATGTGTACACCCAAGTACTTGTAGCTGGAGACCACTTCCACCGCAGATCCTCTTATGTTCAGGGGGGTGTAGGTGTTTTTGTTCCTTCTGAAGTCCACAATCATCTCCTTTGTCTTCTTCACATTGATGTGAAGGTTATTCTCTCTGCACCAGCTCTCCAGGTGTTCCACCTCTTGCCTGTAGCTGGACTCATCATTGTTTGTGATGCATCCCACCACCGCTGTATCATCTGCAAACTTTACATTGTGACAGCCTGGATGGGTAGCTGCACAATCATATGTGAGCAGAGTAAACAGGAGGGGGCTCAACACACATCCCTGAGGAGAGCCAGTGCTGAGGGTTATGGTGGAGGAGGAGAGGTTGTGGATCCTCACTAACTGTGGTCTGTTTGTTAAAAAGCAGTAAGGGCTATAGAAACATATCAAAGTGCTTTGTTGTACAGATAGGACATTTAAGAAGAGCTATACGAAACATCTGAAGGAGCTAGAGCTCATGTTGGTAACAAGAGCAAAGGATAAATGGAGTTCATATGGAGGTCTTCAGCCACAGCCATCAAAAACAAAGAAAAAGCTGCAGCTCAAAACAACGTCTGCTTATAAGTGAAAGTAGCTTGTTTTTAGGGTTCAAACAAACTGTCATACAGAGGATCATGACAGATATCACTAAACATGAATGTCTGCAACACAAAGATATGGCTCACTTATGCTAATAGAAGATGCTAGTGGTTATTAATGTTTCACAAGAAAGAGCTGATTTGATTTAAACCAATATATCTGAAAACATCCGAACAAAGGAGCTGCAAAATAGAAACGACTACTTTTAAATAAAATAACTCAGGGTTTGAGATGTCAGGGTTTCATAATTAGGTTGGGTTTACGTTGGAATATTTACTTGATTTCGTCAGCGGATCTTTTGCGCAGAATTTAGAAGCACCACATTTGATCCACATGTGCACGTCTCTGCACATTCATGGAACAAAGTACATTTGAGACATTGAAAACTTTTTGGATATGTGGTTCAACATCAGTCCTTGAGATACTTCATTGTTGGGTAAAACCAAGTATAATCAAACAATCTGTGATTATTAAATTATTATGAACGTCAGCTTTAGCGGTGATACTATGAAATTATTTCTTATTTATTAACTTTTATTTAACCAGGCAAATCCCACTGAGATCACAGATCTCTTTTGCAAGGGAGGCCTGGGCCTGAAGGCAGCTTAACATGCACGTTTTTGGTCTGGAAATATAAAACACAACTAGATAAACTGTGAACGGTGAATGCTGAATGTTAAAGCTAAAAGAAGCAGAACACCAGCTAACAGCTAAAAAAAAAAAAAACTAGCTAAAAGAGAAACAAATTCTCAATAACTACAAACAGCAGCAGATTTCAACGAAAGCAAAGTTTTTTGTTTTTTTTAAAGAATAATAGATCTCACTGTATATTCATGAGGAAAATGTTAGTTAATAAAATTAAATGTTTAAAAAGTATAAAAGATATTACCACCAAAGTCATATCTCCTGGATGAGCTGAATGTTTTGGTAAGAACGGCTGAAATGGCACAAAGACAAGGTATACTCCAATCAACAAATAATAAATAAAACAAAAACAGCCAAACTGTCAAAGATGGATCAGCTTTCCTACAATTAAAATACATTTTAGAGGTGTCCCAATATAAATTTTTTTTTCCTAGGCCGAGTACAAGTAATACAGTTTTGGTACTTGCATATACAGAATACCGATACCACGTAGTAAATGAGTTTGCACTTAAACCTTTCATGACTTTAGAAAAACACACATTTTATTAAGAACACAGAAAACAGTCTGCTGTTTTAATGGCACCTGTGTTTATCCTAGAATATCCACAAACTACTCACATTTATAATTTTCAGACCTCACTTAGTTGTAAAGTGGAAGAGGAAATTACATCACCAAACACAAAAGTGATGTTTCTATAATTACAATTACGAATATTTGAGGTTTGTACTACTTATACTGTTATTAATACACTGATACTGGTACAGATACTGATACTGTTATTGATATACTAAATTATATTGGTACTGATATACCAATACTGATAATGTTATTGATACACAGATTGACAATGTTTGGGTTTTGGATTTGTACAAGGCATCGAACAACAAGAATGGTTTAAAAAAAGTTTATTGTAATGCAGCTAATAGTAGAGATCAGAATCTGGTGACAGGCCCAATCTGCAGAGATAGAACTGAATATACTGAAGTGGACTGAATATTTCTGTGAGTGAAATAATGAACAGAAAAACAGTTGCTAACCTTCTCAATCAGGCGAGGTGGGGGCACCTGTCGGAGCCGGGCAAGATGGTGTCACCGTTTCTGGGTGAAGCGCAGCTGCGGGACAGAGCTGTAGCAAGCGTAGTCAGAGGGAAAATCCGAAAACAAGATCCAGGAGTCGAGATAAAGGTCAGGCACGGGAGGTCAGAGATCCAGGTACAAATCCGTAGGGCAATCCATGAGTCAAGGTTGTTAATCCAGAAACGGTAGTCAGTAACGAGAACAGAGAGGAAAGGCAAGATCAGACAGGGAGCAGGCAGGTCGGGGTTTCCAAAGGGCAGGCGTGAGGTCGAGACAAGAAAAGCAAACAAAACTGTGATCAGGATGTTGGACATTTACTACCATGATAGGTTTGATAATCTGGCAAAATAGAGTGGTGAGAGAAGTCCTTAAATTAGGGCCAGAACAGGTGTGGTGAAGCTGTGGGTGAAGAGTGGGCATGGCAGAGTATCAGTTGCAGAAACATGACACAGAGACTGAAACAGTCATACTGATTCATGCTCATCTACTCACACAGACTCATGGTCATGCTGCTGTTGTTTGGCACATTGTTTGGCACTATTAAGGGTTTAGCGTATTTCTTAGTGCATTTCTTAGTTATATCTTAGATCCTTAGTACAGCTTCTTTACAATTTATATTTTAGCTATTATTGGATGTAACTGGGACCCTGAGTACACAATTTTGTTCCACCTAACGTACCACATGTGATGTGAATGACAATAAAGAACACTACCATTTTCAGCCACTGATATACCAATACTTTTACTGGTATTGATATACAGTTACTGATAATTGGTACTAAATTTGGGGAGTGGTGGTGCAGAGGTTAGAGAAGATGAGCCTGTGATTGGAACGTCGCACGTTTGACTTCTGGTACTATCAACATAAAAATGTGGGTGGAAAAGGTGAAACACCCACACCTGTCTCCACCCTCATTTGCCCCACTCTGGGCCCCTGAGCAAGGCCCTTAACCCCCACCATTTGCTCCCCAAAACAGGTCTCTCTTGAAAACGTGTTCCTGTGACTCAATGAGACTACTATACAGGTTAATCCCACTGAGCCTCGGGGACTCTTTTACAAGAGAGACCAAAGGGTAATTAAAAAAATTAAAAAATACTAGTATTGATATATCAATACAGATACTGATATTGATATACAGATACTGACATTGGTATCAGTATTGGGATGACACTCATTTCTATTTATGATCTACAGTAGTTAATATTTGCCTCAATTGTTCCTAATAATGAATAAAGCAACATGTATAAGGCACTTTTATCTAAATCCTTTGTTTCACCTAGCCAGACCATATGGATGCTGTGTCATGCAACCTGTCCGTAGCAGTATTGTTTAGGGAATTGTGCACCTCTCTGTTGCGTTACATCTATTAATATTGAAATTCAATGACCTTAGAGCTTTTCTGTTTGTCTCAAGTCTCTCAATGAACTTCCTGTCATGGGATCACACAATTTCATAGGACAAGCCTTACCTAACTGTGCACCTTCATTAGGGCATTGAATAATTTATCCCTGCCAGATCCAGTTCCCCTCTATCTTTTTCCTGACCAGATAAAGGATAGAACACAGTTAAATGGGTTTGAATGGGTCTCCTCTTCTGACAGAAAATGACTATTTGTTCATAGACATCTGCTATTCATATAACATGAAAACCAAAGAGTTATTTAACATAAGACTGGTCATGATCTCCCTGTCAATAGGGGGATATTAGATTTCAAATAACTTTCTCCTTCAAAGCCTGCATGCATATTGTCTTTCTGTGGAAAATAAAGGAACTCAACTGTGTCTGAGTGTGTGCTGTTTCAGTGGAAACCAAGATGGCGGCGCAGTTGTTGTGCATCTCTTCTTTATTAAATTCTTGCTGGATTTTCTTGTTCACTCGCAATAATTATTCTGTTCAAAGCTCCTCAGCAACAACTCTCAGACAGAAAGTCTATCAGCCACAGCAATAAAAACACCTGGCTCATGTTTTATAGATCTTTTATCTTCCTGTCAGCTCCTCTAATTATTGTCTAATTTCCTCAACTCCTCTTTCTCTCCTTTAAATGCCTCGGCTGTATCATGAAACCCTGGGTTTATCCTGTCAGCAGCCTTGGTGGTAATTTTTAATCAGATAATTTCTGGTCTGCTGCCCTCAGTTACATGTTGCTGTTGTACTTTGTATGATGTGTGGTCAGGCAACGCAGAATGTTTTATGGACAACACTGGATGGATGACCTTATGGCATCTTTAACTGCTCTAGCTGATAAGCTTTATGAAAATATTCTAAATTATGTGCCTAAAATTCTAACTAGCCATGATGCTTGACAGAGTAACATGTCGGAATTAGCATGTCTTTGTTCTCATTGAATGTCAAGATAAAGTATCGTCTCTTTTAAATGTAAAATTTACTTTATTCCGAAGATAAATCAGAGGCTGTATTTCACTTTTTTTTGTTGACAGCTAGAAAAGGAAATTATTTTTTTGCTTGTACTAACTCATAAAAAAATGTTAGTCTGGAGCTAAGTGCTAATTAGCTTCATATGAAAAACAATTTGGCTAAAGCTGTGTTCCATTCCCAGTAAAAGTTCAAACTCGGATCAAGGAATTATGCAGTTGATAAATGGAATACCAGTAGCACTTGCTAACTCTTGTGCACAATGGTTATTATCAGCAATAAAAGCCTATAACAATGTTTTCCCATGTATTTCATGTATTCATTGTAGCACCATTAAAGTTTTTTTTAAAAGCGGTAGTACAGTGTTATGTGGGTAATTAAGTTAATGAGAAACAAATGATCGGAAGAGAAAATAAACAGCTATCGACAGCCAACTCCACTGACCTTAGAAAACCCCTAAATGGCTACAAGTCATTCCACTTTAAAAGTACTGAGCCAACTTTTGGTGTGAAATAGCTGAGACTCCAACCAACATTAAGAGTGTTAACCCATTGTGCGAGATCTGTATTTAAAACATTGGCATTACCATTGCAATAAACTCTGCGTGTTTGTTCTGAATGGATTTTAATGAAACTTTTAGGAAAATACTCCTTTGGTATTTAAAACTAAATAACTTTTCAAGTAAATCTAATAAAAGATGGCTGCCATGGTCAAAAGACCTTAGAAAGCATGACAATTCTGTAACTTACTCAATTACCAAACTTGAAGCCGTACATCGCCATGTGTCGCTTCAGTCCAAATATGTCGAATAAAGTGGAAAAAAACCATAAATATGTTGCTTCACCGTATAAGTCGCATCTATTATATGTCACTGCTGACAACTCAGAAACATGGGCCGGTTTTGTGCTACAAATAGATTGGCTGCCAAATGGCGGCCGCGGGAGCGTGCACGGGAGGACTTTAACAAGAAATTAACAAGATTAACGCTTAAAAACAATTATTTGTTTGCTCAAAATTATAGCAAAGGTGTGTCTCAGTTTAACTTTTCCTTAATAAATGCACTTTAATAGTCAAATCAGCTGCATTTTGCCTGGACGGCACAACAAAATGCAGCTGATTTGACGTTTGCTCCAGGAGTTCAGGAGCGAGAAGAAGGTGGCCTGTATGGCAAGCCAAGTTTCTCATTAATAATCGCTTTGACTTATTAATGTGACACTTGGCTTGCCATATTAGTCAAGGGCCCTCTAGTGGCTGAAAATGGTAGTGTTCAATATTTTCCATGTCAGAATGAATGAAATCGTCAGATCTCAGCCAAAATTTGGGTTATAAATATGTAGAAAAAAAAAAACATATATAGTCGCTTCAGTGTATAAGTCGCAGGACTTGCACATTATGCAAAAAGGTGCAACTTATACAGCGAAAAATACAATAATTTTATAGATTTTAGCTTAGATTTTGTGTATTAGTAGACACATATCATCCTCAACACGTGTCATTTGTTGTTAAAATTGTGGAACTAACAAGTTGACTTTTTTCTGTTAGTAAGCTGGCTCATAAATCATTGGACAGGTTTCAATGAATCTGAGAATGTATCACTGGTTGTACATATACAACTGGGTAACTTTGGAGATAGACCAATTCAAGATGGCCGCCACCACTAATCAACACAAAAATATGTTATTTTGATTTGACCAAAATGGTCGTAACTCCTTGATTTTTTTTAATAAGACGAGCTTGGTCTTAAACTCTACATCCCTTCAAGGAATAGAAGGTTATTAATCACAGCATCGTTCACCGTTGTTTTTGTATGAGGCAGCCATGTTAGTTTTTGAGACAGGAGGTGGTGACGAATCTCTCAACATTTCAAACTGCGACCACTTGACTTTATGGGGGTGGGACGTTGAGAGCGGCCCATTTGATTTTTCACATTTGGAACTCAGTCTGACTTTCAAGCACAAATGGAGCACATGGTGACTGTAAGGTAAAGTAGCTCAAGTTCACAGACAGATGACACAAATCAATATTAGATCAAGTGATGCTTCTGGGTAGGGTTAACATTGTAAGAGGGGAGGACTAGTTCACTCAGCTCATTGTAGTTTAACTCGACTCGGCCTCTACATCAAAGCCTTTTTCCATTTTTGACTTTTCAAACATTCAGACCGTTTCTCACCAAATGACTCCACACAGCTCTCATTTACACTCTGATTTTTTAAATATTCAGTCAGCTCCAGGCTGACTTTTTTCATCTGTGTTCAAGGTTGAGTCAAACCATTGCCTGGACTGTAGAAACAGCCGTTTCTTCCACTGTGTCAACTTTCTCTACCACCTTTTTCCATCTTGGGAGGGGGATGTTGTGGGCTCCATTTATAATTCCTGACACACACACATATATATGTGTGTGTGTGTGTGTGTGTGTGTGAAGGTGAGAGACAGAGGTAAATAATGAGGGAGAGAAGTTGTAACAACAGAAATCCTCACAGCAGCTTTCCGTTGCGTAGGTAACGCAGATTCTAAACTCCTACTGGTTTGACTGATTAGCAGTGACCTTTGGTTTAAAAGCTGCAACAGCACAAACACCTGCTGAATGCGTCGAAATCACAACTACACAGATCATCGTTAATCAGACGGTAAAGGGTTTGAATTCGGTATTGCAGTCTGTTTATTTCTTTGTTTTTCTCAAAATGAACTGCTGAACCCTTTTTTTCCTCAAGTGAATAATCAATACTGTAATTTCTTGTTCTTCTAGCATTAATTGCCACCCACCACCCAAATACGAAGGTGTATGATTGTGTTTTTGCCCATGCAGAAGTGCATGTACAGTATGTGTGTGTTTGTTACCATGAGTATCACAAGAAATACAGAGCAAACTTTAATGAAACTTCCAGGATCTAAGGAGTGGATGTTGCATTTTTGTCCCCACAGTTTCTGCTCCTTCATGGCATAGTCCCTGTTTCCCTACTTTAATTCATGCCTTCATGTTTTTGTTTATCCTGCTTCATGCTCTGCTGCAGCCACTCTTCACCACGCCCACTCCATTCCTCCACAGCAATCAGCCCTGATTCCATGCACCTGTTCAGCTTACTACTTAAGCTCCATGTTCACAGTCTTTTAGTGCCAGATTATCGAAGACCTTGTGTTTGTAGATGTCCAGCGTCCATGCCATAGCTCTCCTGGTTTGACCCCACAACTGTCTTATGGTTTCCTTACCTTGCCTAATCCTTGCCTGTTCTGGACTCTGTCTTCTGACCATGGTACCAACGCTGCTTAAGATCATCACGACTTCGCTATTTGGATCACGTTTTGGATTTGAATTCAGATCTCTGCCGAACGGTTCTCGACTCAAACCTGCTTCACTGGACCTCGCCCTTGAATTACCCCTAAAACTAAACTCTGCTTGTTCGTTCTCTGCTGCTCACAGCCCATGACATCATCCTGCTGAACCATCTGAAGGATTACCTCTCAAACTTGACTGTGAATGTTAGTGACTCTGAACTTTATTACCCTCTGAACCTTCACAGTCCTACCAAGTCCAGTGACTCTCATATTTTTGCAGATCGGACCAGGAACCAGAACCCCAACAGTGGCAATTTATCAATAAATCATTTTAACCATTTCTGATGTTCAGTGTCGTGCACAAATCCTAAAAACCAATCTTGTCAGATGTACTTATACAAATGATTAACTTTTGGAGTTAATCCAAATTGCCATGGCAGAGCCGTCTGAAATTTGAAAATGCTAAAGTGGCTAAACTTCTGTCAATTTTCCAGATATGCATTAACCTTTATTTAACCAGGCAAATCCCACTCAGATCATAGATCTCTTTGGCAAGGGAAGCCCGGGCTTGAAGAACGTCTAACCTGCATGTTTTTGGACTGTGTGAGGAAACTGGAGTACGTACCCGGAGAAAACCAACACGAACACGAAAACTCCTCCATAGAAAACCTTAAGCCCAAACCAGATATTGAACCCAGGACCTTCTTGCTGTGAGGCAAGAGTGCTAACCACCAAGCCTTTGTGCTGCCCAAAAAACTGCCGAGAGTCTGTCACAAGACATACTCCAAGTGTTACTTATTGTCTGAGATATTTGCTTAAAACTTTAGCGTTACCTCGTTGTGTGAACTGTTCATCAGCAAAATACCTTGTGAACCGCTGAACGTATGAAACTTTCAGAAAGTGATCATAGGATATAACTCGTGTTCGGGCAACTGTTTAATATACCATATTTTGTATTAATGTTTAGCGTATATCTTAGCTCTTTTAGCATATAGTTTAGTGTATATCTTAGATCCTTATATACTGTTTCTTTCTATACTTTAGCTATTTTGGGGTGTAACTGGGACCTTAAGTACACTACAAAAAATAAATAAATAAATAAAAGTCCAGATGACCTGAATGAGCATAATTGGATTTGGTACCTGGATGATTGAGCATGAACTTTGAAACCTTAAGTGCACAATTTCGTTCCACCTCATGCACCATGTGATGCAAATGACAAAGAACCTAGATAAACGTACAACTGATTACCTTTTGGAATAAACCAAATTTAAGACAATTGCCACATCTAAACAACATAAACCAGTACAAAAATGATGAACTCACACATACAAACTCCAAGCCGAAAGGCCTTGGTGGGTTAGTGGTCCAGTGACCTTCTTGCAGGGAGGTGGCAGCTCTACCAAGTACATCCCCTCACAATATCTATTTCCATCCATTTTATTTACCCGCTTCTTTCTTTACGGGTCGTGGGGGTCACTGGTATCTATTTGCAAAATTCAATGCAAAAACAACATATGGACTTCAAGAAAAAAAAACTGTCACTGCTCTGTAAGTATAACCTTGAACACAACATGCTTTTGAAGAGAAATATCACATCAGTTTTCAAAGTGGAGCACGCGCAAGATGAATGTGAGGTCAAACTTTTTCTGATTTTCCAGACAGCAAAGTGGTGACACTTCAGTGGTTGCTCTGTTGTATTGTGCATTAAATCACTGTTAGTTTCCTCCCATCGTGTCTTCAATCAATAAGATGCCAGCCTTCGTGTTTGCTGTTCTCACATGAACTCAGGAATTCGTTTTGTTTTGTTCCTCCGCCCCCTCAGCGCTCTCCACCGCTGCTGCGCTCCCACTGCTGGTGCTGCTGGTTAACTTTTCTGCTCAATAATGGAAGGGAGTGAACCACTTATCGATCGGTTTGTCCAGATACGAGTCTGCACCCGCTCACGGTGGAGCAACCATGTTACATTTATTTGTATTGCGCGGCAGACTGCAGCCACGATTCTTCAAATGGCGTGGAAAATAGGGCACGTGTCAAAGCAGTGATAAACATTTTACATTTTCAGCTGGCTTGTTTTCTTTGTGCACTTGATGAGGTCAGTAATAAATCTAATCTATGAAATGCCCCTCACGATGACATTAGGCATAAGTCTTCAGCGGGAGCACCACATGCAAAAAGCTAATCGTCCTCAGTATGCATTGTGATAAATTAGCGCCATTACAGCTGATGCTTGTAAATTGGTGATGTAAATTTAAAATATACAACTCAAAAAGGATTCTTTTTTTTTTTGTTCTTAACTCTGTTGCTGATTCTTTCTTTACCTGTGGTTTACCACAGAAGAAGAAGCTGAGCTCATCTGATGTCCAGGTGGTTCAGCTGCAGGACGGGGCAAAGATCTATTATGTGATAATTGGCGTGGCCTTTAAGCCACAGGTGCAGGTGGATGTGCTCACAGGACGGCATATGGTTTCATGTGTGTGTGCCTGTGTGTGTGAGAGAGAGAGCTGTCCAAGGCTTTTCATCTCAGCAGTGCTTAAAGGCCAATATAGCAAACGGCAAGGACTGACCAACTGCTCTCTGTTTAACCATCAAGTCCAGACTTTAGTTGATCCTCTCTCTAGTCTTTGTATCCCAAACTCTTTACCCTTAATCTAAAAAAGTTAAATCTGGTCCTCTGGACATTCAAAAAAACAAAACAAAGCAAATCAACAAAAAAATGTAGAAACGTTTCGTCTCTCATCCGAGAGACTTCCTCAGTCTGAGGTGCTGTTTTCAGCTCAGTCTCTTAAATAGCACCGTCTCAGAGTGGATCAACCAGTTTGCTGCTGACAACCAAAACCAGCTGATCACATGCTCAAGAAGGACCATCAGCCCAACAATGGATCATTAGCACACTGATGGCTGTTTACTGTTCACAGAGGGCTGAGTGATACTAGCAATCACAGCATTGTAAGAGGGGGACAGTTGAACCCGGAGGCCTCCACCCCTGTTTAACGATGGACGATTTATTTTCACAAAGATGGCCTCCTTTACTCCTCTCTCAAACCATCGTTCCTCTCTGTCCAGGATGTGAACATCTTCATCCCTGAAAGAGTGACCGCTGGCCTGGAGATGAGTGTAGACCGCAGAGTCCTGGTCTGATGATGTTGATCTTCTGTGCTGGGCCATCCTTTTGGCCAGTGGCTGTTTAGTTTCCCCGATGTAAGACTGATCACAGCCCTCCTGACACTGAACAGCATACACAATATTACTCTGTTTGTGCCGGGGGACTGGATCTTTGGGATGAACCAGTCTTTGCCGTAATGTATTTTGGGGTTTAAAAGCCACTGGGACATTATGTTTAGAAAATAAACGTCTCAGTTTCTCTGATACTCCCTCAACATATGGAATGACCACTGGTCTGGGTCTGGGTTCCTCCTTTTCACCTGTTGGCTGACTGGAGTCCTGTTTGGGTTTCTTCTCTGCTTTCAGGAAGGCCCAGTTAGGATATCCACATTGCTCTAGAGCCTGTCTTGTGTGGGATTTCTCCTTCTGCCTGGCTCCTGAGCTAGTGGGGACGGTGTCTGCTCTGTGATACAGTCCTGATGACTCTTAACTTGTGCTCCAAAGGGTGATGGGAGTCAAACTGCAAATACTGGTCTGTATGGGTGGGTTTCTATCTATGTCCAGAGGACCAGATTTAACTTTTTTAGATTTTTCTACCTGGATTATTGAGCATGCATCAGGATCTTTACCCTTAAGTTATGCAACAATCTTGTTCTTTGTCCTGATGCTTAACGAAGAGCTCCATTTGTACAGATTGTCAAAGTTGTTTGACTCTTGTGCAACTTTTAGTGTCAAAAAAAGCAAATTATGCCACCTTCACACTAAACAAAATGCGTCCAGAGACACAAAACCTACTGACAAATTGAAATAAAAGTTTAGAAATCGGAATAATACTTTTTAACATTACGTTTTATTTAAAAAAAAAAAAAAAACATCCTCCCTAGTTAGGTGAGGAAGATGGCTGCCTATCTTAAGGTTTCTTCCTTGTAAAGGAGAGATTTTCCTTTCCCGTCACTTGTGTGGTTGCTCATGATAGATACATTTTTAGTAAACAGCATTTTATAATGTACGGTACATGCATGTTTTTGTACAGTGTCTTAAGACAGTGGATGAGAATTGGCACTATTTAATTAAACTGAATTTAATTGAATAAGAAAACAATACACTGTGTGAATGTCAATTTAGCATTAACGCCATTGTTTCATATTTTGTTTTTCTTTTCTTTTTGGGGTGAGGGGAGGGAGCGGGAATCAACTTCTGCATAATTTCTGTTATTTATCTCATTGTTTCTTAAAAAAAAAAATCTGATCGTTTAGATAAGTGCAATGCCTTTTGGGTTTAAGAAAAAAATAATCTGAGATTTTTTTCAATTTCTTCTAAATGTTCTTTAAGTCTCCTTCAGCATACTTGCTCTATTTCTATCTTCTCAAGCTTCTTTTACGTTTTAGCTACTTTACAGCGACATTTATCTTTCAGCCAACCATTTACCTGTAGTTTAGTCTCGATACTTTAAGCAAGCCTTTTGCTGGTGAAGATTCTTAGCCTTAGATTAGCCTTTTGCTACATTTAGCTTTTAGCTTGACTTTTTGTACATTTAGCATTTAGTTACATTTTTGTTACTTGTAGGACTCTTATTGCTGCTTTTAGCAAGCCGTTTTTGACTTTTAGCTTCTAGCTACTATTTATACCTTTTAAATATAATATGTTTTCCACACTTAGCTTGCATTTTGCTAGAACTTTGCTTATATTAGCTTTTAGGCAGTGTTCAGTTTGTTTTTTGCTTTAACAACGCAGTTTTAACTTCTTCAGCAAAGTCATTCTGCACCATTCATGCAGCATTTTTGCTAAAAAGACAGCGTTTCTAGATACATTCTGAAATTAAATTAATTGACATGAGCAGTTCATTTAGCAGCGTTTTTAAAATTTAGCACAAAGGAAGAGCAGAAACTCAATCAGGTGCTGTCTCAGTATTTTTGTGGAAATTTAATAAGCAACACCCAAACTGAAATGTTAAAGCATATTATTGCTGCCTGGTAAACCTTTTGAGTCAACATAACAGAACAGATTTTTGTAGATTAACTTTTATTAGGTTAATAACCTGAAAAATAACCTAATAATTTCAGAATAACATTATAATTTTGCAGAATGGCTAATGGAAAAACCTCATAACAGCATTATATTTGTAAATCTCCCCTTTGTCCTTTTTAAATCTCCGTATTGCACTGTAATTGTGTTAGATTTATTTTTTACCAGCGAACTTCAGAGAAAGTTTGCACTGTATGGCAGGAAGTTAAAATAATCAAGTGGCAAACTGGATAACAAACCATTACAACAAATCTATTGATGGGTTTGTTTCTTGTCTTAAATATATAATTCTGTTACAGAGGTTTTATTCATATTTTACAAAACTCTGGACTAGAAAACTTCTACAATTAGATTTTTCTTTCAATTGTGGTTTTAAATGTAAATATTAATTTTTAATAGCTTTTTTTTGTGTCAAGGCTTCAACAAGCCACTGCAGAGGAACCAAAGAGCCTCATGCGGCTCCAGAGCCACAGCTTGCACACCTCTGCTCTAAGAAATTCAACTATCATTTTTGAAAAACCTGTTTCTGAAGCTACATAATATATACTTTCTCTTGATGTGAGTCATTTGTCTCCCCTGAGCTTTATTTATCTAATTCTACACCACTGGCACAGTCATAATTGTCTTGACAGTGGAGAGGCGAGAGAGGCGGGTGGTTCAGTGTGGGTGGAGGAATCCTCCTGTTGTCAAGGTCCTTCCGTCCTTAGCCCATATCCCCAGGACATGGTTGGTCCTGTTGTCGGAGCAGATTAACATTTTAAAACATAGCAAAGCATGCTCGAACAGTAATTAATTCATGTTTTTTCTCAGTTAGATTGCAAATGAAAGAACAAAGACTATTTAAGTGTATACATTAATGGACTAGGAGAATTATATTTGATGAAAGTTGGACCAAATCAGTGTTTGAAGATAATGGGTGCTTACCAGGAACATACTGGGTGTTTACCTTACCAGGAACATACTGGGTACTTGCCTTGTGCTTACCAGGAACATACTGGGTACCTACCTTGTGCTTACCAGGAACATACTAGGTATTTACCTTTTGCTTACCAGGGACATACTGGGTACTTGCCTTGTGCTTACCAGGAACATGGGTACTTACCTTGTGCACTGCTTACATATTGGGCACTTACCTTGCCCATACCTGGATGGATCTGGTACTTAGTAGGTTACTTATCTAGTCTGTACTTGGTACATACCAGGTTACTTACCTGGTACTGGCTTATCTGCCTGGTCTGCATCTGATACTTATTAAGTTCCTGGCACTTAACTAGTGTGAACATGGTACTTACAAGGGTACTTATATGGCCTGTCCCTGGTACGTACTAACCACTTACCGGATACATACATGGTATTCATTTTGTGCATAATGGGAACATACCTGGTACTTACTTGGTAAGTATGTAGTGCTTACATGGTACTTACAGGGCACATGCCAGATAAGTATCTGATACCTACTGGGTACCTTTTCCAGGTAGCTTTGGGAACTGGGCTGGATTATGACTTGTTACCCTATAATTATAAGCTACTGGTACTTAAATAGTATGTACCTTGTAAGTACCCGGTAACAAGCTACTAACTATCAAGTACCTGTAACAGAAAAACTGCAGCTGGATCAGGTTAAATGCATTTTGCTGTCAGATACAATAATAAACAGTTATGTGTAGATAACAATAAAGGACAGAAAACAACTAGAACATGCTGACAAATACATATTCAATTTGAAGAATCTTGATGCACAGCAACACTGAGAACATGGTGGAATAATACAGATTATAAACTGGGAAGGTTCATGGTGAAAATATAAATTGTCAAACTGCATGTGCTGTTTTATTTCTTAAAACTTTTCTCAATATTTCAGTAATTTTATCAAATTCATGTCTCCCTCAGTCTTGTGCTGAAATGCTGATGTTGTGCAGCTGCATGGAGTGAAACAATCTGCTGTCAATCTCACACAGTTATGCCTTTTAATTCACATCCCACATGAAACTACACAACATTTCTCCGTTCATTATCCTTCTGTTTGCACAGAGCACCGTGAAAGACTGTTCACTGTGGGGGCAACAGAAATTTTGAGGATTTACCAGCACAAATTCTTATCAAACAGAATAGATCACATTATTTAGTCTAAAAAGTATCCTGAAATGCTTTAGGTCTGTGGGAGAACCCAGAGAAAAGTCCACACAGGCAGAATCAGACCATGCGACCTCAGCACGGTCCCCACCTGAGACCAGAACCACCGGGACATTTTCTCTGTGGCCTGAACAGCATGAGCTGTCACACCAGCACTAATATAGTTTTAAATAGAGCCACTGAGTGAAGAGTAATCATCGCCTTTGTCCTTGTGTTTGTGAGATTAGAGACCTGATGAAATGGAAAATTACAGATTTAAGTGTGTGCTGCATTTTCAGAGTCAGTGAGGTTTCCAGTTCCTTCTGCCTCTTCACTAATCACTTCTTTACAGCTCATGAGCGACAGGTGTGGCTCATCACCCGCAGCTGTGGTTGCTGCCCCGATGACCATAAAGACGGAAACCAGACCACACTGACGCTTGAGCGTTGGTTCGCCTACGGTGAATTCAACCTACCGCCCCTTGCAAATATTTTTGAGTGAAAGACCTTTTTTCTGACAATTAATAATCTGTAGAGTTTTTTAGCCTCTAATGTAAAAACTTATCTTTGTGCCTTGAGCAGCTTTCCATGAGTCTGGTTAGGCCTGTCGCAATAAATAATAAATCAATTAATCGCATGATAAATGAAAATCATCAACCTCATTTTCATTTATCGGCTTTATCGTTTCTTCGTCTCTCTCTTTCTACTGAAGACACTGGATGACAAAAGGCTCAATTCCAGTGCTCCACTGACCCCTCCCGTTCTCTTAAAATCCATTTTAACCGTACACAATCACATTATTTGGATCGTTAAAAGCAGCTAAGCTGAGAAGCTAAGCTACGAGCTAAACTAACAGGCCGACCTTGGGAAAAAACTTCCGTCTAGTCAAAGTTCCAAAATTCACAGTTGAAACTTGTGCCTTTGTGTAAAAAGTTGTTTTGCTCTGCAAAAAGAAGCTCAGAACTTGTTTACTGATTTTTTTTTAAATTAAAAGCTTTGTGTGAAAAGTGCTATGCTAAAATGTTCAAACCAAACCGAGCGTCCACCATTTTGAGAACCGAAGAGAGACGGCCCATGTCACGTCAAGGGGCCTCCCTCCCATTTTTCTTAAACAGACAGGCAGCTCGCTCCCTCGCTATCCATCCTTCGGTTCAAACTGTCTTATACTGCCACCTGGTGGTCAAAAAAGATACTACATGCAAATCAAATTAAACATTTCTTCTTAAATTTGACAATAATGACTAATTATTTTCAAATTTCAAACAATATTGTCATTTATCGCAATAATTTCTGAGACAAATAAATGCCCAGCAAAATTTGTTATGGTGACAGGCCTATATCTGGGTCTCGGCGTTTGTGACCTTGAGCCTTTCAGCTTCATCCTTTAACCTGTAAAATAAAACTGGACATTACTGGCTTCATTTTCCGTCTCTGGTCACACGTGTCACTCTCCTTCGTTCTTAGCACCTGGTGTTCATCTTCAGCCATCCGGAACCTGGAATCTTCCACACCTCCTTCTCAGAGCCTGAAATAGAAAACGCTTCAAGTAAGAGTATTCCTCCTCTAACTCAAATCTACAGATCGTCCCATGGTTATCAGTTTCTTCCCTTATCTATTTATTTCTAGATCCTTCTGGTCCCTACTACCCTCTGCCTTTGTTAATAAAAGCACTTACTTTGCATTTTGAGGCTTTTCGGTTCTCCGAACTTCAAACTCTGTAAAAGAAACACTGTAATTCAGCAAAAATGATATAATTCCCTTGTCTGGAACATGATTTTGTAAAATAAATAAAGTATATAAAGCTATACAGACCTATTCTAATCAAAGGAAGACAAATTATTTTGAAACTAACTTGATAGACATGCTCCAGTTATGAGAGCAGGGGAGACTTCCTATCACTTTGGATGTTCTTGCCAAGAATTTACCAAAAACAATTGTTTTATTCGGCCAAACTGAGTGCTACTATCTCCTTTCAGCTTCAACTTGTTCAACAGGCAGACACAATATTAGTAATAAATCCAGTTAAAATTACGTTTATGGAGCGGTTAGAACTATTTTTGATTCAAAGTACCAGCCGTACTTTTCAAGGAAGGTTGAGTGAGTGTTGCTAAATGTTTGTGGTTTGTAGATGATTTTAAAGCAAAGTAACGACACAAACATCACTCAAAATGCAATTACACCCTGCCCCCTTTCTGGTTAAGAACCAATGAAGTGGTAAAGTGAATGAAGGGAAATGTGGTGTGAAATCAGTGCAGCTGCACGGACTGAGCTAATGGAAGCCACAAATGGCTGCACGAGAATATATCTGTGTGAGGACGTTCTCCGCCTCTTTGTCCACCTTTAAAACTCCGATTATGCTGATAGAGTGACGGTGTAATGAGGACTTGAGTCAAACTCGGGCTGGGAGTAAAAACTGAGGATCCTTTAAAATATGCGAAAGCCTAATAAAAAAGGGTTTAGCAGAGGGTTGGTTTTTTTTTTCCTGCAGAAAAAAGCCTACAGCTTAATCATGTTCTCCACAGGACAAAGAGAACTCTAGATGCTTACTGTAATTTGTACTGTGCAGGGGGAAAACAGAGGGCAACACAGAGAAAGTGGGAGAAATCGGAGAAGTAAGGAGGAAAATATTAATAGAGGCTGGTATGTCTGCAGAGAAGCAGGATTCTGGGAGCCACCAGGGGACAGATTGGGGGAAAAATGGCCCATATTGTTTTCTTTTCTCTTTGATTTTCTGCCCTCAGCAATGAGCCCTAACATGAACACAAACACAGTCACGTACGGTAACAGGGAGGCTCGAGGCTCGCTGTTGCTGCAACAAATATTTCAATAAGCTTTTTCTGTGTATTAAAAAAAACGAACACATTTTTCTTACACTTTGTTTATCATGCATAATATAACGAGCAATATTTGCTACATACATTGAAATAAAATGACATGAAAAAGAATATCTACATTCAAAGACACAATTATGGAAGTTAATTGGACTGAAACAATCTGGTTTTAGTCCCGCTTGCGCTTAGTTGTACACTAATATATTGTTTCCTATTAGCAGAACGCCTGCTTTCACGTTCTGTTGCATCTCTTGCATTTAATTAAAACGGGGAAGGGATAAAAGTCATATTTTGCTTGTTAGTGGATTTCACATCTAGTCAGAAGCGGCTGCGTCACCGCTGCTTTCTCCACCCACACCGCTCCGAGAGCCACACATCCAGAAATGTCAACGCTGACTCCGTCTAAGAAGAAATGTCAAAGCAGTGCTCGCAAGTGCACATCAACATAATGAATACATCCAGGAACAACTAGACCTGGAATTGCAACTTGCTGACATGTCAAAGCTTAAACACAGGCTGCATTGTATATATGCAAATAAACTCGAAGTTCAAATAAAATATGTAACCAAAATAAAATAAAAGGAAATGTGGTAAAGAGGTGAAAAAGAGAGTCCAGGCAGGATGGAATGGATGGAGAAACGATTCAGGAGTGATTTGTGACAAAAGGGTGGCCACAAAGGTCAAAGGAAAAGTTTACAAGACAGTGGAGAGACCAGCTATGTTGTATGGTCTGGAGACAGAGACATGGACAAAAAGACAGGATTTCTCCTGTCTTTTTGGAAGTGGAAGAAATTTAAGATGCTGAGGTTCTCCTTAGGAGTGACAAGGATGGATAAGATTTTTTTTTTTCATTCAACCTTTATTTATACAGGCTAGTCCCATTGAGCCACAAGGACTCATTTACAAGAGGAACCTGTTCCAGACAGAACATATAAAGTACAGACAACAATAACAATAAACTACAGTAAAAATGCAGTTAAAATAAAGGTAGTGTTATAAAACAGTAAATCAGGGTGCCGTAAAACAAGGTGAAATAGTAAAAACAAGAACAAATTTGCTTTGACGTTTCTATTAAATGTTTCAAATCCCTTAAAGAAATCAAGGTGGACAACTTCAATTCCTGTTGCAAGGTGTTCAGGTTGCAGGTGCAGAGTAGGATAAAACTTTTTTGCCAAGTTCAGTCCACAATGAGGGAACGCTGCAGATAATGATGGCCTGAGAGCGCACGCTGTAACTGCACTGACATCGTGACATGTGGGAGGAGCTATTAGAAGGTAGCAGACCAAGGAGTGATTTATAGATGAAAATGAACCAGTGAAAGAGTCTACATGTAGATAATGATGACCAACTGACCAGTGAGTACAGAGTGCAGTGATGGGTACGGTAGTTACAACCAGTTATGAATCTTAACGCGCCATGGTAGACAGCATCCAACATCTGAAAGGAGCAGGCAGGGGCATTCATATAAATAATGTCACCATCAATGGCTGGTAGAAAAGTAGCAGTTATAAGGTGTTTTCTGGCTGTCAGAGTTAAGCAAGATCTATTTCTGAAAAAGAAAGCCAGTTTTAAATTCAGTTTCATTGTCAAGTTTTTGATATGAGATTTAAAAGAGAGATGGGCATCAACCAAAATTCCCAAGTATTTGTAAGAATCTACAAACACAATATTAACATCATGCATGGATGAGATAGGAGGAAGAGTA
>NC_056513.1:13645347-13654714 GCF_014905685.2 Nematolebias whitei | reverse complement strand
ATATATAAATGAAAGTTGGTGCTTAAGTGTTGGCTTTAATCACAATTACCTTTTGCAGTGTTTACGAAAATATTTTTTAGAAATGAAAAAATAAATCTTTGAAAACTGGGTGGACAAGGCCTTAATGTTACAGCACTGGACTTAAAAAAAACTAATTAGTGAAGCATGTCTTGGTTTAAAAGCAGAAGCTCAGAGGCTTGAACAGCTGCAGCTATGACCCCTGTAAAGAATGTTATGTTAATAATAGACTGTTTCTGATAAAGTGTAAAAACTGTGTGATGAGCTGTGATCAGAGCTAGTGACAGTGTGCTGGGTCCATGAGTGTTGTCCTTTCTTAGTGAACAGAGTTTCTTGTTTCCTCCCTTTCAGGAGGAGGCTTATACAGCTCTATCAGGTTTTTATTGAAGTGTGCTTACTCTGGTTTTGATGGTGGGTATAGATATTTTAAATGGTTGTAGATTTCTTCTCAGTTTTGGTTTATGATTTCCACTATCACAAGGTTATTTAGTTTAGAATGGTTATATTTAATTTTTCATGTTCAGCATATTTGACTTTTTTTTTTTCCTACGTCTCGGGCAACATTTATTGTTTTCACACAATAAAAGTTACAGTTTTTAAAATGTGTGTTTCAACTTAAAAATGTAAAGTTCATACCTCCATGTTTGTTTGAATCACCTGCCACATAAATGAGACAGAGGAAATGTTTTCTTAAAATGACATGTTCTTCCCAGCGTGGCCTTTCATCTGAGTGGTTCCAGTTCATTTCCAGTTCATTGTGCTAACATCACATGAATCTGTTAATCCTGATCAGGATTTAATTTGATGGGCTTATTGTTGGGTTTGATTACTAGATGAACGTTGATATTCATACTTCTCATTTACTGAGTTTGGGATAGTTTGTGTTTTTCAGTTATTCGGTTTATCTTTTAATTTTATTTCTCCTTGTAGTTTATGTTTTTATTTTTATGTCCCTTGTGTTTTCATTCAGGCCCCATGTGTCACGTGCCAGTTTTCACTCGCCCTCAGTCAAGAGCCCTGCGTACTCCATCCAAAGTAGTGAAATGGGCTCTCATTGACGTTGCTGCGTGACCAAGATCACATCATTTTGTTCTCAGAGCAGTTTGTCCTGCCCCTTCTCGACACAAGGCCCAGGCGGAACTTTTTCTCATAAGTGAATGCGCCAAGGATTGTGCGACTGGTCAAATGTTTGTGGACGTGTTCATCACTGCGGAAATATGCGCGAACATTCAGCTGTACGTCTCTTCAAACACAATGAATTAGTCAAATGGCCAAAAACTCCTGGATGGAGATCGTGCAGACGTTGTGCATGGAGGAGTCTCCACATTGCTTCTCATCCAGCTTGTCACTCTCACACACAGGTGCTGCCACTTTCCACTCACTCCCTGCTCTATTTATATCATATCTGATCATTCCACAGCGATTCATTGTCCTGAAACATTCAGATGTCTCCGTTCTCCTCATGCTCCCTTGTGCTTCCCTGTGTTCTTCCCTCTTGAAGTTTTGCAAGTTGTTGCAGCCACATCTGCATTTTGTTTCATTTATTTAATAAATACGTTTATTTTTACTTGAGCTCCTCATGTCTGCCTGCAGCTTGGTGGAGCCACACATTGACCATCAGTTATTATTTTATTAACCTTTATTTAACCAGGGAAATCCCATTGAGATCACAGATCTATTTTACACGGGAAGCCTGAAGGCAGCCTAACATTCATATTTTTTGGTCTGTGGGAGGAAACCGGAGTACCCGGAGATCTGTCCATGCAAGCACGAGAAGAACATGCAAACTCCACACAGAAAGACCCCAGGTCCAATCGGGGATTGAATCCAGGACCTTCTTGCTGTGAGGCAACAGTGCTAACCACTGAGCCATCGTGCTGCCAGTTAGACTTTCAAATTAAAACTATGTTAACTGCATTTGTGTTTGACTAAATTCTGAATTTTGTACATGCAGATAACATTAATTGAAGACATGAGCTCTCATTGCAAGTTCTTCTCACACCTAAAGCTCTTTCATTTGTGAATAAAACAAATTGATGGAAAATATGGTGAACACATGCACTGTTGCATCATTAAACTTGGATGAGATCAATTATTATAGAAGTAACATCCATCCATCATCTTTACCCGCTTCTTCCATTTCGGATTGTGGGGGTCGCTGGTGCCCATATCTATAGTGTCAATGTGCGAGAGGCAGGGGACACCCTGGACAGATCTCCAGTCCATCACAGTGACACATAGAGACAAACAACCATTCACTCTCTCACTCACACCTAGGGACAATTTAGAGTGACCAATCAGCCTAACATGCATGTTTTGGTCTGTGGGAGGAAACTGGAGTACCCAGAGAAAACCCACACATGCACAGAGAGGACATGCAAACTCCACCCAGAAAGACCCCCGGCTACGATCCGTTCCAGTGACCTGCATTGGATAAAATACCCCAAGTGCTCAAAGTAAATATGGTTTACTAAAAAAAGCATTTTTTGTTTTATGTTTATATTTTTGAACTGATGATGGATCAAATAACTTTTTTTTTTTTTTTTGCCAGGCAGATGCAAATCTACACGCCCAGCTGTCACTCTGCAGCCATGTGTAACAGAGACAAACAAACAGTGGGGGCTGCTCCATCTCTCATCGCAACCCATCGATCATAACACGGCACTGCAAATTTCCTGGAAGAAGTAGATAAGCTGATGTGGAGTGTAAGAGCGGTGGAGCCAGAGGTACTGGTGTGTGTGTTCTGAGTGTGACTTGGAGAAGGACAAAGGACAGAGACACATTCTGGAGATGTCCTCCAAGGTGTCAACAAGACATCTGCCGTCTCCCAACTCTTTCACGCTTTCTTGCAGCTTGTGGTCAGAGTTCTTGTTTTTGCACACAGCACATCTGTCTGGTGGAAAACAAATGTGCCAAAGAGGAAAGTTCAAATGAAAAATGAAGCCGATGGGGAATACAGAGAAAGAGAGATTAAAGGGCCAACCAGTACAAGAGGTTTCTTAAATAAAGACACAGAGAGAGAGAGAGAGGAGCACTGGAATTAGACACCACAGGATGAATCATTTTTCTTTTTCTTCTTATCACCTCTAGGAGTTATCTACCCCCCATGGTTCCCCCCTCCCCATCGTCTTACCTGTCTTTCCTAAACTCATCCTTTCACCTTTAAACTGTCTTTACTCCCTCAACACACTGTCCTGCAGAAAAGTTCAATCTTTGCATTTTCATTGTCGTTGCCCAGACCAACGGTGCGCCTTATGAAAGTTTCATCTCCCTTTCTCTCTTCCTCCCTCGTTACGTCTGCGTCGATGGCTGGATCCAGCTCCCCAGGTGAAGAATGATGATGAGAGAATGCGAGGCGAGCAGCGGAGGGCTTGCCATGCTGGGCTGTGTGCGACTCGAGCTGCTTCGGGGTGAACGATAACAGCTTAGATGGAGAACAAACTGACACTGCCTTCATATCTATGCCATGAGCAAAAAATATTCAGCTTCTCAGATTTCAGGCTGTTTTGCTTCACTGACACAAAGATCTTTTGGGGAAAATGCCTCAAGTGGACAAAACTGAACAAATCTGATTCACGCGCAAAAGACATCGCTGAAATTACAAAGGACTCTTTGTGTCACTCCCACACATACAAAGCGAATGTATGTAAATCTAAGCTGTGTGTGCAAAACATTTCTTTATGCTTACATTGTTACAAAACAACCAGTGGGATGCTGAGTACAAAAATAAATTGTAGTATTACAGCACTGCTACAGAGAGACCCTGCAAGAACTTCACTGAATGCTAAAAGATTAATATTTTTCAACATTTTTATTTTCTCAGAAACCTTGGTGAAAACTGTAGGATTCCAGCCTTTTCTCTGCAGGTTCTCGAGTCCTGGGCGGTGCCAATGAGCAGCAGGTGTGGGGCATCCCCTTTGAAAAGCTCCAGGAATATAAGGTTGTTTTCACACCTGATCGTCCGGTAGATTCTTTTCGATTTGGGACCAAAATTTGGAACATTTGTTAAAATTTTTAGTTTGTGCGGTTCACACTCACACAGCACTGAGTCAATCGAGCCAACCTGTTCCCCCCACTCGCCTGCGGTGGCGCTGCACCAAGAACTACACATGAAAACCTCTGAAGAAGACACTTCTTCTTCTTCTGGAAATAAAAACAAAAATAGAGTGGCATCAGATTTTAGCGGTTTTAGGATTTCTGTTTTGTCATTTTTCAACAATGGGCTCAGCATGAGCAGAAGATGAGGCAGAAGACCATGGAGAATGTTGTTTTTCACACAAGGCACCTGAGACGGCTCCGTAAGAGGTAAGAGAAATGCACGTTTGTTTTGGTTGCATTTACACAGAATGCCCTGCTCTGTAGTCCACTTCCTGCTTTTGAATGGGTCTCCGGTCTGCTTGCATTCACAATGCATTCGAACCAATCAACTGAACCAAGACCTAGGTTTTTAGGTGGACCAGAGTTCGCTTTTTTTGGTCCACATCAGAGTTTGATTGCACATTCCCATTTCCCTAAATAAACCGGACTTTCTAGGCAAATGGACTAGAGTTTGATTAAAGTGGACTGAACAGGGCTGGTGTGAATGCACCCCAAGAGGCTGCTGGAGCATTAGACACCTACTGGTATTGCTTTCAGCCTCCTTGTGGTGATCTACGGTAATCTAAAGAATTGAATGCACCTTGTCTTCTCCTCCGTGTTCCCAAGAATCTGCCTCCTGAGTCTCAAGTCCTGGATTCCTCGTCTTCTTTCTTGTGCCTCCAAGGCTAGTACTTACCTATGAATTTCTACAATCTCTTAACTTAGCCTACCTTCAGCTGCTCCACCATTTCACAACTTGCCCATATACTAACCACAATGATCCTTCTGCAACCTTTTGACCGTAGACCATACTTACCTGGAATCCTCTGCCCTCCTCTTAACGCTGTGAAACCTTCTACATACCAGTAAGAGATGGATAACCTGATCATATCTACTATTTCCTTCCAGAAGTCATCATTATTATTTCTCTTTACATAGGTTTCTCAGGTTCCATTGTATGTATATAACCCTACACTGTAAAAAAAAAAAAGTCACTTTAATTATTTAAAGAACATGAGTCTGTTTGTCTCAGTCTTATTACACTACTGACCATCAATTGTGATTAAAAATAAAGTTTTTGAGCTGATTTTGTTATTTAAAATGTCAGAAAATTCCAAGTTGTTTGTAATTAACAGTTTTCTTCATTGTTGGAACTCCTTAACTCAGAGGGTAACACTGTAGTTTCACTTCTGGATACGTACTTGTGCTTTGAGGTGCTGGATAGGCCCAAAATGAAGGAGAAACTGATGCAGCCTCTGAAGTAATTGCTAAATGGCTAACTAACAATAGAACTTGTCAAAAAGTAGCTTATCTAGACTCTTGTAGGGTGATTAGTGAGTGAGAACAGGTGTACATAGCACATGACAAGCAGATGTATGAACTTGAAACCAAATCTATTGAGAACAATGGAGAAAAAAAAAACTTTTAAACGAGACTCAAACTACAAAAACAAATGGAAAAACTAACACCATAACAGAGCCAATGGTTACACTATTAAAGCCACTCACTGCAAACAATGAAAGCAAAGATAACGAATGTTATCCTGAAATATACCAAATGATGCAGTTTGAAAGAGTTCCTTCAGTAATTATTGGGGTGTAATGACATAAAATTCTGAAATGCAGGTTTGCACCCAATGTAAACACTTGACTGTAAACTTTGTTCAACAAATATGAACGAAAATGTGGACAAATGCATCAGAATTGTCTAACTTCAATCACAAATGGCTCTTCAACCAATTTTTTATCATTTCGTCTGGTTTTGTTGGAAAACAAATGCAAAAAGTAGTTGGGAGCTGTTCACAATTTTTTTTTTCCTATAAATTTTAAATTTAGGAGGACATTTTGGTAATTAGATATTAGGGGGGAAAAATAGATTTTTTTTCTTTATGATTATTGTTGTTTTTTTTGTTTTTTTTATTGGAATGAGTACCTTTTACCCTGCAACATATTTTAAACAGAAAGCAACTCATTTGTCTATTCCAGGATCCCTCCAACACGTTGGAAAATTGAAATCACAATGATGGCCGGTAACTCCCAGTCCCAACAACACTTAGCTCAACAAAACCATTGTTGAAGTGCAACCACTGGCATCTAAAATGGAGAGGGAGCAAGGCTGGAGAGAAATGCCAGCAACTGTCAGACCACCGTCTCTCCTCTGGTCTCCCTCACTCTCCCAGCAGGCGGAGCTTGATCCTTTTAAGCCCCCTTTCAGCCAATCAGCTGTCTACAGAGTACACATGTTAGGCACTCATTCACACAAAAATGACACAGGGTCATGTCACAGTGGCAGCTGTTCCCACAGCCCCCTGTGTGACTGAGCAGTCCTTTTTAGGATTGCACTGCTCACCCCAATTGGGGATGGGCCTAGAAATGGTGGCCTAAACATTGCTCACTCAATTTATTCCTGGATAGATTACATTGCCTATTGGGACATTCCACTCTGTGGTCGAAATAGGATAATGATAAACTTGAAACTGGCAACATGGAACATGAGAACCCTCCCGGACCCCACTGGCAACAGTCAGACCCCACAGGAGAACTGCACTAGTTGCTGCTGAATTTAGGTGGTACAACAGTGACATTACTGCTGTAAGTGAAAACGCACCTAGACGAAGGATGCCTTAAGGAAGAAGGAATGGGTTACTTCTTGAAAGGATATGCCCCTGGTGGACATTGTTTGCATGGTGAGATACTGGCAGTTAAAAACAGCCTGCTACCAAGCCTGACCAAAACACCTGTTGGCATCTGTGAAAGGCGGATGTTGCTTTGTATTCCCCTAACAAATAATTGTTTTACCACACTTTTCAGTGCTTATGCACCAACTATAGCATCTGAAAATGAGGTCAAAGGTTGCTTCTATCTGTCACTGGAGATGAAGCTCTCCGGCAAATCCCAAGGCTAAACAAAAATCATCTTGTGCAACTTCAATGTTCGAGTTGGCCAGAATAACAGGATATGGAGTGGAGTGCTTGATGGACATGACATTGGTCATGTCAATGCAAATGGCATGAGACTTCTCAGTCTCTGTGCTGAGCATGATCTTACCATAGAAAATACACTGTTTCAGCTGAAGAACAAATACAAAACATCCTGGATGAATCCCTGTTTCAAACATTGGCACTTAATTGACTACATAGTGAGATGTAGCAATATCAGCAACGTCCTCATTACCCGTGTCAAGAAAGGAGCAAAATGCTGGACAGACCACCATATTATTATTGACCAACTCCACATCAGTACAAAGTGATTTGCCAACAAAGTTCCATTATCTCACACACACTGCCCATCTTCACAACTAATAACAATTGGCTGGTATTAGTTCCGTCTTTTAAATATCTGGGCAGTATCCTAATGGAGAACTGCAGTATGGACCACAAAATTCAAAACTGGATCAGGCAGGCATCAGCTGCTTTTGGAAAATTATGGTGCTGGGTCTTACAAAACAAAAAAAATCTCAATCTCTCCACCAAGATTACTGTCTACCAGACGATCTACATTCCCACTCATGTAAGTGGAAACCAGTGGTCACCTACAGACGTCACATCAGATCCGTGGAGTTCTTCCATGCCTACAACACATCCTAGGACTAACCTGGCGTGACTGTGTGCCTCATACTGAGATACATTTAAAAACTAATTGCACAATCATCAAGGCCACGCTCACAGAGCACCAACTATGCTCGCTTGGACATGTGAACTGGATGCTCCAGCATTTACAGCCCTGAAGAGCACTGTATGGCCAATTACATCATGGCCAACGCTTAGCCGGAGGGCATAAAAATAGATAGAATTACCAGTTGAAAACATCTTTGAGGAAGTGATCAGGATTGAGGATGTAGACACTGCTGGTGTTGATTGCGACTCCTGGAGGCAATATTGCTTTGTAGGTACAAACAGGTTGGAGGAGGGCAGGATCACCAGAAGAGAGAGGAAAAGTGAACAGAGACACAGGAGGGACCCCTGATGCCAGTACTACCACAACTACAGCAACTCACATATGCCCCACCTGCAATAAAGCATGTAGCTCCTGAATTGACTTTTGTTTGTAACCATCAAAGAACTCATTGCAAAATGACAACCATGGATTTCATCGTTGGACTAAGATGGACAACCAAGATACACAATCTGTTTAAACAGATGAACGTGGACCCTTCAGGTGTCTGAAAATTGCACCTAAGGATGAACCAGAGTTTTGTAGGTTGGCACCTCTATTCCTGATATCTTGGCTGATTTTTTTTTTTTTTTTTTTTGATTTGGGGAGATTTTCATTTTCATTTTCATTATGGTATGGTGGCCAAGGTCACTACTGACCACCTGCTAGCTCCAACATTGCACCTGGTAGTGAATAAAATTGCTCCCTTGTCTCACCAGGATCGTCACGCTACACCTCGGACAAGAAAAAAATCCCTACCTCTCTCTTCTGCACATTGTAACTCCTACCCATTTGCATATCTTGCACCAAAAACATGGTTTATTCCAATTCCAATCCAAAAAAACATCCATCTCGAAAACTACTGACTTTCACTTTTCAAATCCATCAACGACTGAGGAAATCTGCGTACTGTTTGTTCAGCTGGTTTCTCTTTTACCACTTTACAATATTTCAGCAAATCTATTAATTTTTATTTATTCATCCTCAATCTGTCTGAGACATGCTTTAAGTCGATTCAAAATGGTGCACCAGCTGCACTGATCCGAAGCCAAGTTCTCCAAGATCAAAGCTGACTTGGACCCCGCATGTAATCGTAAACAAACTCCAGCTATGCTCTTGCATATATTCTGGACTTGTCCCAAACTGGGGACCTATTGTGAATCTATTTTTGACATTTTATCTGTGATATGTGGAAAAGCTGTGCACCCATCACCATTCATCACACTGTTCGGGGTGGCCCCTGTGGATACAGTCTTCAGCAACTACCGGTACAAGAAGGATGTGATTGCTTTTGTCTCTCTTCTGGCCAGGAGACTTATTTTGTGCAGATGGAAGGACCCACACACCCCAACATATGAACAATGGATAAGAGAAGACATGTTTCATATTCATCTTGAAAAAAATAGATATACCCTGAAAGGCTCTGCTAAGAGATGTTGGGACATCTGGCAGCCTATTTGGAAAAAAATGTCAATGCCCATGTAAGATCTTTATGTATGCATGACTAATCCGGTGTTGGGGGAGATTTTATTGTTCTGTGTTCTCTCTTTATGTTTGTGTAAAATAAAATAAAAAACCTTAATAATAAGACTTTGATTTAAAAAAAATAAAAATAAATA
>NC_056513.1:13605386-13645247 GCF_014905685.2 Nematolebias whitei | reverse complement strand
TATATATATATATATATATATATATAAGTTTCTTTTTTTTTTTTTTTTTTCTGTTTATCATGAGTTCCATTTGAGTTTATTCTTGGTGCCTACAGTTGTATGATATAGACATTTAATTCCCCATCTTAGACTTTCAGCGTGCTGTAGCTGCACAGACAGTAAAAATAAGGCCACCCATCTGATCGAGCAGTGTGATTTGTCAGGTTTAACTGTAGAAGTTCCCTGGAATCTCTGGAAGTCATCACCTACCTGCTGGTGGGGAGCTGATGTCGCTTAAAATCAAATAGGAATGCTGTAGCTGTCACTCTCTCAAATGAAATCGCAGAGACTTTATCTTACTTATTTACAGAAGCTCCTTAAACCCAGTCAGAATGTCAATGTGCTGCTATTGTATAGAGTGGGAAAGAGAAGAAGAAAGATGGTGGATAAAAATAATGACCTAAACACCAAATTACTGTGTAGAGCATCAGAATCTAGGGGGAACAGTGCGATTGTGTATATCATGGTGACAGCTGAGGCTTTGTGTTGAGAAAGGAGTGATTTACTTATAATAAATCTTTAAATGCCAGTGCCTGCTGCCGTTACGGCTTTCACAGCTTCACTCCTGCCTTAGCGCGTCTCAAATTCTTTGTTAGCTCCTGCTCATCTTCTCGTCAAGCTTCTTCCTGCTCTGTTTTTATCCCTCTCATGCTCACGCTTCATCAAATTCACCACATTAGAAATCAGTCTTCAGACATCCTGACGCTGAAAAACTGTGAATGCACTTTTTTTATTGTTCAATCTGACTTTCATTTCACACTTTTCCATCTTTCACTTTACTTGAGGGTTTCAAACTAATGTTTTTTTTCTGCTCCCGTTTCAGTAAAATATAAACTGCAACCAGATAGTTTGTCTGTATTTTCTATCATTTTAAACTTTTCTATAATAAAGAAGTGAAACAGTGACTATAGTGCGACTGCTTATGAAGCATTCACGCTATTGTGATCCATTTACTGTATCTTCCATACATTTTTCAGCATCTGTCTCATTCCTCAATTTTTGTGCTATTTCAACAAATCACATCAAAATGTTCAGCTCTGTCAGGGTGCCATGACTTTTGGTATTGGTGCAACTTTAGCGTTTTTAAATATTTAGCCTTTTCTGTCTTGTTTCGTCATAAAACATTAACTGAGCTCATTTTACATCCTTTAAATCTTTAGATCTGTTTACAACGTTTTACTGCTTTCACATTTTGTTCTGGCTCAGCTTCTTTCAGTTTCCTTGTGCAAAAAAACAACAAACAAACAAACAAACAAAAAACAGCTAATTTCAGCTGTTTTGTTCTTTCTGCTTCGTTGTGCTAACTTCAACGTGTTTGTGCTTCTTCTAACTTCGTTTTGCTAATTTCAGCATGTTATGCTCATTTCAGCTTATTTCTGCAAGTTTCAACTATTTCTGCCATTTCAGCTGCTATTTAGCTGTTTTATGCTAATTTAAGCTTTTGCAACTAATGTAACACTTTTCGTACTCATTTAAACTTTTTTCAGCCTAATTCAGCAAAAATGTGCTCTCTCAATTTCATTCTGGTAATTTAAGCTTCTTTTTGCTTTTTTAGCTACTATTCAGCAGTGTTTTTGCACATTTCTCTTTTCTTTTTTTTTTTTGACTGTCAACTTTTTGTGCTAATTTCTGCTTCTTTCAGCCTAATTGGGCGCAGTTGTGCTCTCTATACTTCCTTCTGGCAGTTTAAGTCTTTTTCTGCTGTTTCAGCTACTTTTCAGCTATTTTTGCTAATTTACGCCTTTTTAGCAAATTTACTAATTTCTGTGCTCATTTCTGCTTATTAAACCAAATTCAGCAAATGTGTTCTTTCTTCTTTATTATGGCTTCTAACTTAGGCTTGTTCTTCCATTTCAGCTACATTTCACATATTTCTACATGGGTTTTTTTTTTAGCTCATTTTAGCTGTTTTTCAGCAAGTTCTTCCTCAATAAGCATTCACACTGCATTTTTGCAGGAAATGCAATTTCTCTAGTTGAGAATGCATCAGTATTTTATAGGATAGTGTACATATGAATATATTTTTCTGCATCTTTTTGTGAATATCAAAACTGATAGAACATTTACAAAATCTTTCTGCTTAGTTTTATATTTTTTTTAGGTTTCCAGGAATTTAAAACCTAATAAAGTGGCAAACAACTATTTTAAGGACATTACACAATAAGGAAGTTTTAGCCTTAAGACACATTTACCCTCCAAGTTTGCTCAGTTTAATAAAGCAGCTTCTTCAGCTAAACTGTCTCCCACAAAGACATGGATAAGACCAGAATCCATGTTTCAATATTTCTTAGAAGTTAAGATTTAAGTGCAGCTTGGAGGGTTTAGACATATTTCACTTTTGGTTTTGGCTTTGATTGGTTTAGACTTGAATACAGATCCTCAAGTATGCTAACCTCTAACTAAAGGTCTAATTTAATGTACAAATAAAGAAAGGTTGAGGATTTTGCTGTGGCTGTGGAAAACGGAACTAACTCTTTACCCTTTTTATGTTTTGATGGTGAATGGAAGTTTGTTTATGTGTATACAAGCCTTTCAGTCAATATGTCAAATATAATACAGTTTAATGATAATGTCTGACTGCGAGGAGCATCGTTTGAGTTTTCTTCTGATTAGTCTGGATTGTTTTGGAAGACGTTAGCTAGAAAACTTTTTTTTTTGGTATGCTGGAATGTGGCTGCGATGGTCTAGTAATCCTAAAGCTGCAGATTTAAGCCCAGGTTGTATCAGGAAGGGCATCCAGAGTAAAAAATAATAACAAACAGTTGCCAAATTCATGCGAGTTTGCTCAATGTTGTGACCCCTGAAGAAAGGAACTGTGCAAAAAACAACTTTATGTTGTGGGAAAAAAATCTCAGGCATCTACAAGGTCAGCCTTTCAAATACATGTAAATAAATCCAATAATTTTAGAAACTTGTAATTTTCACACAAGACATCCAGGGGGTTAGTTTTGTCATGAGTGCAGAGTTCAGCTGAAAGGCTGCTTGAGATTTTTCATTCAAATGTTATCAGTTTCTACAAAGTTACATTATGAGGATGATCATTGTTGGCTTCTGTAATAAACTCACACGCCTGTGTGGTTTTATTCTGCCACACTTGTTTTTCTGTAATAATATATAAATTCTGGCGTGTCGAATGAGTTCATTGTTGTTTGGAATTTGTGAGTTTTTCAGGCATTCCTCTGCAGCTCAACTGAAGCTCTTTGTAATCAAATGTTATAGCCTGAGGCAGAGCAGATGGATGGAGAAGTTAATCAAAATAAGTCAAATTCTCAATCATTTCAGCCCCCATCGAGAGCAGATATTGACAGGCAATGGTGTGTGTGTGTGCATGCCATTTTGACAAGAGCTCTGTCTCCCCGTGGCCAGACTGAGAGGCACTCACAGCGAGAGCAGAGAGTAAGGAGAAAGGGCTTTGAACTAGGCGGGTAGCATGAGCGGGGGAGTTGGAGATGGCTCAGGAAACAGTGAGTAATGCAACAGCAGGGAATGGATGAGCGCACGGATAAGAAGGAGCTAAAACTGTGCAAAAAGATGTTTGAATAATGGAATGGGGAGGCAGGGGGAGAGAGGGGGTGTGGTGGGGACAAGGGTAGCTGTGATGAGATAAAATGAGTCTGTCTGGACTGGGAAAGATGGATTATAGTGTCTCCTTCTACCTGTGCGGGGGTCAGTGTTAAACTGCCAGGGCCAGATAAGGTCTTGGCAATAGCTTGAGTGTGGGCGAGAATTGACTGGTTACCTCATTGATTTAGCTGGGGTAGAACGCAGAGCGATGAGCAGAGTTCAGACCTGTACAGCTGTTCATCAATGTGTCAGAGCCTATAGCACCCACGAGATCCGTCTCTGTGCTAGTATTGCCTCGGCCCATACAACATGGAGTGGTGTGAACTGTTCTGAGGTGGAACGAAAAGCTTCGAATTCCTTAAAGAAATGTGTATCATACCTGCTGCCTTCTTGCCAGGGTGTTAAACCAAGATCATCTTCCATTGAGAACTCAGAATCAGAATAAACTTTATTATCATTGCACCGAGATACAACGAGAACATGTACGTACAGTCGTCCGAAAGATGGGCGGAGTGCACAAAGCTGCTACTATAAAAAGCACGGCCTTTCTTATTCTTATTCAGAATAATATTTTGCTTAGATGAGAAAAGGGAAGAAAACATGAGGAGAGACGGTATAAAAAAAGATCTTTCACGCCGTGTCCTAGACAGGGCACGATTTGAGGCATCAAAAAACCTACCACAGCAAAGCAACATAAATAGACATTATACATGTATATATAGGCCGGTGAAGACAGGGAATTTTAAGGGAAGGTCGCAGCATAGACCAGAGCCCCCCCCCCCCCCATTGTCCAGTTAAGAGGCGTTATTTATCATCAGCTCGGTTGAGGTTCTGTTACATGTCCACGTCCTTGGGGAAAGGAGTGGTGAGGAGACAGACAAAACATCTTTGTTTTTTCAAGAAACGTCAAGAGGATTTGAGATAAGTCCGGCGTAAAGGCCACAGTTTTGGATCAGGCAAAACTCATGAATTGCTGTTTCTGCCTTTTCAAGTCTCGCTGGTACAGTATATTCCTCTGATGGAAACTCCAAACAGCCGAATTGATTCCTTAAAGACCTTCAAGTCGAGCTCTCCGCTTCTCCATGATTATTCCCACCTTCATGTGTGCTGCTAGAGAGTTCACAGTCCTGATAACAGCTGCACCAGCTCTCTGATGCAGCTGCACATAATTCAGTCTGAGTGCTGCCAAGCTTCGACACATCCACACAAATTTGTAGACAATCCAGATTTCACCAAGCCAAACTTAAAAAAAAACAAACAAACAAAAAAAAAAAACAGTTGTCATCATGAATCCAATTTGTTCCAGTTGAGGTAAGAGGGTCGTCCTTACCCTGACTCCTGTCTGGAGAAGTTGATCAATTTATTGAGAGACCAGCTGATCCTTCGAATTAGGAAGGTATGCAGGAAAAAAGAGGCTCTTTAAGGGTTCACAGGACGTAAGAGTGCAAGCAGGGAAGTGGGGGTGCGATACGGAGTGCCGGGAAACACGTCTGGTTTCACCGGAGTACAGAGAGAGAAAAAAATGATGAAATGATGAAGTTCTAGCTCAGGGGTGTCCAAAGTGTGGTCTGATGGCCATTTGGGGCCCTTAGAGTGATTCTGTGAGGCCCCACAACTGAATGGTTTACAGATGGTTTTAAGAATGGTACAGTTTTGACCTGGAGGCTTAAGAGGTTGATGCAGATGTAGTACTTGATCTGTATCCATTTGTACGTTTTGTAAATATAGTTTTTAGGTTTAACAGAATAAAAGGATAATTTAAAAATAAAACTATGGTAATCAAAATGAGAAATTTTAAATTTTGGCTATAATTAATCCTATTTTTTCCAATTTCATGGTACAAAGCACCATCAATCTTTACTGACTTCTACCAAAAAGTAGACTTTTGGATAATTATTCAACAAGGCTAAATATAGCAAGTGTTGCCAAAGAAAAAAAGTGAAGTTGACTCAAGAATCAATAGAAAAATAATTTAATAGTTTAAAGAAATATAAACATAAGATTCCTAGGATTTCTGTCATAATCACTTTCCCCACAGGTGACAATCACTGGATCAATTCACCCTTCCACACCTGCACCTAATCCTGGCATCTACTCTACTCTGGTATTTAAGGACTTGGCAATCATTCTTCCAATGCTGGAAGAGTATGCTACCTTCTGGTAAGCTTATCTTTTGAAAAGAAAAGACTAACCTTTGTATTTCCTTGGGTTTTTTTCAAGTTCTGCTCCTCCGTGTCTTTTGAAACCTCCTCACTTCCTGTGACCACACCAGTAACTGGTCACCTAAAGGCATTACCCATTTGTTTGTTTGTCTGTCCATCTTCTGCCAACAACCTGAGAATGAGTCATGAAGGCAACAAAGCAGAGATCCTCAGATTTCTAGGAGGACCACAAAGCGTTCTCAAGACAAATGTGAGATACACTCTCTCCCAGGGAGATCTGGGTCTGACCCAGGGTCTCCTCAGGGTGGGGTAAGTTAGGTACAGCTCCCTTGTTCAGAAGGCATCCTGACCAGATGCTCCAACCTCCTGGGCTGACTCTTTTTGATGCCAAGAAGCAGCAACTCTACTCTAAGCTCCTCACTCATTTTTAGGGGTGATTTCAAATGATTGTATTCATTCATATCTTTTCAGTCACTACCTGTAGCTCTTGACCCTGTGTGATGGACGGAACACAAATGAATAGACAGCTTTGCATTTTAGCAAAGCTCTTTTTTCAACAGAACAAACCAATTTATCATCTATCATTGCACTGCCCCAGTCTGCACTTGAAGCTCCCGCACCTTCTGTACTCACTTGTGAACAGGATTCTGAGACACCTGAACTCTTCCACTTGGGACAGTAGCCTAGAGGTGGCAATTCACACTTTTCTGTTTGAGGACCATGGCCTCAGACTTGAAAAAATTTACTCCCTGGCTGCTTCACACTCATCTGTAAACTGCTCCATTGCCAGATGGAGGTCCCAGTTCATTGAAACACACTGTTCACCTGTGAACAGTGATGCAATTGAACATGACATTGTGCACTCTCAGGACATAATTACTTGCAGTGTACCCTCAGTGCGGACCAAACTAGGCAAAGGGGCCTTCTCTTACTCCACTCCTTTAATCTGGAATATCTTGCAAAAAGATCTGAAGCTGTGGACTTTGACCTATGGGATTTTAAACAACTGCTAAATTCATAGCAAAATAGTTTTAATTGACCTGTTCAGCCATGTTCACAAGTAACAGTGGTTTGTCCATCGACCTCTTCATCTCCGATAAAAGCTTGTCTATAAGCCAGCAATTGATTCCTGCTATCTACTAAGATCATGAGCTGTCTGTTCTGACAGATTGAACCTAAGAGCCGATTGATATGGACCTTTTCTTCAGACTTCCAGACTCACACTAAGCTATGAGTCCCAACCACTGGGCCACACATGAGAACAGGAGGCAAAGCAATCGTTAGTAGCTAGTTAATATTCTTTATACGAGACAACATAACAGATTTGACAAGGTACGCTTACAAATGTGTCATGACTCTATTTCACAGCACATTTATACAGGACATGCTGTTTGAGGCACCGGGAACCTTTTCACAAAACTTTTTTCATTTCAGGTAGTCCCTATTTACCAGTAGTTTTCACACTGCTGGAACTTTTGCTATTCAGTCCTTAAAAGTGCTTTTGTAACTCAAAGCTGATCCTTTCTTAGTGCAGTAGGAATGCTTGAGTTATGCAAAATCTGTACTGTATTTATGTAGAGTTTATAGCCAGCATTGGATCCTTACCAATTTTGCTTACTCAAAAACAACAAGAACAACAAAAAACATGACTACGGTACATGCTGAAATAGAAGCCACCTAGCAGTCTCTACATGTTCTTTGAAAGTGTGCAGCACAAAGTAGACTATCTCTAGTTTCAAACTATGCTGTAAAAATTCAAACAAGGACACACAACGCATATCCTCCATTGTTGCTGATGATGAATATCATGTGCATAAGTGACCCGGCCTCACTTAAGACAAGCAAACAAAAAAGAGGCATAGATTTTTATAACTACATTTTAGTGGAAATAGCAATCCTTACAACTCAAGTTTTTTAAACGGTTTAGTCCAAACACACATTTTATGTTAGTTAAATCTTGGACTTTAAAGTCTTTTAAATTCCGTTTTGCTCTAAATTTAGGTGGTCTGTGAAGCAATATTAGTCAGGGTGTTAACACCAAGTTTTTCTTCCTGACCATTTTCAATGGAGGTGTTTATTATTCAAGAACTGAAGAATTGTTGAGTTTACAACAGGAAAATAATGGATTTAGGTACAACAAAACATGGTTTTACCCTTTTTTTTTCTCGACTAGAATTATTGAAAACCACTCTCTTTAAAACAGCTGGTCTGTAAAAAGGTTTTTGTCGAATTCTGTCTTAAAAGATACAATATACGGTAAAAAGTATATAAAATTTTAAATTAAAATATCTTATTCATGTCTGTGGTCATCAAAGTGAAGCTTCTCTTTCCCTCAGCCAGCTGAGATGCTTCAGGGACTGTGTTAGGATGCTTCCAGGGTGCTTCCCAGGTTAGGTGTTTTTGACATGTTGGTCAACAGCAGATGCCTCAGGCTGAGCACAAGGCAATTCACAGAAATCTCTAAAAGACTGAAATACCTTTTTTTAGGGGTAGTTGGGGAAAGGGAGGGCTGAGCAGCCAGATTTAAGTTTTTCTAATATTATTCACAATAATAGCAATCTACAATTATTGTGTGTTCAGTCTGACCACCAACTTAAAATGCTGGCTTATTTGAATAGTTTGCAACAAGATATTTTAAGGACTATTTCAACATTTGAGAAAATAAATGTGTATTTGCTTTCTTACCATAAGTTTTATGAAAAGATGCAATTCTGATATTTATACAATAAACTCGATATTACGGGTTTCTTAGGAATTTGACTCTGCTGAATCAAAACAAAACTTTCATTTTGAGGTCCACTTTCCTTTCATCCAGACAACAAATAAAATCTTTAGTCAATCAGTGAATCCTTGAACAAATTTTGGTCAAGATAAATAAAATGATGGAATTTGTAAGATTGAGTCTCAAAAGTCTGGTATTTGTGTTTTATTGTCTTTTCGCCCAGTGACAGCTGGATACGTGCATCAGTGACCCCTGCAAAGGAAAAGCAGTAAAAGATGATGGATGAATGGATTATTTATTTATCTGTCTCCCACTGCGGTCACCTCAATCTAGTGAAGAAGACATTCAGCCTTCTAGTTTTTATTTTGCTTAAAAATATAGTTTCATCAAATGATTGGGGTACCCAAAGAGTATTTATGGTGGGCTCGGCCACCATTAGCCACCCCCTGGCACTGCCATTGTGGCTGATGGTGGATAAAATTGCTCCCTCCACTCACCAGAATCTGTCGCTCTGCTTCACCTCGGACAACAAAAATAAATAAAAATAAATAAAAGTCACAGTGTAACTTATGCTCCTACAGGAATATCTTGCACCAAAAACATTAAGGTTTACTGGCATTCCTGGTTAAATTCCAGTCCAGAAAAACACTCATTTCAAAAACCAAAAACATTCACTATTCAAATCCCTCAGGAATTAGCAGTGTACTGTTTATTGCCTTGAATAAAACGGATTTCTTTGAGGAGCAACATTAACCTACAGTATGTTTCTTTTTACATATTTAGTTTTTGTTTTTTTTTCGGTCCCTTGTGTAGATTTTAGTTACAGTACATCTTTTAAGATCTATGTCGTCATCATGTTGTGTGCTCATTCAAAGTTGAGTTTAACCTCTGTCTGGATTCCCTACTTGTGCAATAAATAAATGAATAAATAGATGCATAAAAAATAATTTTGTTTAAAATAAAGCTTTTCCAAAAATTGGTCTGAATTTAGGTTGTTCTCACCACCTGTTATACATTACCACCAAATTTAGCTGTTTAGCAACATTCTCTCCACCCCTCATGATTCCAAGGTAGAAGCACAGAGTATGCACGGACAGTGAACACCCATCAAAGTAAGGCTGTGCTTTCCAGGTAAAAGCCTTTTTATTTCTTGTTGTTCCGGGCCAAGACCTGTTCTGACATTTGTTTTGAGGGTGGTGGGAGGTGGGTGCTGGAAGAGGAACAGCCAAGGGTAGGATGTCTATAATTACATATTGATTTCTTGGCGGCCGCTGTTCAGCTCGCGCCGTGAAAGTGTAGAATAAATCACTCGGCCTCTATGAAAGCTAAGTATTTATTCTTTTTAATTCGGTTTATGGTGATCTTGATTCATGCCCCCCCGCCCCAAAACCTGGCCACGCTTCAGTGCGGCTGTCCCCTTTATCACAGCGGATCATGGTGCATGGCTATGAGCTTGAGTGTGAACTTTTCTAGTTCTTTTGTGCATTTACCAAAGATTCTGTGGATGTCCTTATAAAAATGGAGATTAAAAGACACGTTACAATCCTTGATCCATCTCCCAGTTTAGCACTTTATTTTAAGGATGCCTTATTTTCTTAAAATTTTAGTCATATTTTGACAATATCAACAAAAGCATGGACACCCAGACAAAGAGCACGATCCAAAGCATCATCATCCGAGGGGCGTTTTAATATTCCGACAACAATTTTTTTAGAATAAACAATTTAAAAGACATTTATCAGAATCAGCCTTTATTGTCATTGCACCGAAGCAAAACGAAGTTACATTTCAGTCCAGCCTGTCCAAGACGTGGGAAGACGGGGGTGCCTGAGGCCGCAGCCTCATGAGAGGCGCTGCTTTTTATCATTAGATAAGAAAAAGGCAACACGAGGGAAAGAAGAGGTAAAAAAAAAAAAAAAATCATATCTCACACTGAATCCCTAACAGGACACAGTGTGAGGTTGCAATAAATAAATAATTTATGGATTATTTTAAAAGATTATGATGTTGCCTTTAAATGATGTGCCACCAATTAATATTTTTCCACAATGCATCAATATAATGTACGAGTTCTGTGCGTTCGTTCACGCTTGACTTTTCGTTTATTGTGAATATATCAGCAGTGAAGACCAATTAGAATTAGAATTAGACCAACTTTAGTTTGGTCATTTAATTTGAGCCCTTTTCATCTAAACTTAAAGGTCACGTCCACAAGCTTGTAAGAGAGCAGTCACATTTCAGGTCACTTTGTAGTGTTCATTTTTAGACCTTTTTATTTTTATTTTATTTTATCAAGAAAAAAAGGATGCAGAAGATCATGGTGGCTCCTAAAGAGCTGGTTCTGAGCCAGTTATTTCTTTATAAAGCCATTTAGGCTCTGAAAGAACCAGTTCTGGATCAGCTTCTCACATTTAGTACTCAATGAAGAACCAAACACCACATGAAGTAGTTTGATTTGAAAGTGACCAAATAGTCCAAATCCCAAAAAATAGCTGTGAGTCTATCATTAGAAGAGTAGGACCCAGTTGTAGAAAAGTCCAGACATACAGGCAGGTTGATGAAAAATATCTTATTAATATAAGTAGCATGAGTCAAGAGATTATGTGTATCTGGTGACCTAACTATACGTACAGAGGCAAGTGATTACCAAGATGCTGCAGGTGAACGGATCACTAACAGAAACCTGGTGTGACGAGGACACGGGAAGTAAGGTCAACGAGGAGCCACTTCAACTAAATAATACAAATTTATAGACATTACTAACAGGAAGCAGAACAGAGACAGGTGACTACAAATCAAGACAATAAAACATGAAGACAGAAACAGGATCAGGTTAAAACAAGAAACAGAAACCGTGTTGTTGTATAGCAACTCTGATTATGACTTTTTTATTATTTGAAGTGTCATGTACAGTATAAACTGCTCTTTCTGTTGTTCCTTTATGTGTGTTTCTATTTATTTGTTTTACCGTACTTGCAGCCGTACACGTCGCACAGCCGTATAAGTCGCATCAGTCCAAATATGTCTAATAAAGTGGAAAAAAAAAACGTAAATAAGTCGCTTCGCCAAGTAAGTCACATCTATTATGTGTCACCGCTGAGGACTTTAACAAGAATTTTACAAGATTAACACTAAAAAAATGATTTGTTTGCTTGAAATTATAGCAAAGTGTCTCAGTTTAACTTTTCCTTAATAAAAGGACTTTTAACGGTCAAATCAGCTGCATTGATTTGACGTTTGCTCCAGGAGGTTCGGAGCGAGACGAAGGTGGCTCTGTATGGCAAGCCAAGTGTCTCATTAATAGCCACTTTTCCCTGTTAATGAGACACTTGGCTTGCCACAGTATTCGAGGGCCCTCTAGTGGTTGCAAATGGTAGTGTTCAAAATTTTCCATGTCAGAATTCATTTATGAACCTTTATTTAAACAGGCAAATGAGATCACAGATCTCTTTTGCAAGGGAGACTTGGACCTGAAGGCAGCTTAACATGCATGTTTTTGGTCTGTGGGAGGAAACCGGAGTACCCAGAGAAAACCCACACAAGCACGAGAAGAACATGCAAATTCCACACAGACAGACCCCAGGTCCAACCGGGGATTGAACCCAGGACCTTCTTGCTGTGAGGCAACAGTGCTAACCACTGAGCCACCATGCTGCCAAATGAAAGAATGAATGAAATCATCCGATCTCAGCCAAAAATTTGGGTTATTAATGTGGGGAAAAAAAACTATATTAGTTGCTTCGATGTATAAGTCGCAGGACTTGCAAATTTATGAAAAAAGGTGTAACTTATACAGCAAAAAATACATGGTCATATCTTTCTAAATATAGACACTACTGATTGAGTTTGAAAAAGTATCTTAATGTAACAAAAAGAGGAATTAAACATTAAATCATTATGTGCTGCTTATTTTTCAAAATTTTTATTTATTTTTTTGTCTTTCACAAGTAAAAAAAAATAAATAAATAAAAAGCAAGCCGTTTTTATAGGCATTTAACAATATTTAACCTTTATGGAACCAACATTTTCACACCATGAACTGAATGAAGTATATAAATCTAAATGTATTTATGTATTGGCCTAAACCAACCATTTTTAAAATACAAAAACTACAACTAAAGCTCCATTCCTTCTCAGTAAAAATGATTTTAGTATAAAACTGGCATGTTTAGTGGCAGGCCTTCAATTATAATTCTTGTTAAAATTAAACAAATAATAAAAAAGTAATTACTAGGTTAAAAACATTTCCCCTAAATGATATCTCCACTTTAGATCTGCTTAATTAGTCTCTAATGAATGGTTATGTACCACAGCGCTTGAAGTTTGCTGTAATTACTTCCAATTAAACCTTTACTTAAAAGACCTGATCTTGATTCAGGAATTCTTGCCAGTTAAACCTGTATCTAATCTAACATTTATCTTAAACAATTCTTGAGAGAATAGTTGCAAATCAGTTGTGTGAACATCTGAAGCAAAATAATCTGAGGAGTTTCAGTCAGAGTTTAGAGCTCACCACATCACTGAATCTGCACTGGTGAATGTTACTAATGATATTCTCATGGCCTCTGACAATGGACAGGTGTCTACACTGGTCCTGTTAGACCTCAGTGCTGCATTTCATACAGTTGATCACAATATTATTCTACAGAGACTTCAGATTACAGAAACAGCTTTAAAGGGGTTTAAATCATATTTATGTGATAGAGTCCAGATTGTAAATGTAAATAATGATTATTCTTCGCATATCAAGGTTGCTCGTGGCGTTCCGCAGGGTTCAGTGCTCGGACTAATATTCTTTACTTTATACGTGCTTCCATTAGGTGAAGTTATTAAACAGCATGGGCTAAATTTTCATTGTTGTGCTGATGATAGTTATATTTGTCCATGAAATTCAATGAATCCAATCAGTTACTAGCAGTCTGCTACTCGCATAATGTTTTTTTAACTTACTTTTTAATATGAATGTTTTTGTTCAGTGCCCTGAGATAACTTCTGTTGTGACATCGCTATATGAATAAATTGAATCGAACTGAACAATTTCTGCTCCAATTCAACAGTTTGCTACGTCCACAGCACCTACACTTCAGCACAATCCTGTTGTTTAAGCGTTAACACGTCGACAGGGATGTTCAATAATAAAAAAGCTCGCCTCGTGCTGACAGAAAACACATCGAAGTATCAACTTGTTTGTGAAACTTTCTGTCATTATTTTCTTCCTGCTGACAGTGGAGGCAGCACTCTGGGCAGTGGCTGTCATGTTTCCAGCACCTCAGTTTGATCAAGATGGAGACACAATGAGAGACACCATTAACATGATTTATAGTTGCCATCACGGTTGTTGTGGCAACCCAACTTTCAATGCTCTCACCTCTGTGAAAGCAGTTCGGATCCCTCTTTCTAGCCCACTAATGCTCATCGTTGCCTGCACACAAACAATACAAATGTGGAAACACACAGAGGCCATATTCACACACAAAGCACACCCACACAGAAAGGATTGCTCAGTGAAAGCAGTTCTCCCTAGGCCAAGGAGCTTGTGTAACACACTTCATTTGACACATTCATCGTTCAGCTTGAGCTAAAAGCATTGCACTTAGATATAAACTGAATTCATTTGCACCAAAATAAAGGAACAAAAACATTTCAATAACCCACCAAAACGACACTCGTCGCCTCAGTCTACTGCCGCTCGGTGAATGCGTGGGGAGAATGAGCGATGAATAATAAAAAAAAATGAAAGAAGGCAAATCCAATCCTGCAGAGCTTTCATTGTATCCGACGACTTTAATGGCACCTGAAATCATTCCTCAAACTCTTACTTGTGTTTCTCACCAGGACACAGCCTCTCGTAGCTTGATCCTGCAGAGAGCCGTCAAAGTCGTGGTGAGGTTTGTGTCTGGATGACGTTTTTGGCATCTGAGCCGAGGTGAGGTTTAGCAGTCGTGGCGTTTATCAACTGCAACAAAACGCCGTCAACAGCTCGAAGCTTCAAACACATGATGAATGGAGGGATCCAAAAAGGATCGAATGCGTAAACTTGATGAAGGGGGGGGGGGGGGGACTGAGGGGTGGAGGAATCATATCATCACAGTTTATGACACACAGTCTGTCAGAGGGAACAGCGAAGCCACGAGGCATTTCAGTTCATCCGATCAGCTTTACTTGTGGTAAACAAAGTCAGCGTCATTTTTAGGATCCTTAAAATTTGACTTTAGTTACAAAAAAAAAAGTCATTTTCAATTAAAGTCTATTGAAGTTGCATGTGACCCACTTCCCTTCAGGCCAGTTTTAAACTAAGATCATCTTGTGTTGAGAAATGTTCAAGCTGTAGCTGTTTTATCATCAAAGTTAATAATACCAGTAAAAAAAAATCCAACAAAGTCCAGTCAGGTCATCTGGACAGTTTTATTTTTTTGTTGAGACGTTTCATCCTTCATCCAAAGGACTTCATCAGTCCAAGGAGCCACAAACAAACTAAGTCCCAGAAGCCGCTCACCAGCAAACTGGTTTGTCCACCACATGAGGGTACTGCCTCTGGGACTGAGTTTGTTTGTGGCTCCGCAGACTGATGAAGTCCTTTGGATGAAGGACAAACGTCTCAACAAAAAAAGATGACCTGACTTAACTTTGTTGGGTTTTCTACCTGGATCATTGAGCATGAACTTTGATGTTTTGAACCACTTTGGCATGACTGTCTCAAAGGAGTCTACGGGGGAGAGGGTGGACCCGAGAAACCATCTTATCACCAGCAAACTGGTTGGTCCACTATGTGAGTGTTTTGCTTCTGGAACTGAGTTTGTTTGTGGCTCCTTGGACTGATGAAGCCCTTTGGATGAAGGACAAACGTCTCAACAAAAGCTGAAACTGTCCAGTTGACCTGACTGAACTTTGTTGTAGCTGTTTTGGTCAAATCAATTAAAAAAAAAAAAAAAAAAACGTTAATGCAGGTACTAAACCAATTTTGCAAAATCTCAAGCTCAGAATATGTGTTGTGAATGACTCTCAGCTACTACCACATCATTATTTAGCTCATTGGTTATATCCGTTTGTGCTTGTTAATGCGGCCATCTTGAATATGATTGAGTCAAAAAGTGAATTGAGTTGTAGGTAAACACTGACTGATTATTTCCTGAAAGTTTCACACAAGTCTGTCCGGTGGTTTATGGAAAATGTTGCTAACAGACACGTGAGGCTGATTCCAAAGATTATTTCAAAAGTTGTAGGTAAAGATGTGCAATGTGTCACCTAAAGTTGTCAACTGTGATCAGCTACTACCACCAAAATTCAGCACACTATCTGTAACTCTGACTTGGCTATAGCCATTTTTGTAAAATAAGTTGAACATGGCAGCCATGTTGGTTGGAGTTGGCTCTAAAAGCTAATCAAAAGTAGACATACATTCTTTAATTATTTACTGAAAGTTTCATTCAAATCTGTCCATTCGTTTATGAACGATTTTGCTAACAGACAGATAAAGTTGACTTTAAATACACGATGGCTAAGTTTTCGGCAAAGCTCGTGTGTTAGCTAGTAACACTTAAAATATGTGTTAGGGATCAGTCTCGGCTACTATCATAACACATTTTCAGCTAATATCAGTAAAATTGACAGCATTATAGCCATTTTTTTATGTTTTTAAGTTCAGTATGATGTGGCAGCTATCATGCATTGGACCAACACAAACGTTAATCAGATGTAAATGTTCATCCAGTGATTCCTATCTGCAAGTTTGATACAAATCTATGTTGTGGTTCATGAGATATTGTGCTAACAGACAAGGGGACTCACAGAAATGGGCCTCGTTCACCTTTTGGTAGCGGGCGATAGCAACGCAAGTTAAGGTAACTTTTAATGGTTCAGCAAAAACATATCCCCCCACATCAGCACACGTTCCACTCTGCAGTCACCCTCCCAGAAATCCAATTTAAAAAATGTGCATCCAAAACACCATTACGGTTTATTGTTCTTCCAAAGCAGCAAACATTCGAACAGGAAGCCATCCGTGGCTCCACGCCGCCGACCACAATGGTCATGCTCAGAGGGCCGTATAGGTTTTCTCATTTAAAGAAGCAGAGCAGCGGCGTGTGATTGTGTGGGAGTGCTGCGAGGAAGTAATGAAACATGATGGAAAACAAATGTTCAATTGATTTTCATGCCAAGTCGTACAGTGAGCTGTTTAACATCATACTAACACAGAGGCCTCATAACCACACCAAATCAGTTTATTTAGAAAGACAGGATTTTCTGTCTTTTTGCTCAAACCAGTGAGTTATAAACAGAGCAGCGATGTGTTTAATCTAAACGGCAGTAGAGATTGAGATTATAACCAGACATGAAGTAAAGGGAATAATGAAATTGTTCAATCCAGTAAACGACTGTAAAGGTGATTAATATATATCAAATGGTGGGGTGTTCAAACGTTGTGAATTGTGAATTTAACTCTCAACGTGAACAATATTTTGGAAAAAGGACAAAAGAAGTTTTGGTGGAGAACGAGTTTGAAATTGTTGTAGTTCATAAAATTAAAAGCCTCAAACACCAAGCTTATATTTTTTATTAAAATGATTTGATTTGTTGGGTCTACCTGTATGTTTGTTGCTTTTTTGTGTTTGCAAAGTTCATTTTAGTCTGTTCTCAGCAACAAAAGCGTAGTTTGAGTAAGTGTCTTTATAAAAGGGGGTCGATCAGCCTTTTGGACCATGGGCGGACCAAAAGGCTGATCCAAGCTCTGAAAAATCATCCAGCTGTCGATCGCTACAACAGATTCATAGAAGGTTTGATAAAGTTCAACAAAATCCATGCTGAATAATCCAGGTAAGCAATCCAACATTTTTCTTTCAGGTCATCTGGACAGTTTCTTTTTTTTTTTTTGTGCTGAAACATTTCACCTTCCATCCAGAAGACTTCATCAGTCAAGGAAACACACAACACAAAACTGATTCTTCTCCCAAACAGCTTACTTCAAAGTGGAACAAACCAGTTATGTTGGTGCTAAGATGGTGTCTTTAACACGCACCCACTTCTGGTGCCAGCCGGTGGGAAGAATCAGTTTTGTGTTGTGTGTTTCCTTGACTGATGAAGTCTTCCGGATGGAAGGTGAAACGTTTCAGCACAAAAAAAATAAACTGTCTAGATGACCTGACAGAAAAATGTTGGATTGATCAAACTGATCACCTCGTATGTAGATGATATCACGACACCTTCATTTAAAAATGTCCATTTTCCCTTTTGATTATTTTATCAACTGCAACATTTAGTCAAGTTTTATGAATCATTATCCAAAAGTCTCCTTTCTGGTAGAAATCAGATTTTTGGTGCTTTGTACCACGAAGTGAAAATAAAAAGATTACAGCCAAAGGTTTGTATTTTGCTTAATATTACTCATTTTGAGAAGATTTTTTTTTTCATCTGTTTTGCTGTTAAACCTAAATATATATATTTTTTCTTTCGGCTGCTCCCTTCTTCAGTGGTCGCCACAGTGAACTAAGTCGCATGAAGACCTGGCTGTTATTTTTACTCCGGATGCCCTTCTTGACGCAACCACAGACCACCGAGCTACCACAGCCCTCTGTGTGGAGCAGAGAGCTGCTATCTAGGACACCCGGAGGAGCAGATGGTGGGGGTTAAGGGCCTTGCTCAAGGGCCCAGAGTGGGACGAATGAGGGTGGGGGCAGGTGTCACCTACCCCACCCAAATTTTTGATGTCAGTACCGGGGCTTGAACCGGCGATCTTCCGATCATAGGCCCACCTCCTCTAACCTCTGCGCCACCACTCCCCTAAACCTAAATAATATATATAAAAAGGTATTACCAACTAATTTACAGAACGATACCATGATACCATTCTTAAACTGCAGCTGTGGGCCGCACTAAATCACTCAAAGGTCCGCAAATGGCCCGTGGGCCGCACTTTGGACACCCGTGTTTTACACTGTTCAAAAAGCTGGTAAACTTCCGTGATTAACGCAAATAATTTAATTAATTTCTTCTTTTTTCTTTTTTTTTTGCAGAGACAATAATACATTTCCAAACAATTCCCAGAAACGAGCGTTGTTATAAATTGGTTTAGACTTTAATGTTAAATTAATCTTTTTTTTTTTAAGTGAAAATGTTAGTCATTAAATCATTAATGAGGTGATATTCAGTTACATATGCTGGGTTTAATACAAAAAGTCACTTCCTGTAGTTTCTACAAAAAACGTGAGGATTGACTCAGTTTTTTCCACATTAAAGATAATTCAGGAATGACTGAAAACATTTATTTTAGTTAATTAAATTCCTGTTAATAATATGTGGTGCTAAGACTGGACTTGCAAATTTTTCTGAGATATGCTTTTGTAATTAAGATGTTAATCCTTGAACTGTCTCTATTATTAATCTGCTGTTTATGATTTATTTCTGCTCATTTTTGTACAAATAATGTTTTTTGTGGCGTACAAGATGTAAGTCACCAGTTACTTTACTGGAACTGTAATTTTATGCTTTCTTTCCTGCTGATGCAGCAGAACTGGCTGATCGGAGCGAGATGAGCTGCAGAACAATTCAGAGCAGGAAGTGACAGATGTTGATGCCATATGATGAGTTTTCTTGCAAAACTGTGGAAAAAGTGGACATTATTTGAAGTTGAGTTTAATACAGCAGTGGGTGATGCAGCAAAAAGGGTTCTGCTGAGATAATTGAAGAGATGCGATGGAAAACTCACTACAGTGAACAATTAAAAGATCATAAAATTGTTAAAAATTGGATAAATGCTAAATTAGGAAGACAGGTTTTCTGCCTACTTTTAAAAATGTCAACACTCTCAGATATCCTTTCGTTTTCTAGCGCATTGTTCCCAAGGCGAGCACCATAACGATAAATCAAGGCCTCGCCGGATGTTTTAGTTCACACTTTATGGGTCATTACAACCTGGATCCAGGAGGCCTGAGGGTTCTGGAGGGTTCATAAAGTAAGAACCATTCTGATAAGTATGAGGACCACAAAACACAAACACTGGTGTTTTTTGGCAGTTTGGCAAGAGGTGTATATATAGAGGTTTGGCTTTTATTTTGATAGTCCACTTTCGCATTTCCGCAAGGAATTTGCATATTAGCTAAATATTTAGGCTTGAACGAAATATTTAACTTGCAGGTTAATTATTTAACTAGCAAGCTAAATATTTATGTCCGAGCTGAATATTTAGTTAGCAAATTATTTAGTTTAGGAATTAAATGTTTAGCTTGGACAATAAATATTTAGTTTGTAAACTAAATATTTAGTGTGGCGCTAAATATTAGCTTGCTAACTAAATATTTAACTTGCAAGTTAAGTACTTAGTTTGTAAACTAAATATTTAGGTCCAAGCTAAATATTTAGTTAGCAAATTAATTATTTAGTTTAGGAAGTAAATGTTTAGCTTGGACAATAAATATTTAGTTTGGAAGTTAAATGTTTAGTTTTGAAAATAAATATTTAGCTTGGAAATTAAATACTGATTTTTACCTAAATATTTAGTTTACTAACTTTTTAAATTTTGTTTGTAAACTAAACATTTATCTTGGACATAAACATTTAGTTTGTAAACTAAATATTTAGTGTGGAGCTAAATATTTAGCTTGCTAACTAAATATTTAACTTGCAAGTTTAATACTTAAATATTTATTAAACTAAATATTTATTTTGTAAATTAAATATTTAGTTTGGAACTATGACATTTATAAATGTATGAATAACATGGTGAAAATATGACTTTGAAAAAAAACTACCTATTTTTTTCTTATGAAAGGCTAAATAAACCAAAAATATTGCTGTTAATTTTTCACTGTTTAACTTTACAAATGGCACCCTGTAAAGAATTATCCTGAGTGCAATCTGTAGCCAGCATAGAGGCTTTAAAATTGGTGTAATATGTTTGTGTTGACTAGTTTGAATTAAAGACAGTGCAGAGATTATGAACTAATAAATATTGGCACATAAGCTAGAAAATAATGACTGTTTATATTTATGACTAAATATGTCTCTGACATTTTTGTTTTTAACATTACTATTTTTCTTTATATTAAATTTTGTCTCTTTGCAAGCAAAGTAATTTCCCCTCAGCCAATAACTTTATTTACATCTCCCCCAACTCTGCTAGAAATTAAGGCCACCGCTCAAGGCAGCTGCAAGGACGTGTGCGCCACCGGGGCTCTGCTCTAGATGTGCTCATACCTGCACTCTGTGTGCGTTTTGAATTCCAACAAGTCTGCACATGCTTATAAGATAAGGTTTAGTCTTGTCTGGTGTGCGCTAAAAATCTAGAAGTGAGCATAAAAAGTATATTTGACCCTTTGCAGACTTTTAGGTCTTCTGTGTGTCTTGCGCCCCTCAGCTTCGGCTCTAGGTCAGCACCTCCCTGTAGTCCTATCAGGATTTTACAATTAGTGGATTGAACCTGCCTCCAGAGAGCCATCTTTGTGGGCACACGGCAGAACTGATGTCCTCACCTGCCAGAGGCAATTAACTCCTGGTACGACGCTTTCTGCTCCTGTACCACAATTCTCCTCCCATCTGAGTATAATAAGCAACGCTGAAGTCGAAGAAGAGGCGGAAAGCTCGCTCGTTGTCCCTAGAGGGTGATGGGTAATTACTTCCGTCAGATTTATGCTTGCAGTCATGCGGAATTGGTGATGACAGTCTTTCGACCCTCGTGGGCAGGGTCGAAGGCAGCTTTTTCTTTTCCCAGGTTATTTAGGGTCAACGAAGATTGGAGGGTGGGAGGAAGAGGAGAGGGGAGGTGGCGTCGTGAAGAGAAGGTTAGATGATTAATTGGAGGAGCAGCTCAGGGTCAGCCTCCATTGTTGGGGTGACGGGTCAAATGAGTGCGGCATTGAGTGCTTCAACTGATGCATGGCTCACCCCGCGTCCTCGGCGATGGCGTGAAGATGAAGTTGTAACTCAGAGCATCAGGATGAGAAAAAGAAGAGAGGAGAAAAAGACGAGGGCACCGGAGACAAAAGAATCTCAGCATTTGGAGTCCTGATGTATCTGTCGACGTTTCAATTAAAGTGCCGTCACAGGATCCAGGAGCATTGTTGACTCCACGTCTACCGCAGATACATTTTTATTTATTTTTACATGCAAAAATGAGTTTGAATGAAAGTTTTTTTTTTTTCAGATAAAACAAGGATGTGGTGAAGTCCCAGAGTAATCTGAAGTTAGAGAACTAAAAGTAGGGATTCACTGGATTGAGACCTTTAAGATGCATTATAACTGGAAACTGGACCAAAAACCTGAAGCTGAAGCCACAAAGGATGAACGCCCTCTAGTGGCTGGCTGCAGTACAGTTTGAAAGTCCTGTCCTCATAGGGTAATTTTCATGACTGACAATTAAAAATTACGTAGTTCTTACCTTGCTAAACGTGAGGTCGGCTGCAAAGGTGGGTACAAAGTGAGCCATGGTACGTACAGTGTTGGCATGGCCAAGACTGCAGTTTTGCAAGTCGTATACACAGATACGGCTGCAAATGAAAGAAAAAACAAAAAACTGCATTTTATACTTGGTCACATTGTACGCTGGTCATTTAGTCACAAATGTTTAGAATTCAGTGAGACTACAATGGGGGCAGCACGGTGGCGCAGTTGGTAGAGCTGCCCCCTCTCAGCGAGCAGGTCGCCTCAGTTCAAATCCTGGACAGGGGCCTTTCTGGGTGGAGTTTGCATGTTCTGTCCGTGAATGTGTGGGTTTTTTCCGGGTTCTCCAGTTTCCTCCCACAAGCCAAAAACATGCATGTTAGACTGATTGGTAACTCTAAATTGTCCCTAGGTGTGAGTGAATGGTTGTTTGTCTCCTTTCAGAATCAGAATAAGCTTTATTATCATTGCACCGAGATACAATGTACAGTCGTCCGAAAGATGGGCGGAGTGCTCATAGCTGCTGCTGTGATAGTGCGGCCTTCTTATCCTTTACAGAATACATTTTTTTTAGATAGCAAAAGGGGCATAGCCATGAGGAGAGGGCTAGCGGCATTATAAAAAAAATATCTTTTCACTCCTTGTCCTAACAGGACAAGATTTAAGATATCAAAAATCTCTGCCAGCAAGCACATTTATGAACACATTACATATGCATTTGACAACGAGGAGGTCCGTGAAGCACTAAATAGATAGTCCATTGTCCTGATAAGATGAGATGATGGTCAGCCGGCACAGTTCTGATAAGCCTCCTCAGTAGAGGGGGGGGGGGGGGTTGCGATAGACAAAGCTTTTCCTTAGTTTACACATTTCCCAGGAGAGATTGACGTCGGCCTATTTCGAGACCAACCAGGTAGTCCGATTCAGATAATCCACAATTGTTGATTTATTCAGGCAGTCTATTTTTTCTAGTCAGCCTTGAGTCTTTACTGATACTTCCAGGGTCCAAAATGGCCAGATTAGAGTGCATTCTACTGGTGCGTGCTTACGAGCGTCTTCAAGGTCGTTTTCATTCTGACGAGTCCCAAAGCTGCAGGTGGCTTGCGATTCAAATCACTTCCATCTTATCTTACAGTTTAGCTCGTAAATCAGCTGATTTTGAGTCCTCAAAGCACGAACCAAACCTTCACATAGGCAGCAGCCTGACGAGGACCAAATTAGCTGCGGCCGTCTTCTTTGTATGTTGATAGACCAGGAATCAGACTATTCCAAAAACGGGAAATCTGTTATCATAAATCCAATTATATTCAATTTCAGCGTCCTCGATCGACAGCAGAGGTAGACACATCACATTCCACTTCCCCAGAGATAGATCCAGCTGCACGTGTCATCTGAGCAGATGAGGGTTCTCCAGGACCCTGTCGCTTTCTTGAAAAGATTTTGTCATTTGCGTCAAAAGTTCAGTTGGTCAGATCCAAAACAGCAGTTTTCATTTTGGAAGATGTGTAAAAATGGGAGCTGCTCCGATACACAGACAGAGAGCAAAAAGCAAGAGGAGAACAGGGAGATGGAAGAGGAAGTGTGCGCCTCGTTCCAGAGCCAGTGAAGAAAAAACAAAGTGTCCCTGTGATGAACTGGAGACCTGCCCAGGGTGTCCCCTGCCTCTCGCACAGTGACTGCTGGATATGGGCACCAGTGACCTCCACGACCTGACAAGGAAGAAGTAGGTAAAGATGTTGGATGGATGGATGGATGGATGGATGGATGGATGATGGATGGATGGGTGGTGACTCCAATGAAAAATCTGCCTTTTATTGCTCAATTTAGAGTCATCAGCGGTGAAGTACCACCTCAAAGTAAAGAATAATCACTAAACTTCTTCATACAAACTGCTGTCATCTGAGTCATTCACAGAAAAATGACGAAAAGTTCAAATTTAAAGTAAATCCACATCAACATTTTGAATGCACAACTATTCTTTCATCTCTTTTAAAAACCTGGAGTTTATAAAAAATGTCACTGCGTCAGTGTTCTCCTTCCCACCCATCCAAGTCGGCCCAGAATTTGACGGATCTTTGAAGCCACACCCCGACTCTCCCCTCTCTCTCCTTCCTGCTTTAAACGGGGGATCCTGAGCGCCGTCTGAAACAACATCACCGTTTCTCAAACCTACCGTGTAAACATTTCTGACAGCAGTCTGCGAATTTAGACGTCTCGTATTTTTTGACCTACATTTCGCTTTTTATTATTCTGAAATGTCATTTTTCTTTTTATATGTCGCTGCACGTCTCTGACGTCCTTGACGAAAACAATGAAGATCTGCAGGATGCTAAGAAGCGTGTGGCCGTTTCATTGATACCAGCTAGCTATCAATCTTTGAAACAGATTGCCCACAAGTTGTGTCGCTTTGTCCTCGGCATGACTACGACAACGCACAGAGGTGACCTCTTAAAGATAACGCACATTACATATGATGCTTCATTTACTTTAGAGTAAATTATATTTTATTAAACAGGAAAGCTGCATTAGAATTATCACTATTGCTGCAGATTATTATTAATATTTTTTTGTATTTACAGGCCCTCTCACTTGGAAGCTAATGACGACTCGGATGAAATGTAAAATAAATGATTAGGCTATGGCCGGCTTCCCCATTGTTCCGGCACCACGTCCCGCTTATCGAGTGCTTTCTGTTGGCTTTCACCGCACAAGAAAGAGCAGCCATGTCAATCCTCATTAACTCTGCCACCGAATTAGAGGCAGAGGAGATGATAGGAAATTAACGTCTGCAAGGAGATACTTAAATTATTCAACAGTAACAGGATTATGATAAAAGATCCCACCTTTTTCTTATTCCTCTCTTCGTTTTGCTTCATTTTTTAATTTATTTAATGCTTCCTCTGTTCCTCCTTTTGTTTCCGTACAATGAAAATTATATATTCAAATTAAATCCTGGGTATCACAAAGGTTATCTGCATTCCTGGTTTGAGCTCAAATTATCTAACTGTGCATGAATTTATAGTTTTAGAATGTATCATATAATTCTTCAGACATTTTTTTATATATCAGAGGATGGTTTCCCTTCTGTTGGACTTGCTTGCAGGACAAATCATTTGAAAGATGCGGAGAAAATATTTTTTAAAGTATTTTTTATTGTGGTTTGAAATGTTGATGCATCATATTTTTCACAAGTATCTGAAAGTTTTGAAATTCAATTTTTTTGTGGATTTTATTTGGGGGGCTGCGGGGGGGGGTCGTCTAAATGCTAAAATCAAATCTAAAAAAAATAACAGGAAAAATAAGAATATTTTTGAATTCAGGACAAGTTACTCCTATTATGCTGAATTTAGTTTTTTTTTCTTTTATATGTGCTTTTTTAAAGCTTTGTTCATTTGTTGGGGACTGCCTTTAAAGGCAGCCCCCCTATTATTATCCACCTGAAAAGAGTCTTGTGCTTCCTTCAACTTTAATGGGGCCCGAACCGTAATGTGTACCCCCACAAATTTTTCATCAAAACAACTGGCTCGGCACCGTTATGTGTGCCATTACTTTTATTGGCATTTCAAGTTGCCATGGCGATGTAATTTGCAAACATAGATGCCATTTTTTTTCTCATTGAAACAAACTATAAATCAGCCATTTTTAGAGGTCATAAAATTAGAATATCTTGAAAAAGTTGATTTATTTCAGTAATTCCATTCAGCAAGTGAAACTTGTATATTATATTCTTTCATTACACACAGACTGATATATTTCAAATGTTTATTTCTTTTAATGTTGATGATTATAACTGACAACTAATGAAAACCCCAAATTCACTATCTCAGAAAATTAGAATATTACTTGACAAATTAAAAAAAAAAAGAATTTTGAGAAATGTTGCCGAACTGAAAAGTATGAACATGAAAAGTATGAACATGTACAGCATCAATACTTAGTCGAGGCTCCTTTTGCCTGGATTACTGCAGCGATGCGGCGTGGCATGGAGTCGTTCAGTCTGTGGCACTGCTCAGGTGTTATGAGAATCCAGGTTGCTCTGATAGTGGCCTCCAGCTCTTCTGAATTGTTGGCTCTGGTGTATCGCAGCTTCCTCTTCACAATACCTCATAGATTTTCTGTGGAGTTAAGGTCAGGCGAGTTTGTTTGCCATTTAAGAACAGGGATACCATGGTCCTTAAACCAAGTACTGGTAGCTTTAGCACTGTGTGCAGGTGCAAAGTCCTGCTGGAAAATGAAATTGGCATCTCCATAAAGTTGGTCATCAGCAGGAAGCATGAAGTGCTCTAAAACTTCCTGGTAAATGGCTGCGTTGACCTTGGACCTCAGAAAACACAGTGGACCAACACCAGCAGATGATTTGCCCCAAACCATCACTGACTGTGGAAACTTGACACTGGACCTCAAACAATGTGGATTCTGTGCCTCTCCTCTCTTCCTCCAGACTCCATCCATCCATCCATTATCTTTACCCGCTTATTCCATTTTGGGTCACGGGGGTCGCTGGTGCCCATGTCCAGCAATCACTGTGCGAGGGGCGGGGTAAACCCTGGACGGGTCGGAGGTCCATCACAGGGCCACATAGAGACAAACAAGACAAACAACCATTCACTCTCTCACTCACACCTAGGGACAATTTAGAGTTACCAATCAGCCTAACATGCGTGTTTTTGGTCTGTGGGAGGAAACCGGAGTACCCGGAGAAAACCCACGCATGCACGGAGAGAACATGCAAACTCCACCCAGAAAGGCCCCTGGGCCGGGGTTTGAACCAAGGACCTGCTCGCTGAGAGGCAGCAGCTCTACCAGTTGCGCCACCGTGCTGCCCTTCCTCCAGACTCTGGGACCTTTATTTCCAAAGGAAAAGCAAAATTTACTTTCATCAGAGAACATAACTTTGGACCACTCAGCAGCAGTCCAGTCCTTTTTGTCTTTAGCCCAGGCGAGACGCTTCTGACGCTGTCTCTTGTTCAAGAGTAGCTTGACACAAGGAATGTGACAGCTGAAACCCATGTCTTGCATACGTCTGTGGGTAGTGGTTCTTGAAGTACTGACTCCAGCTGCAGTCCACTCTTTGTGAATCTCCCCCACATTTTGGAATGGGTTTTGTTTCAAAATCCTTTCCAGAGTGCAGTTATACCTATTGCTTGTTCACTTTTTTCTACCACATCGTTTCCTTCCCTTCGCTTCTCTACTAATGTGCTTGTACACAGAGCTCTGTGAACAGTCAGCCTCTTTAGTCACCTTTTGTGTCTTGCCCTCCTTGTGCAAGGTGTTAATGGTTGTCTTTTGGACAACGGTCAAGTCAGCAGTCTTCCCCATGAATATGTAGCCTGCAGAACTAGACTGAGAGACCATTTAAAGGCCTATGAAGGTGTTTTGAGTTAATTAGCTGATTAGAGCGTGCCACCAGGTGTCTTCAGTATTGAACCTTTTCAAAACATTCTAATTTTCTGAGATACTGAATTAGGGGTTTTCATTAGTTGTCATTTATGATCATCTACATTAAAATAAATAAACATTTGAAATATATCAAGTCTGTGTGTAATGGATGAATATAATATACAAGTTTCACTTTTTGAATGGAATTACTGAAATAAATCAACTTTTTCATGAAATTTTAATTTTATGACCAACACCTGTATAAAGCTGAAATTTGTTGTGTTGGTTGCTGAGAGAAATGCCCCATAAATACAGAATAAAAAAAATAAAAAAAATCAAGACAGCGGCTTAAGCAACATTTAAATGGCTTTAACTCAGCTATTTTTACAGATATACAGCTTAAATTTGGTGTGGTTATAGCTGAGAACATTTCCCGTCACATACTGAATCCAATTTTTTTTTTTCCTCCCTGGCTCTGATCGAAGTGGCTGCTTCTGTCTTTCCTCCCCCGTTTTTCCTTCCTCCTGCTCTGCTCTCTGTGTGTCTGAAATGCCTGATTCACGTCTCCCGAACGTAAATCAAGAAGATTATGGATCTGGTATCCTGGACGTTCAACTCTATTGATAAGGTTTTTATTCATCAAAGCGACAAGGTCCTGGAGAACCGGCATGTCCAGCTGAGGCGCACGCTGTGGGGTATGTTATGGATCCGTGGGGAGTGTGGCAGCTGATGTGCCTCTCACTTCTGTCTCAGGAGGATGTTGAAGATGTTTACATATTTGGAAAAATGATAGCAGGGACTCTGCTTTTTGGCATCGGCGGGGCTCTGTTTTATCGACTTTTGAAGAAGACATCGGCAGCAGTTTCGGCCATGGCAAAGCTTCGGAGTCAGTGTGAAGGTTTGGTCCGTGCTGTAAGAACTCTAAATCAACTGGTTTACGAGCTAAACCGTAAGGTGGAGGTGATTTATGAGAATCGCAGGCCACATGCGGCTTCTGGGACTAATCAGCGTGGTGGGTTCGACCTTGAAGGAGACTCATAGCATGTATCAGTGGAATGGAATCCCACAATTGGGCTGTTTCGGAACCAGAACGTCCAGATGGACTCAAGGCTAAAGCAAAAAGGAATCTGTCTACCTGAAGAAAAACAACAATCGAGCTTATCTGAATCTGACTCCCGACGGCCTTGGAAAGAGCCCACTATCAAATTTCTCCTGGGTCATGGGTAACCAAGGACAAAAACTTCATATATCGCATGGTGGTATCAGAGAATGAACCCCAACACATAGTACTGTCAAATCAAAAATTTAAAATGGCCATGCTGTGGCAGTCCCGTCAAAGTTTAGGAACTGTCTAGTTAAATTCTACAACCTATAACGGTTAATGCACCAAGTATAAATGTTTAATGTTTTTGTGCATCCTTCTAATGATTCAATAATTTTGATGCACCTTTTTCCAACCAGGATTTTTTTTATTTTTTTTAAGTCTCAATTTGTAGTACTCATTTTATCTGTGAAATCTTCCGTCTGTTTCTTCCAGCCACAGCTCAGGGATTTTTCATCATCTGTACAGAAAAGACCAAATGAATCAGCAGTTTGTGAAAGCCAGATGTGTTTTCATATTAGTCACAGCTCACTGGCAAAAGGGATAAAGTTGGCCACATCAATAGGACATGCTGGCAACCAGCCAGTTACCCAGGCAGAAACAGGCGACAGCCTCATCAACCCAGTGACAAAGTTAGGTGGCTAAGATAACATGGATTAATTCCCTGACAGTAGATTTTCCTTTAGACAATATAAAACTGAGAAAACCCATTAATGACGAGAATCTTAAATGAGGTATATTGATATTATTTTATCTATAAAAATGTCAGAGCAGTCCTAATAGGCTTTTTCCATCTTTTCTATAAACTTATTGTTTCTGTTACATCAGTGGAGAATCGAATCATTCTCTAGAGGTTATCTCGAAACCTGCCAAAACTGCTTCACCTTTTTTTCTCCTTCACTTCCTTTGACTTTATGAGCTTTGAAGAAATCTGACAGTGCACGTAGAGGGAATTAACTGCCAGAGACTCTGAGGGGTAAATGTTAGGACATGATGTTGAACCAAAAACCTCTTAGAAAGAATGAGTTTGATATGAAAGTTTGAGAAACTGTTTGGTGCTGTGACGTGAAATTCACTTTTCTTTTTATTAAGTTTTTAATGCTGGCTACTCTGGGAATAAAGGTCAGCTTAAGTATATTTATGGTAGGCATGTGCAAGAAATGATAATTTTGTTGGTGCCTGTACAGCTCATTAAAACAATGCTACATCCTTGTGAAAACTTATTCAGTTAGAAGCAGTTGTCTGGTGTATATCTGCATGCATGTATGTGATAGATTAAAATTTTTGAAGCTAAATTGTTAGAGAAAAACATTCTCACTTATATTGTTTACCAAAAAGAATACTCGACAGCAGGAATTTTTTTTTATTATTGATTTTTAACCAGTATTTATACTTGCAAGTTCAGATTTTCAGAAAATATACATATATCACATACATAGAGGTATAAGCATGAGAACCAGTCACAGAAAAAAGTCCCAAGCTGCGTTATCCGCTCGCTTTTATACCTTTATCAGTTCAGCTGAGTTCACAGAGTTCAGGAGGTGTCCAAGGAGCCAGCTGCAGCCTTCTCACTCAGTGCTCTTTAACCCAAACATGTGGTTCATGGGCAGAGATAAGATAGTGTCTTGGGAGATGGTTTCAATTATGTGTTGGGCTTTTAGTTTTCACCCATAGTAACAAAAACATCCATAACCTTTGATTAAAAACTATCTGACATGTTATTTCTTGTTTAGTATACAAAACAAAGCTAAAGTAGCCTGGACTTATTTGTTGGTTCCCTCAACTTTCATTTGTATTACAGGAGCCTTCAAGTTTCAAGGGAACAGTCATGTCTAGGCCTGTCATCATAACAAATTTTGCTGGGCGATTAATTGTCTCAGAAATTATTGCGATCAACGTTAATATCGTTTGAAATTTGACAATAATTATTAATTATTGTCAAATTTAAGAAAAAATGTTAGCAAGTTTTTGTGTGTCGTACCTTTTTTGACCACTGGATGGCGGTATAAGACTGTTTGAGCCAAAGGATGGAAAGTGAGGGAGCGAGCAGTGTGCCTCTAAGAAAAATGGGAGGGAGGCCCCTTGACGTGACATGGGTTGTCTCTCGTTCCTGTTTTTCCATTCTCAAAATGACGGATGCTTGGTGTGGTTTGAAAACCCTTTAGCATAGCATTTGTCACTCAAAGCTTTTAATAAAAAATCAGTAAACAAGTTCTCAGCTTCTTTTTGCAGAGAAAAACAACTTTTTACATAAAGGCACAGGTTTCAACCGTGAATTTTTGGAGCTTTAACAAGACGGAGGTTTTTTTTTCCTTGAGGTCGGCCTTTTAGCTTAGCTCGTAGCTTAGCTTCTCAGCTTAGCTGCTTTTAAACGATCCAAAAAGGTGATTTTGCATGGTTAAAATGAATTTTGACGAGAAAAGAAAAAGGGAGGGGTCAGTGAAGATCATCCAAGTTGAGCCTTTTGTCATCCAATGTCTTCAGTAGAAAGAGAGAAACGATAAAGTCGATAAATGAAAATGAGGTTGATAATTACAGTTTATCGTGCGATTAATTGATTTATTGTTTATCGCGACAGGCCTAGTCATGCCGCTGTTTGGCATCGTTGTGTACATCACACTGAACATGGAGCAGAAAAAGTAAAAAAAAAAACTAAGAACTTCTCCAAGCAGCTTAATGTTGCTTTGACCACAGTTGCCAACATTACAAAAAGTATAGTTACGGGACGGTAGCCAACCTCACGAGACATGACGCAAGAAAAAATGTGAACCCAGGTTGATCAAATGGATAATTCGGATGGTGCAAGAGAGCCAAGGAAAGCATCCAAAACCATTCAAGTTGAGCTCCAAGTTCAAAGTACTTCTCTTTCTGATTGCGACATCTGTCACATTTTGAATCATAATTGGCTCCATGGAGGACGACCCAGGAGGACTCCACTATTTGCAGAAAAACATACACACACACACAAAAAAAAACAGGTTGAAATTCAGAAACCTGCATGTTGACAAGTGCCACAGTTTTAGGAAAAGCTTCTGAGATTGATGAGACAAAACAGAAGCTTTTGGGTCCAGTCACATCAGTGTTTTGGAAGGGTACTGACAAACATATCAGCTTCTGTACAATTACTGACAGAGCACATAGTAATATTTTCAAATGAAATGTTGGTTTCAGTCTCGAGCTACTGACCTGGACAAAAAACACTATGTTTCAGTGGAGTTCTGTTCTCCTCCATCAGCAACACTTCAGTCGTCAGCAGCTTTGTCTCTGAACATGTTTATTGAATTCTAATTAAGGAAGTACTCTGCAGCTTTGCTACTGCATACGTTTCTAAATAGGAAAATATATTTTATTGAAGTCATTACTTCTATTATCTGCATGACAAGTTTACTCCAAGACGGTGATTTTTCTCAGTTGATGTCTGCTGACGAAGGGAAGAAAAACCTTCATATATCGTGAACTAAAAGCACAAAGGCAATAAAAAATATAAAGTTCTTGTAACACAAAAGGTCAGTGGGTTGGAGTTTCTGCTAGATTACAAATTTGGCTCATAGTTGAAAAAAATAAAGACATGGATTGATACATTCTCAAGAAGGCAGTGCCAGTAAAGCCATTTCAAAGTCTGATACAAACTCCAGCTTTATAAAACTTCCTAAGTTTAACCTTTAAAAGAATCTATAGCAACAACAGGGGAGAAAAAAGATATTGAACATATGATAATAATATATTTTTAATTTTTCTCAACATCTGTTAATTTTATGGAACTCTTGATATTTGGCTGATCTGGAGGAGTTTTCTGAAACATGCTGGTGTAGCTTCTCAAGCACCCAGGATGGTAAATACATTTTTAATAAATTATAAACAATACAACTGGATTTCTATTCAGCATTTACCAAAATGTTAGAAATCCATCACGGCGACAGAGAACTTTCATCCCTGCCAGCGTCCAAGCAGGTTTGAAATGCACCAGGATGTTGTAGTTGGAGAAAATTCTTTTGAGTTTCTCTGATACTCCAGCAACATATGAGGTGACAATGTTTTTTTGTGTTAGTTCTTCTTCCTTTTCTGTTCTATGACATATTTTCTAGATTTCTTAGTATTTGCCATTTAGGATATCCACATGTTTGCAGAGGTTTTTTTTTATGTGTTTCTGTTCCTTCTTCTTTCCTTTAGTCCTTGTAGGGACATGTTTGTCCTGATAGTTCTAATGACAGAAGATAACGTATTTTCCACCGTACACGTCGCACCGCCCTATAAGTCGCATCAGTCCAAATATGTCTGGAAACAGGGGAAAAATCCAGAAATATGTCATTTGGCCGTATACGTCACGTCTATTATGCGTCAACGCTGATGTGTCGAGTTTGTTACGCGTCACCTCTGACAACCCAGAAATGTGGGCCGGTGTTGTGCCAAAAATCGATTGGCTGCCAAATGGCGATCGTGGGAGCATGCACAGGAGGACTTTAACAAAAATTTAACAAGATTAACACTTAAAAACAATTATTTGTTTGCTCAAAATTATAGTAAATGTGTGTCTCAGTCTAACTTTTCCTTAATAAATGAACTTTGACGGTCAAATCAGCTGTATTTCTAAAACCGATTCGCGTAAGCAGGCACACGCAGAGGGACGAGCCGCTGGTTATTTCTCCGAAATTTAACAAGCTAACAACCTAAAAACAATTATTTGTTTGCTCGACTTTATAGTAAAGGTGTGTCTCAGTCTAACGTTTGTTCAATAAAAGGACTTTAACGGTCAAATCAGCTGTATTTCAAAAGTATTTGCTGCCTCGGTGCTCTGGGAGCACACAGAGGGAGGGAAAAAAGGAAAGAGGAACGCTGCTTGTTTCTTAGAAATTTAACAAGAAAAGCACCTAAAACAATTGTTTGTTTGCTCGAAATTATAGCAAAAGTGCGTCTCAGTTTAACTTTTACTTAAATGCACTTTAATGGTCAAGTTAGCTGCGTTTCGCAGGGGCAGTGCAGCTGGTTTGACAGTTACCCCAAGCAGCGAGCAGAACGAAGGTGGGGCACTACAGCAGGCTGATTGAGTCATTAATAGCTGGTGAAGATTCTCAGTCATCCAGGACATGGTAAATTCAAAAAATTTCAAGACAAACATAAAGTATACTAAATAAAGTCCAGTTGTTTTTGTCTTAAACGTTTTTGAATTTGTCATTATAGCCACTTTTAATGATTACATGATACAACGGCATGCCTTACAACTACTACTCTGCTGCCATCTAGTGTCTGAAAATGGTACTGTTCAAATTGTTTTAGACAGAATGAATGAAAACGGTCATATCTCAGCCAAAATTTGGTTTATAAATATGGGAAAAAAATCCATAACTACATCGCTTCGGCCTATAAGTCGCAGGGCATACGAATTATGCAAAAAAAAAAAGTGACTTATAGGCCAAAAAATACAGTATGTGTCCCAGTAGGTGATGAGAATCAAACGGAAGGTAGTGATCTGTGTGAGTGGGTTTCCCGTAAACATAAATGTTAAGACTCTTTCTGTGTGCACCAAACAGTCCAAAATAGGCATCTTGTTGTTAGTGTGGCATGTACAGGAGTGTGGATGTTCTTTTTTTTAAGTTACAGCAACGCCACCTTAGAATTTTCACTCAAGGAAATAGTTTCTACACCAAAAAGGCACTCATGCTTGTTTACAAAGTAAGTGAGAGACGGTGTTACAAGGTACAATGTAAAATGTATTAAAAATGCAATGCTCGAACCAAATAAAAAATGGAGGTAGTCGTGATGCTTAACAAAAATAAATATTCTGTCAAGGCTGAAGCTTTCCAATGGTCAGTCAATTAAAAACAAAAGGATGGTTCAAAGCAAAAACACACAACAAAAATTCACCCAAAAGCTGTGATGCACGGCATATGAGTGGAAAGGACCCGTCACCCACAGTACACAACACAAGGGAACCAACACCAGACTCTGTACCACCACTTTCAGCCTTTAGCCTGGAAGAAAACTAGTCAATTACATAAGCAGAACTAAATATGGATAATAGTTACACCGGGCACCTACGTGTGATTACTGTACATCACCTGAGGAGAGGAGAAAGTCACATCCTCTGTGACAGGTGAATCACATGCCAGACACTTGTCTGATAGGAAAGGAAACAATTCCATCATAACTTTAGTGGATGACACCACACCGATCACTAGCCACACAGGTAAGAAGAGAAATGCTGATCAGACCCACACAGCAGCACTGCCAGGTAACCCAGAAGACAGAGTACACCAAAAAGGGAATGACGGCAAGAGAACTGTGCTTGCTTATATAATGCACCCTCCCCTGGCAATTAGCTAACAAATTTACACTGCTTGTAGCCAGATTTGGAAACAGCTGTACTAGTCATAATGCTACATTAGCATCCTCACTGAACTTGATGTGGTTTTCAAAAGAGCTAACCTGTCTGGTGAACAATTCTAATTCCTGAGCTTGGATTTCAACCCAAGTACCATCCATAAATGTATACCAGTGGCTACTGAATAGAAGAATAGACTTCAAATGGACTACAGAATAGAAGTACGGTTGTTTTGTTTTCAACCTTTTTTGGAGAAAACACTTTTCTGAGAAACATATTTTTTTGTTGTATTCTATATGTTTTTACAGATGCAAGTTTTCATTACACCTTTAGAGTACGTTTTTCAACCTTTCGATTGGAGTAGAATGGTCTTTGAATCTGAGTTGCACTCTCAACCACGCAACACTCTCAGGCATGTGAAGGACATATCAACACTGTTAAAACATCTTCTACTTGTGCAAAAAGAATGAAGGAACTTTTGTTTTCATTCAGCCTTTATTTAGACAGGTAAATCCCCTTGAGCCTCGAGGACTCATTTACAAGAGAGACCTGATTTCAACAAAGAATGATGAACAGACACTCACAAGCAGCTCTGTGGATGTACATTCATAAATGTTAGGTGGAAACATTTTTATCAAAAATGAAAAATAAAAGAGATATTCATCATAAGAGTTGTTTGCCTTTGATAGACATGTTTTCTCCAACCCATCTCTGACTTGCACTAAGATGAGTCACCACAGTGGCAGCCCTTAAACAGTGTTTAATTCTGATTCCCACCAAATACAAACAAATCACGTAATCTAGTTTTATGTAAAAAAAAAATAAAAAATCAAAGCTTGACTTTTTTGAAAGGCAATGCCTCCAATAAATGTGAATCATAAAGACAAAGTACCTCTTGTCCTTTCAGCAGGAGTCAATGGGGAAAGTTGATACTGACAAGCACAGTTATCTCTGACAGCGTGAGTGTTTGAACACACTCAACATCCACTAACCTCCAAACTCACACATATTCCCAATAATTTATTACCAAAGTGTATGCTAATCTCCATATCCATGATGCTGCTCCAGCTTGCAGTAAATAACCTTGTGTCCCTACATTAGCACAACAGCCATGTACCCTTTTGTCTTCTTGGCACACACCCACGTATAAACACACACCCACCTCAGAGGCCAGGCCAGTCATCATCATCATAAATCAACTGACGCATGGTGTGCCATTGAGGGCTGGGCAGCTTATTACCTAGACATGAAGAGCTGGGCATGGAGGTGACCCAGACTCACCGATGGGGAAACCCAGAGACGACACAAACTGTCAAAGCATTGTGGGTCCTTTGTTTTGGGACGGACTCCCTGTCATCACTTTATCTCTATATATTATATAATCAATTGGCTTTATCTATTTACAGGAAATAAGGAGTAAGCAGAGGTCATGATAATAATAAAGTGCTATGTTTTGTATGTTCCCATACAATGGCGAAATTAGTTCTCTGCATTTAACCCATCGCACCTGGAATACACCCAGGTGGAGCCGTGGGCAGCTATGCAAGTGCCCGAGGGAAAAGAGAAGGAGGCTCCCCTGTAATAAAACTGAACGTAGTGAAACAGCCTGAACAGGTTTTTAATATGTTGAAAAAACTACTACATGAAGCTAAAATATACATATGAAATTCAAAAAGTAAATTCAGAGAGATGACGTTTTGATGTGCATAAGTCTGTTTAAAGATCTACAACATCTGGCTGCTTGCTATTCACAGAGGGCTGAGTGATTACTTGCAATAACAGTATTGTAAGAGTGAGCAATTGGACATGGAGGCTCCTGTTTAGCGACAGGTGGGACACAACAATGTTCAGTCAGGTCATCTGAACAGTTTCTTTTTTTGCTGGGATGTTTCGTCCTTCATCCAAAGGACTTCTTCTTCTGAGGAGCTACCAAACAAAACTTGAAATCGCATACTCCATAGTGGAAAATAAAAAAATGTTTGCTGGTGTTAAGATGGCCCGCCCTCTCCCCTATCAACTCCTCTGAGACAGTCATGCAGGAGACAGGCGGGATGTTTTCACAAAGATGGAGTCCTTTACTTCTCTCTCGAACCAGTGCTCTTCTCTATCAAGGATGGACAAATCTCATCCCTGAAAGAGGTGGTCTTTCTGTCTCCATGGTGTGTGACTGTCTTCCGTTGTGTTTTCTGCCATTGAGTGTATTGTTTTCAGGACTGAGATGGGCTTGATGAGTTGCCAGTAAATTAAACTTCTTACGTTTTTGGGTCTTGGACTTGACATGCTGCGCTAAACGTGCCTTTTCTGTGAAATCCAGTACTTGCTGGTCATTCCGTGTATGGTGGGAGTTTCAGAGAAACTGAAACGTTTATTTTCTACATCCCAGTGGTTTTCAAACCCTAAAATACATTATAGCAAATACTGGTCCATCCCAAAGATCCAGTCCCCATGGCATAATCTGAGTAATATTGTGTATGCTGTTCAGTGTCAGGAGGATTGTGATCATACATCATATCATACATGCATCAAACATCAGGGAAAGAAAACAGCCTCTGGCTAAAAGCGTGGCCAGCACAGAAGAGCAACATTATCAGGCCAGGACTCTGCGGTCTACACTCATCTGCAGGTCGGCAGTCACTCTTTCAGGCTGTCTTTGTAAGGAGAATCAGCCCATCATTCAACAGGGGCGGATGTCTTTGTATCCAACTGTCCCCCTTTTATAATGAAGTTACTGTGAGTCTCAATCATCCCTCTGACCATCAGGGCACTAACGATCTGTCATTAGGCTGATGGTCACCTTTTGCATACGGACTAGTTTTGGCTGTCGCCAGCAAATTGATTGATCCACTATGCAAAGGTGCTGCTTTTAAGACTGAAGAAGTCTTTGGATAAAAGACGAAAAGGTTCAACAAAGAAGCTCCCATCCAGAGGACCTAACTTAACCTTTTTTACCTGCTTTGCCATTGATAAGTGTGACTCCACTCGGCTCTCATCCTATTGGTTCTTAGGTGTAGGTGATTTGCCACCGTGAGTTGTCTCTCCGCTCTATGGGCGGGATCGATGTGGTCCTTAACTGCCCTAATATCTGACTTAAATTTTGTTGGTTTATCTCAGCACTGCTTGCTTATTAGTCTGAGTGTAGTCAGGTTGCACCATCATCTCAGTCTCTCTGTAAAGGCGTTCATTTTTTGTTGCACCGACCGTCAACACGACGAAGAAGTGGAGGTTCAGAAGTAGTTTGCAGTTTTGCTGGGTGTGTCATCCAGTGACGAAGCTCTGTTAGCCAGTAAATGGCTGCTGTTTGCTTACATCAAAATTGGCTCCTTAGAGCAGTCCCCTTGGAATCTCAAACAAGATGGTCCTATAAACTGGGCTGAGTGGGGGTGGGCGCCGGCAATGGACAGGACCTTAACTGGTGCCGTATCGTGCAGAGGCGATGAGAGTTGAGACAGTGATAAACAAAACTTGATACACTTATGTATCATCACCAGGAGTGTCACATACACTTTTCATCACACCAGCTCCAAGGTCAAGGTCACAAATTGAAGGTCAAAAGTAAAACAAGGTCTTTGCCTGTTCCACTCTTGCATAACTTCTGATCCACTTAAGGTAATTTAACAAAACTTCATGAATATTTGCATCATCACTAGACAGTGTCAAGTACATTTTTCATCCCCCTAGCACTAAGATCACAAATCAATTTCAAAGGTTAAAACAATGTCGTTGTTTGTCCAAGCCATTGCTATAGATTTCTGTATTGCTGTATAATAGTATGTAGATGAACACACTCTTTTTCATCATAAGATGAGTCTAAGTCATCATAAGACTTGGTTTAAAACTTGAAATGAAAGAACCATGTGCATTACTTCAAGCAATGCTCAGTGTTGATTTGGATAAGTTTTATGAGTTGCAGCCTTTGTTTTTGCGTTTGGGTAAATTCTGATTTGTTCCCCTCACAGTTAGTTTGCAGATGCAGCTGCTCTTAGTTAAAAACCTCAGCGTGCACAGCATCAATCATTAAGCAGACAAATTAGCAGCTAGTAATCATAGTGGAGTGTTTAGCAGCTAAAGAGGCACATATTTCCCCCAGGACTCGGTGGAGGGCAGGGTAGAAGTGAAAGGAAAATGGAAGGCTCACATTTATCAAAACAAAGCAAAAAAAAAGAGTTGCAAATTGGATGCAAGTGCCCCAGTTTGAAGCCTAAATGAGCTACTACTTGATAACTTGTCTGCTATATAAACTTTATGAGTATAATACATCCACGTCAAAGATGAGTTTCAAACGTGGGCTATATTTTACATTTTTTGGAGGCACATTTCCTTTCGTTAAAGTCAGTCACCGGTTTCCATTCATTTTATTTCAGTATGTAAATCCATTAACTTGAAACTTGCTTAACTTGACTCATTCATCATGATGAATATGGAGTCTGCAATGTTCCTTTTGTCATGATCGCTGCATGATGATGCAGAGCTTTTGAACCATCTGTGTTTCATGATACATGGCTCGGACAAAAACGATTGCAGAGTGTATTTATTGTGATGGATTACGCAGGTGATGCAACTTTCAAGAGTGCGGTAATATTCTACTGTACCACCAGTCAACTGCACTCATCATGTTTCAGCTCCAAAATAGATTTTTTTTGTCTTTTTTTTTTTTTTTTTGCCTGTGAATTCATGACATAACTTTTTTCTTAAACAAAAATGTTGTAGTTATTTCAATTCTAAATTTTGTTTAGAGATTGATTAATTAATAGTGCACATCCTTTTATACCTTATCTAAGTGTTGAAGTGAAAATGTAGAGTACGAGTTCAGGTTTCAAATTTTTTGTGAAATTTTTTATTCAACCTTTATTTAACCAGGAAGTTCCTTGAGGTTAAGAACGCTTTTTCAAGTGAGACCTGGTTAAGATCATTCACTAGAACATTCATTCAACCTTTATTTATACAGGTTAATGCCATGGAGCCTCGAGAACTCATTTACAAGAGAGACCTGAAAACAACAAAGTTACAAGCTCAAAATTAAAATTCACATCAAAATACACAAAGTAAAACAAATTGACATAACACGAGTACGAAATTCAACTTAAAAATAGCTGTATCGCTCTTCAGTTACATATATTGTGTGTTTGCATTTGTCACAATGAAACTGGACTGATCACACAAACATCCTGTTGTAGTTACAGGCCACAATGCTTATATATATATA
>NC_056513.1:13586767-13604975 GCF_014905685.2 Nematolebias whitei | reverse complement strand
TTTTGGGGCGGGGGGGTACTTTACTGTATGAGATGTTTTGATTGAATTTGGACAAGTGGTGTACCAATGTCCCCCAGCTCTGAGAGATTTAATTAAATAATGTTTGTACTTTTTAGAGATGAGTGTTGTTTTATTAAATTATTATAACCATAACAATACCAGCTCTAATATATTTTTCTTCTTTTGGTAGCTCCCTTCAACAGAGGTGGACACAGCGGACTAACTCGCACAAAGACCTGGCAATTATTTTACAGATCTTATTGTTCCATGTTGTCCTAACAGAGCACTTCACTCTCAGACTGCAGGTTTACTTATGGTTCCTAGAGTTTCCAAAAGCAGAATGGGAGGCAGAGCTCTCAGTGATCAGGCTCCTCTCTTGTGGAACCAACTTCCAGTTTCTGTCTGTGAGGCTGACACATTGTCCAGTTTTAAGATTAGGATTAAGGATTTCTTTTTGATAAATCCTATAGTTAGGGTTGACTTGAGTTTCCTGAGCTATCCCTTAGTTATGCTGCTATAGACTTAGACTACTGGAGGACAAATTGGCCTAATTTCCTCACTCTTCTGCTGTCTTTACTTCCTCTACTCTGTTTGTATTTGTAAATATTTATATCCTTAACATGTTTTTTTTATTTTTTATCACCGCTCCAATAAAAAGTGCACCTAGACCTGTGACTGGTTTCTCCTTCCTGTCTTCTCAAAGCCAGCCGGTCGAAGCAGATGGCTGCTTGTGCTGGGCCTGGTTCTGCTGGAAGTTTATTCCTGTTAAAAGGGAGTTTTTTTATTATTTCCACTGTTGCCTTTGTGTTTGCTCAGGATGGGAAACTGTGACAAAGTAAAGCTTCAGTGCAATCTGCTGGCTTCCTTAGTTAGATACTTTTACTAATTGACTTTCTTTATGTAACGTATGTGAATGTTTCTGTTCAATGCCCTGAGATGACTTCTCTTGTGACTTGGAGCTATATAAATAAACTGAATTGAATTGTTTTTCCTCCAGGGTGCCGTTCCTGACTCAACCACAGACCACTGAGCTACCACAGCCCTCCGTGTGGAGCAGAAAGCAGCCATCTAGGGTACCCAGGGGAGTGGATGGTGCGGGTTAAGGGCCTTGCTCAAGGGCCCAGAATGGTGCAAATGAGGGTAAATGGTAAATGAACTGCACTTATATAATGCTTTTCTATCTGATCAAGATACTCAAAGTGCTTTACAGCACAATCTGTGCCCTCATTTACCCATTCCTACAGCACTCTATTATAGCTGTACAAAGATCTTTAGATCACATTCATACACCGATTGGACACACACTGGAGACAATGAGGGGTTCAGTGTCTTGCCCAGGGACACTTTGGCATGTGACTGCTGGTGGTATCGAAACCCCAACTCTTACATTGGATTACGACTGCTCTAACCACTCAGACACAGCCGCCCCAGGGTGGAGGCAGGTGTGGGTGTTTCACCTTTCCCACCCACATTTTTTTTTTAAAGTTGTCAGTCAGGGGAGTTGAACCGGCGACCTTCCGACCACAGGCCCCAGCTTCTCTAACCTCTGCACCACCACTCCCCCACTAACATTGATTGTCTGATTGCACTGATAATAAAATATAACGTTAATATTAGAACACTATAAATTATTGAATAAGCTGAGAAATGCACACACTTTTAGTTGAACTTATAAAACATCCAGTTCAGGAGAGCTGTGCCATCTTTACAGCAGAAGATATATTGTGCATTTTTCACAGACCTGATGAATGATTTTAGGAAGGAAATTTCTGTTGCGCTAAAAGCAAGAAAAAAAAGCTAATCACCTCCACTTGTTGATCTTCTAAGGCAATAATCCCTGAAAATAGATCTAACAACGAGTCAACGCACTTCTTTTAAGAGTTGGCATCACGTGGATGTCTCCCGCCTGGTGTAGTCACGTTCCAGTGGGTCTTCTCGGTCGGGGGGGGGGGGGGGGCCACAGCTCACAGACTCAGCCCAGATGCTGACGAAGTAACTCTGCTGCCGCTCTGTTTGTGTGTACGAGGGAGGCAATGACAGACAAGTGAAGGCAACCTGCTGTGCTGCACGGGGCTGGAATGACGAGGTGCGTTTGTGTCTGTGTGCAATGGGCCTGATGAGCAGAGGGTGAGTGGGAGAGAGAAACCAGCAAAGGAGGGGGTGGTCTGTTTCATTCTTTCTATATATTACTTCAGATGCATAGCATGTCTTCATTTTTTTAGTAGTTGACATTTAAATTTTGAGGAAACACATTTTTTCCAAGCATAGGTGACATTGAGAATACACACGTTTTCCATTTTGATCGAACATATAGTGAAAACAACAAAAAAAAAAAAACCTCCATTTCTTCTTTTAATCTAAACTCAAGGAGTAGCTGTACATTTGCACAGGTGAAAGGGGAGAATTTGATCATTTCCACAAAGAATGCACATCGCCTGCGCTCTTTCACAGCCAAGCATTCAACTAAAATTGTTTGACGTTGAGAAGGAACAGAATTGAGTCCATTTAGGTCGAATCATATTGAAATATGTTAGAATGTCACAATATAGCATGCAGTTTAAAGAGAAATGTTGCTAACAGGCAGAATCTTTGTTGAGACCGAAAGTTATTGCCAAAGTTTTAAGTAAAAATGCGTTGTGCTCAAAGTACAAGTTGCAGATAATGCTCAGCTACTACCACACCAGTTCTTAGCTCATTATTTATAAAACTGGTCTAGATAAAAGGTATATTTGTGTTTCATAAGCTCAGTTGGCTGTGGCAGCCATGTTAGATTGGGTTGACATCAATATTTAATCGTTTCACGTTCAAGAATCTTTATTATCCCCAAGGGGCAATTTGTTTCACAGTCAGTAGGTATAAAACATCCATACTAGACAAGACATTGAGGCTTTAAAATAGCAGTAAAGAAATCATTATTTGTTGGGAAATCTGACAGGGATGAATGAGTTTTTCAGTTTTTTGTTCTACATCTGGGCAGCAGGTACCTGCGTCCAGATGAAAGCAACCTCCATGAGATCCTGATCATCCACCATGGAGTGGATGATCAGGATCTGCCAGAATCAGCCTGGCCTTGTTCACTGACCTCACCTTGCGTAGGTCACTGAGGTTCTGTAGAGCTATGTCAGCAGTTTTGCTGCACATCCTGACAATCCCCGAGAGTTTGTTCCTGTTTTTGCATGTCAGAAGTCCCAAACCAACAGATGAAGGTGAAAGTTAAATGAGACTCAATAAAACATTCTCATAAAAGTAGAATCAACATTAAAACCACAGAGCTTCCAGTAAAAATACATTCTCTGGCGAGCCTTCTTACAAAGTGAGTTCACATGGGGGTCAAAGGTCAGTTTGTGATCAAGAACAGTTCCCAGGTATTTATATTAATGCACCACCTTGACGGCCTCACTGTTAATGACCACAGGAGTGGCAACTGAAGGGTCTGTCCTAAAATCAATGACCATCTCCTTGTAGATGATACTAGTACATGTATATCCAGTGATTGTTTTCTGAAAAGTTCTTTATTGTTTATTATTACCCATTATTTGTTCACTAAATTTGCTTGGCTTAAGTGGCCATCTTTAATGTGATTTTTTCCAAAAGTTATACAGTTGTAGACTTAAACCCAATGATTGCTTTCCGTGAGTATCGTTTAAATCTGTGATGTGGTTCATGAGATATTTTGCCAACAACACAGGCAAACAACCATAAATGCATGCATTTGAGTAAAAACATTTTTATCAATTGATAATATTTAATTCATGTTATTACCTTTTGATTTGGAGACTAGACCAAAGTGTTTTTTTTATTTTGCTCATTAGTTTAAACAGATAAAAAGCAGCAGGATGAAGGCTCTGGTCACCTGATTCCTGAACTCATTTGAATATTTATTGATCCTGTTTATATTTGTGTGAATGCTCTATCTTTTCAGCTAACCTTTTTTTTTTTTTTTTTTTTTTTTTTAGCCTTTTTTAAGCTAATTTTACTGTTTTCAGATGAATTCAAGTTTTTTTTGTGGTCATTTCTGCTACTTTCAGCCAAATTAACTTATTTCTGCTAATTTCAGCTTGTTATAAGCCTTTCGGTTTATTTCAGATAGTTTCAGTAATTTCAGCAACTATTTAGCTATTTTATGCTAATTTTAGCTTTTTCAGTTAATTTCACATTTTTTGAACTCATTTAAATATTTTTCAACCTAATTTAGCAAAAATGTGCTCTCTCCACTTCCATCTATAATTTAAGCTTCTTTCTTCTATTTTAGCTATTTTTCAGCATTTTTTTGCTGTTGTTGTTGTTGCTGATGTCAGCTTTATACATATAATTTCAACTTCTTTGTGTTCATTTCTGCTGCTTCTTTCAGCCTCACTGGGCAAACATGTAGTCTTTCTGCTTTCTTCTACTTATTTATGCGTGCTCTTGGACTTTTCAGCTAGCTTTTTAGCATTTCTTTGCTAATTTCAGCTGTTTTCTGATAAATTTAAGTTTAAGTTAAGTGATAATTTTTGCTACTTTCAGACTAATTAACTTGTATGTTATTTTCAGCTTGTTATGTGCCTTTCAGCTTTTTATGCTAGCCACTGTTTTATGCTGATTTGAGTTTTATCAGCTAATTCCACATTTATTGTGCTCATTTCGGCTCTTTCCATTTTCTTCTGCTAGTTTAAGCTTCTTTCAGCAGTTTCAGCTATCTTTTGCTAATTTCAGTTTTTTTTAATCTAATTTCCTAATTTTTATGTTCATTTCTGCTTATTTAAACCTAATTCAGCAACTGTGTGTTATTTCTGCTTATTTAGGCTTGTTCGTCCATTTCAGCTGCATTTCAGCATGTTCTTTATCTAATTTTAGCTGTTTTTCAGCAAGTTCTTCTACAAATAAGCATTCACACTGCATTTTTGCAGGAAATACAATTTCTCCAGTTTATTTAACATCCCTGATTACTACCAATGTGAGAGAAAAAAACTGCCTTTAATTTTCAAAGGTTGTGAGACTGAGTTGATGGATGGTTGTCGAACATTCGGTGCCTGTGGGAGACCAGGATTTGTACAGCAAATGTTCAACCAAAATTAGTTTTTTTTTTACCCATGACCTTTTACTTGAGTTAGATGTGCCATTTATTTGCTAACCCTAATTATTACTTCATCAACATGATTAAAAAAACTGTTGGAACTGGATGTTAGAACAAAGCTGTAATTGAACGTAATCAGCGGTTTGGCTGATTTGTTGTTCCTGAACTGATGACAGCCTCCGTAATAACCAATGCTTCTTATTAGTGTCTACAAATAAAATGTAATGGACCCATACGGTAGCACCCCCCCCCCCCCCTCCCCTTCTCTGTAGTAATTAACAGCGTTTAGGGACCTGAGGGCTCCTAAACAGGCTATTAACATCTAGCGCTCAGTATACTTCTGTCACTTCAAAATGTAATACATACTTTTATTTAATACAGGATAAATCAAAGGCTTAGCATTCCTCAAAGGAATGCACATCACCTGCCTCCTTTCATGCCAGAGATTTAGGCTTGGATCATTTTATATGAATAAATTAATTATAGCCACTTTGGACCAACCTTGAAAATGGTTCATGAAACATCTTGCATGATCTCTTAGCCTTAAGAGTATATGTTGTGAATGACTGTCAGCTACTACCACATTACATTTTAGGTCAATATCTAAACTTGGCGGAGTTATAGTCAACATATTTTATTGTGTTTTTTAAGGACAGTTCGCTGGAGTAGCCATCTTGATTACGGTTAAGTCAATTGTTTGATCGTTTTCTAAAAGTTTATCCAAAATCTGTTGAGTGGTTCATCGGATATTTTACTAAAAGACACAATGGTTTCCAGTAGTTAATGGCAAAGTTTTGAACACAGATCTTGCTCGATTAATTGGCACTCAAAGTATCAGTTGGAGATCAGTCTCAACCACTACACCATCAAATTGTAGCTCCACATTTTTAAATTTCGAGTTAAAGCCATTTTTGTGTTTGCCGCAATTGCTTTGTTGTGGCGGCCATCTTGTATTGTGTTAACTCTAAAAATTATTCCGTTTTGATGTCTGACCCGATTGTTTTCTGATCCTTTTGTTAAAATACACTCACTGATTCGTAAGATATTTTGCTAACTGTATAGAACGACACATGAGAAAAAACATTACTGTACTGTCTTGCTTTCTCCCTTGGTATTGAGTATGAGTACAGTAATAACAACAATGAAAATAACAACGTAATTTTAACGTATTTTGAAAATACATTGAAGCATATAATGAAACACCCATTCCTAAACAGGTTCCAGTGTCTAATTTTAAACCAAGAAAGGATGACACACAGATAACAATGAAAAGTGTCTCAGACAAGAGGCTCGGAGAAGTTTTCAACCACGACGCCTCCTACATCCTGACACCGACTCTCTCACAAGATCATAACTTCCTAAAGAGTCACTTTGTGCATCAGCGCACCAACACTCAGACATGATGCATGTCTCCAGCTTTTTATTCTTTCTCAGGAAATAACAGGCTAGGAGATGTGATGAACCCAGTAGCAAATAGCTGCATAAATATCCATCAAGCATAAAACACAGGAGACCTGATTTAATAATCGTGTTGAGTCTTAGATGTTTTTTCTACTTTGATTCTCCTGGTGAGTCATGGATTAGCTGCTGAATGCACAATTTAGCTATTCTTTGCTCAAAAAATAGGACATTTGTGATCAACCAAAACATTAACGTCATAAAGGCAATGAGCTAACAATGTAACCTCTATTTTATTTTTATAATTATAGGACCACATTTTTTTCTTTTGTTAGTTTTAAAGCATTGACTGTAACGTTAATATCATCACACTTTGCTCTACAGCTTGAGCTAAAGCAATTACCTTCCATTCATATTTGTTTCCAGGCTCCAAAATGCAAAAAGAGAATGCTTTTGCTCATGTTTGTGAGTGCATTTTTCTGTTAGCAAAATATCTAAATACTGCACATATTGTTCTAGCAGTTTTATGAATATTGGACAGTCAAGCCAATTCAAGCTGGCTGCCACAGCTAATCAATATTAGACGACACAAAAAGGAGTATAACTTTCAGTGTTGAGTGCCATGAATTCTGAAAAACAAGTCTTAGCCCAAAACTTCATTCGTGGTATGCAAGGCCTTTACTTGTTACAGTTTTTTCTCTTTTTATTGCTTTCTGTCTCGATGAAATCAATTATGAACTGTAAAACGATTGTTATATACAGTAGTCCCTCGTTTATTGTGGGTGTTAGGTTCCGGAAAATTAAAATCCACCAAGTAGTTACGTTATATTTATTTTAGTATTTATATGATTTATATAATGATGAATCCAGCTACAGGCAGGAGGTGGAACACCTGGAGAGCTGGTGTAAAGAGAATAACCTTCACATCAATGTGAAGAAGACAAAGGAGATGATTGTGGACTTCAGAAGGAACAAACACACCTACACCTGTCTGAACATAAGAGGATCTGCAGTGGAAGTGGTCTCCAGCTACAAGTACTTGGGTGTACACATGAATGACAACCTCAGCTGGAGCAACAACACCACCAGCCTGATCAAGAAAGCTCATCAGAGACTCTACTTTCTCAGACGACCGAGATGAGCTGGTCTGGGAAGCTCAGTGGAGAGCATCCTGTGCTCCAGCATCAATGTGTGGCATGGAGGCTGCACAGCTGCAGAAAGAAAAGCTTTGCAGAGAGTGGTGAAGGCTGCACAGAAGATTGTTGGAGTCAGTCTCCCCACCATCACAGACATTTACACCTCCAGATGCAAGAAGAGGGCCACATCATGCATCATGAAGGACCCCACTCACCCAGAACACACACGTTTTGCCCCATTCCCCTTAGGAAGGAGATTGAGGAGCATTAAGTGTAGAACCACTAGACTGAGGAACAGCTTCTACCCTGAGGCTGACAGACTCATGAATCTCTAACTAGAATAATCACTGTGAAAAATCACATCATGTTGCTGCTGATCTATTTCATGTTGCGGCTGATCTGTTTCATGATGCTGCTGATCTGTTTCATGTTGATGTGTTCATGCGTGCTCATCTGCTCACACAGACTCATGTTCGTGCTGCTGTTCGACGTAATGTTTATATGCTATAGTGCTTGGTGTATATTTAGTTGATGTTTTTCTTAGTTCATATCTTAAATGTTATCATTGTTTTTCTTTTACATTTTTATTGTTGGATGTAACTGGGATCCTGTGTGCATAATTTTGCTCCACCACATGTACCACATGTGGTGCGAACGATTGCAATGTTCTAAACTCTTAAACGTAATTTTAACAACATGTGTACAGTACTGTATATGTAGCTACTAAATTTTATTTTACTTACAAACACATCCCTGCTCAGAAGTCCTCGTAGGCTGGCTAGGATCTCTCAGGTTCACTGCTGAGTCTGGAGGTCCAGTTCTGGTCCAGTTCAGTGCAGCTCTTGAGCGCCGAAGTGCATGTTGGGGGGTGATCAGAACTTTGGTTGATTGGTGCGGGACCTGATGTGGTCAATTGAGTCTAAGTCTGGATGAAAAAAGTCCCGATGGGCTCTGGAAACAGCCCACAACATATGGTGGTGCGTCCCTGCTCGGTCCTCATGGCCCGGCTACCTGCTCTCAAGATTCACCGATGGGTCTGCAGGTCTGGTGCTGCTCCGGTTAGGATCCAGTTCGGTGGGTTCTGCATCCGCTGGGCGCCGATCAGATCAAAACTTTCCCTCTAGCTTTTCAGCAGAAGGAAACAGGACTTCTGTGAGGGGCCCTGTTGCCTTCTGGGAAATGTGGTTGTTATGAGCGGGAATACAGTGGAAGATTACTGAGAGAAAACTACAAAATGACGGCACCTGTCCTAAGGATTAAAAAAAAAAATTTTGTTAACTTTTTACTATACTACGGTACTGAGTAATGTTCCAATCACATGAGTAATATTAACATTGACAATCATGTGTCCTGCACAAATTAAAAAAAAAACTTTTTTCGTTGTACAATATTATGTACTGTACGTCCACAAACCGCGATAGAGCGAGTCCGCGTAAGTCGAACCGTGAAGTAGTGAGGGACTTCTGTATATCATTATATGACAACCAGATGAAAGAGGAGTCATAAAGCTGTGACTCCTTCGAACAACTTTCACCAGTTCGGACCATTATGTCAGGTTTACAGGGTGACCTGGTCTGTGTCAGCTAGCTGATTTCTGGTGAACCAGTCAAATCAACTGCAGAAAACCAGCGTCGATGCACTCAGTGCAGCAAAGCCACAACTATTTGATCTCATGTTTGTGTGCTCATGAGCCATAGTTGCTTTAAAGTTAGAAAAAGAAGTGCTTTGCTGCTGACGCTGAACAAATACCTGCTAACGTTTTTTTTATAAATTAGCTCTAAAAAAATAGGTGAGTCAGGTACGGGTACACAAAACATGTACAAATACTTATCTAAAGACAGCCTTTAGAAGATTTCATCAAATTGTCTTTAGAAATAACTAAAAATGTTGTGGTGAAGCCAAACCTGGAACAAAAGCTGGCATTCATAAATGCTCTTGTTCTGCAGATTTACAGAGCAGCAAACTACAAAAGGCTTAAAATCTTCCATGGGCTCTATGATGCAGTGAATGGAAGGAAAATGGAGGTTTGACATTTCTCAACCCCCGGCAGTCATTTGACAAATCCATTTTGGTGACATTGCACTGTGTGCTGCAGATGATTCTGCCAACAAATAACCTCCAACACCAATCAGAACAGAGAGCCAGGCTCATTATTCAGGACAATTAGCCAATGGGCTTGGTGCACTTTGTCATTACTCACGGCTCATTTGATTCCAGTCAGATGATGGTGCCATGTCCACTCAGGCTGCATGTCACTCAGGGGAGCTGACACAGAAAGACAAGGGAGGTGGCCAAGTTCAGGATCCACTCGGTTTTGAATACAACGTTATGTGTTCTCCCTGATGAGGAAATGTTTTGCAGCTTTTATCAAAATGAAGCTTCAATATGACACAACCTTGCAGCACAGCAGACTTTAGAGTTGAAGAGACAGAAAGTGACGGTTCTGGCAGCAGCCATGTATGAATACACACAGAGAGAAAAAGATTAAACCTTGTATGCATGAGTAATTCATAATTTATTAACCACCCACCCCCAGTAGTTTGGCATAGGTGTATCTCTGACTCTGATTTTGTTCCTGTTATTTTTGCTTTAACTTTTTTTGTGCCTGCACTGCACACCCATGCTACGGGTATGACCACGATGTACTTTTGGGGTTTTGTGTGTCACTGCCTTGCCATCCTGCCATCGTGGTTCAGTTCCCGGCTGCCTTCCAGCCTCGGGCTCAGGCTCCGGTCTGTCATGGAGGCCGTCTCCATGATCCTCCATCTGCCTGCACAGAACGAGCTCTACAGAACAGTTCGGTTCTGCAGAGAACTCTGGATGTTCTGTGTCTGCCGGACCCAGTTCTGGAGAGCACTCTGGGAGAGCAGTTGCTGTGGTCGTTATTATCATCATGCTACTAAAGGGACTTGCTAATAAGACCTGCTAATGCTGCTAACCAGACTACGCCGCTAATAGAACCAAACTGCTAACAGTACCATGGTGCTAACGGGACCATGTTGCTAAGCAAAACTCACTGCTAACAGAATTACGATGCTAATAAGACTATGCTGCCAGGGGCGGAAGTAATGAATTACAAATACTAACATTACTGTAAGTAAGTAGATTTTTTTGGGTACTTGTATGAGTATTTCTCTAAAATGTGTAATTTTACTCATACAATTACTCGTACAATTTAGACCATAGAATCAACTTCACTACTTTTAAAATCAGAAGTCGCTACTGAGTACGGCCACAATTTGAATTAATATTCAAACCGTTCATCTGCATCTTTGTAGCCAATAAGGCTCTCAGATCGCGACCGCGCCAATTACCTATGACGTAAGCAAAGGACAACTCCGTAGAGTAGAGAGGCGTTTATGGACTGAAGAGTTGGAGAAAAGGCCAAAATGGAGACAGGACAACACTGTCAACAGAGAAAATGAGGAGGTAAAGACTGAGGACGAGTGCCTGTGGCCATACCTGGAGGAATTTTTCATGTACAGAGGGAGAAAAGGAGACAGCGTCCAGATGCAAACTTTATTTGATCTCTATGGTGATAGCAGCTTACAAGACTTCAGCATCTAATCTCAAAAAACACATTGCAGTATACAAGGTTTTACAACTATCTGTATGACATTGCTTTTTTATCATTCATATGTGTGGGTTTTTAGTTTGGCTAAGTATGCAAAGATCTTAGATATTGTCACTGCCATCAGTTTAACTGGTACTAAAATAAGACGGAGCTTCTGAGCATCTGAGAAATGTGCTTTGAATGTAGCTGTTATATACAGTAAATCAAATTGAATGACTTCTATTGACAACACAATAAAACAGCAATTGGTTAAAAAGTAATTCATACTGCGAGTAGTTTTTGAGGAGTATTTTGTACTTTTACTTAAGTATTTTTATAACACCGGGACTTTTACTTGTAACTGAGTACAATTTAAGTAGTACAACAGTACTTGTACTTGAGTACAAATTTTCAGTACTCTTTCCACCTCTGCATGCTGCTAACAGGACCATGCTGCTGCAGATGTATTTCTTTTTTCACTTTTGGCACCTTGTTTTTGTAATTTTGTTGCATGCGTTGGTATTTCTTGCGAATCGAGACGGTTCTTTTTGTCGTGAGCATTTCATTGCATTGTTGACCTTGTGTTGATTTGCATGTGACAAATAAACCAAACCTATCTGGCAACCCACTAATCTGTATGCAATACTTGAGCATTTGATCTTGGCCAATTTGGCCTCTTTATGATGATTACCGTTTTGAACAGTTTTTGAATGGTGTCCCATAAGACAGCCAATGTTGGATTGTATGCACTATAATTTAAACAAAATATTCAAGATTGAGCAGAGCTTAAAAATTGAGTTTCTGCTGGGTTTCCAGGTGGGTCAACCATGTATGGAAGCTGCACGCCATCTTTCAGATGGCACAACAAAAGTTCAATTCTTGATTTAGGAATTTTTGTTGTTATCCCTCCTAGCGCTACTAAAATCTTCCTATTCAATTTACAGTATAGGAGAGAGCCTCTGCCCCCAAGTGGAAAAGTTCAAGTATCTGGAAAACTCATTGATGAGTGATGGTAGAATGAAACGGGAGATGGCTCGATGGATGGGGGCCACATCCACAGTAATGAGAGCATTGATCCGGTCTGTCATGGTGACAAAGGAGTTGAGCCAAAAGGCAAAGCTCTCAATTTACTGGACTGCGTTCCAACCCTCACCTATGGGCATGAGTGTGGATCATCACTGAAAGAATTAGTTCCCAGAAAGCCGTAGAGATGAGTCGAGGAGCTCCGTCATCGGGGAATAGTTTGGAGTAGATTTATTGCTTCTCCATATTAAAAAAGAGTCAGCTGAAGCATCTGATTGGGATGCCTCCTGGTTGCCTTCCTTTGGAGATTTTCTGGCACATCCCACTGGGGGGAGACCCTAGGGCAGACTGAAAACTCACTGGAATGTATCTCGTATGGCCCGGGAACACCTAGGGATCCCCCAGGAGGAGCCAAAAAGAGCTTCTGAATGAGGAAGGTTTAGATCTCCCTCCAGAACCTTTTGCTTTTGCAACTCCTCTGTGGATGTATGTACAGTATGTATGTATGTATGGATGTATGTATACATGTATGTATGTATGTATGCATGCATGTATGTATGCAGGTATGGATGGATGTAAGTAAGCTCTTTTATTGACTGATTACCTTAAACTGATTAGCCGGTCATAAGTGGATGAACAAACTTTATGCTTCATGAACTTTAAAGTTCAGTAGATGTGAGCAGTAATCGTCTTACTTGCATTCAACAGCAATGAAAGCAATTTCAGTTTGAAGAAGCGGTTATGCTAACAGAGAGAAGCATGACCCAATATTCTGCTGTCATTTAAAATAAGTTAAACTCAAAATTTTTTAATGAGTTCACAATGAGAATTTATTTTGGTGACACTATTTTTTAACCTGAAAACATATTTGTGTTGCTAAGTCTAACAGAATCGTCTAGTAAATGCCTCTTCAACCGACCGTTCTTCCTTTGTATCTGATGAGTCATGCAGATGTCCTCTTTCCTCCCAAGACAAAAACCGTTGTCATCGCTTTTGTAAATACTCAATCTGATTGTGTTTCAGTTTTTGTTTTAGAATTAAACTGGCAGAAACATGAGTCATGACTGAGCTACAGTGAAAGACAATCACGCGCCTCTGTGGAGGCGTAACAAGACAAATGTTCAGTTGACAAAATAATGTCAAAAATTATCTCTTGCAGCATAAAAAGCATTTATACCGTTGATTTGCTCAAACTGTTGTGAATGTGTTGAGTTTGAGATGTCTTGAGGGCCGTCCATATTGGAATGGCGTTTTGGGAATACATAAAGGTTTTTAATTGTTCCAGCTTTGCCTCCACACCATCAACGACAGCCTTTTAGAATCCTTGTAGTAAGTAAAAAAAATATTGAAATGCCACCCTCATATTTTCTTATAGACGAACAAAAGATGACCTTTTGAAAATTATCATACCATAGTCCCACCTATAATCTAACCTAAAACCTCAAGTGCATCAGACAACAATAGAGATATTGAAGGATTATTTGCTTGTGTTTTGGCTGAAGATGCTACCTGGTTTCTCGACTATAGAAAATCATTTTTATACTGCATTACTTCAACAACAAACCAGCCGGTCAAAGCAGATGGCCGCTTGTCCTGAGCCTGGTTCTGCTGGAGGTTTCTTCCTGTTAAAAGGGAGTTTTTCCTTTCCACTGTTGCCTTTGTCCTTGCTCGGGATGGGAGACTGCGACAAAGTGAAGATTCAATAAATCTGCTGCTTCTTTAGATAGAGAACTTTACTAATTGGCTTTTTATATATGTGAATGTTTCTGTAAAGTGCCCTGAGACAATTTTATTGTAATTTGGCGCTATATAAATAAACTGAATTGAACAGCAGACAAGGCTAATGAGCAATATTGCATTATGAGTCACAAAGAAGGAAAACAAAAAGAGAATGGGGGAGAAAATTTGGAATTTGCTGTTTACAAGCAAACAACTTTATGCGCATGCTCCATGTCTTGTTTCCTGTTTTTGGTGTATTTTGATGCAGCATTACTGCACCACATACAGGACCGGCAGAGTTACTACAACATTTTGATGTAATTTTGGTGTTTTTGTGTTGATGAAGACATTTCCAAAACCTAGGCTGTGTTTATAAAAAAATAATAATGTTGTTGAAAAAACTGCATTTCCATGTGGAGGAGCCCTTAGATGGCAGAAACTTGCTCTGATGGAGCCTATTATGAGCAACTGTTTGCTTGATTTTTCCAAACTAAGATAATTTTAGATCATCATTTAGATCATTTAGAGGTTTTTTTTCTCAGGCAGGAAAAAAAAAGTCTGATGGGAATTTTTTTCGCCTCCAGCTCCTACATGTGTCCATTTTACCACTTTTTTGTCTGTCCAAACTGGTCTCACTTGTAAATGAGTCTTTTAGGCTCAATGTGATTCATCTGTTTAAATAAAGGTTGAATGAATTTTAATCATTTTCTACCACAGGTAGGATACTGACTGTTAACAATGACTTCACATAACCCCACTTTTACAAAGTCCCTTTAATCTTTAGTAAAATAGTATTTTTGCTGTAAAAATGTCAGTTGTGTATTAGATTTTGAACATACGTTGACAAAATAATATCAATTCTCCTATTTTTGAGAAGCCGTGTATATTATCCTTAGTGGACAGTTTACAAGGTACAGTCCAATCTGTAGGAGTTATAAGCATGTGAATATATTAAATGACTCCGTTTGCCATTAGACATGTTGCACCAAATTGTTTATCGACCCATATCTCAGCACTGACACTTTCTGATGAATGATGTTATTAGGGAAGGAGGAGCAGTGGGGGTCTGGGCATGACGAGCCATTTTATGACTGCCCTCAAAACATTGACCATTAATGTGCCTGTGCATCTGTGCATAAAGTTTGCAACATGTCCAATCTTCCATGGAGGTTATTTTACAAAATTAACATTTTAATGTGCACCTGATCATGTCTTTGTGTTAACTAGTGCGTTCATGCTCGCAGTTTTGTCTGATGTCTATCACTGTCTCTCATGGGCTCTGTTAGCATGAGGGATAGAGTGCATATGGATGTACAGTAGGTATTGACAAGCTTGTGTAGTCTAGCAAAGCACTCTGATGTTTTTCCGTGTCTGTGGGATAATTTTTAGAGAAAAATAACACATACTCTAGCAAATTACTGCAGCAAAATACCCATTTTGAAAAATCATCTTCACTTTGCATCTTTTGCCAAATGGAGGGGCTTTTACTCAGGATGACAATGGCCCTTTCAGACTGGTTAAGTATTCAGGCTGTTTTGAACTACATGCTAATAATATTATCTGCATGCCAAGGTCTTTGCAAGCAAGCTGTGTTCCAAATTTTAGCTTTTGTGCTTTATGCCAGAGAATCTAAGGAAGAGCCAATTTCCACTGGAAGAATAACAGGGAAAGTAAATGATGTTTCGTATTCATGTGTTGTAGCATCGGTAAATCAAACCCCTCCTTATGACTTTGCAGAATTATGGGCGTCACAGTAAAGTTTTGATGCAGTTTCCCTCCAGGATCTTTAAGCAATAACCATCACTTTCTCCTGACATCTCAAGGTATTCTGTCTGCCAGCAGTCCAACTGGTTGGAGCATCATCCACTAGCTGCGAGCCCAGTCAGACAGAGCCGCAGTAGATGTAGTGACGTTTGAGTTGTGGCGGGTTTCAAGTCATCTGACACTTGTCTCATCCACATCCGCTCCAGGTCCCACAGGACACTGATTTTTAACGTACGTGTTCCCAGTGTGTAAGTGAGACAGAGTGAGCGGGAGAGCAGGGCTGTGCCTCACTACCCCGACGAAGGATCAGTCGGGGTCGGAGGAGAAAAATGAACTAATAAGCGTCTCCAGTGGTGGAATCTCACCCAATTTATTTCAGAGCTAACAGGCGTCGGTTAATGAGCTGAAGCAAAGTATCCTCTCTCTTCCTTTACTCTCCTCTCCTCCTGTCCTCTGCTGTTCCACTGGTGATTCTGCAGACCAAACCAATTACTTCTGAAAGTATTAATTTACGTGCATGCACACTGACATGTACTGGACACATGCTCACAGTCCGGCTTCATAAAGAGAAATGTAACACACCGGCGTATAAACAAATAGATGTGCTGCACACTCACATGCAGACACACACAAACCATCAAAACTTCACTGTGCTCAACTCTGAGCTTTTTGTTTTGCCTGCCAATTACTAGATGTCTGTAGCAGGGCAAAATATATATATATATATAAAACCTTATATTTAGTCAGATTGAGACAGAGACTGTATCTAAAGGCATCACCAGACATGACATTTATTGGACTCAAACATAAATACCTTGTTGACATTTTGTGAAGGCCAAGGCAGCACTGCAGGTGGCACTGTGTCTAGAGTGCAGGTTTAACCCCTTAACTGTCCTCCAAAAAACACCTAAAAGCATCTTAGTTAAATTATATATAATGTTACTGAGTCTTCTGGAGTAATGTCTGTAAAGCTAATACTGAATTTTTAACCATGGCAGTTGAAATTTTTGTAACTATAACTAGTTGTGTATTTAGTAGCAGTGGAGTTTGTAGTTTTCTCCAGGGTGGGCTATAACTCCAAAATAGACATATACCAAAACATATACGAAAGTATCACACCAGTGTATTTACATGAATGAAAACAACTTACGGCTTACAGATCCCTACCCTGTACCCTTCATCGAGCTGAGATGAAGTGTTTATTTTCCCAAACATGGCTAGTCGCAGTGCATTTTCCATGTGGATCCCAGATTGTTCATGCTTCTTTGTCTTTTCTAAAAAAAAAAGTGTTTTTTTTTGTTGTTTTTTTAGCTCAGTTTAAGTGTAGAAACATTGTGAAGTGTTTCAATGAACTTATCATCATCGCTCAATTTTATTATTTTTTTTATTTTATTTTATTTTTTTAAAGAAAGAGAAGAAAGAAGAAAATAAATAAATAAATAAAAGAGAAATAGATAAAACGAGAGACCACCACGACAAAACAACATGCACAGTACAATGCCACCCACAATATCACTATGAAACATTCGACATGGCACAAGAAATCATCTAGCTTCCACCACTACCCAACCTAGCGTGCATCTGTCAAATCACCTGAATCCAAACACCCGCGCAAGCACGCCCGCCACCACCAGATTTCTCCAAAAGAATGCCCAATAGTGGATGCGGGGGCCCACAGACCCTCCCCCCAAGGACACAATGGCAACACAGGGAGGACCGGAGCCTCAGACACACAGTGGCCCCCAGGCCCGGAGCCCCAGGAGTCTCCCAACAGGGAGAACCGCACCCCCCACAGAGGAGCAGAGGAAAGAACCGGGTGACCCCAGCAACCACAATGCAGAGCCTCCAGGAAGCTGCAGCGACGAGCCCACAGGTCCGGCCGGCAACCCATGCCCCCCCCCAAAGTAGATCCGGCCATGGACACCGAGCCCCAAGCCCCGAGGCAATACCACCCCCCAGCAGAGCCCCGACAGAGCCAGGGCACCCAGGCCCCGCCAGGCAGCAACCAGGGCGGACCGACGTACACCCCACCACCCAGCCCAGACGCCGAGAGCCACCAATGCACGGGCGGCAAGGGGGCCCCCCGCCAAAGGGGGGCACGACCGGGGGGAGTGGGCCCTACACCAAACGTGGGGCCCAAATTGATCCAAGAGAGGGGGGACCACCAAAAACCCAACCTGAGCCACAAACAGGCACACACAGATAGCCCGACAGACTCTGTCGGGCCGACCGCATGCACCATCTACCTGACAGCGACCACAGGCCGGCCCCAGCCCAAGGAGCAGAGCAGCAGGGAGCTGCAGCCGAGGAGGGCCGGCTTTTCACATCAAGAGCTCCGCACCATAGGCCCGGAGACGCCCCAGCACGCCACCTACGCACCCCCCCCCACTCACCCCCACCGCAAATGCCACACAGGAAGACCAGCCAGTGCCCTGATGAGGTGAAGCCACGCCCCAAACCGCCGCCCTACACCACCAATGACCACACGTACACTATCATAGCCGACCCCCCACCGAAAGCCGGCAGCCACCCCGGTCAAAGTGCCGGCCATCGCAACCA
>NC_056513.1:13584629-13586667 GCF_014905685.2 Nematolebias whitei | reverse complement strand
CCCCCCCCCCCCCCCCCCCGATTCCTGACCCCTAGTGTCACACGGAGAAAGGAGGTGTTTGTGAAAGAAAAAAGTTTTAAATCAGTCATACCTGTCTTAATCCACACTGGGGCAGATCGTAATGTTTGAAAAAGGAGGCAGGGACAGCAGAATAAAGCATTAGCCTAGCTACATGTAGTTAGCCAAGACTTTTTGCTAAACCAGGTTCTGGAAAAAGACAGAGTGTACTGTCTCTCCCCGTCTTTGGACTGCTGATTAATTGTGATGTTTGGCTGATCAGGTCCTAGCTCTTTCACCTCTATCTTCTACTGACATGTTCTTCTCTTATATGGTGTTGTTTTAAGTGACTTCACTGAATTATTTAATTTATCTTGCTCTATTGTGCATCTCTGTCTGATCGTCTCTAACTCCCGCAGCTCGACCTGTCAATCAGGTGAACTTTATGACAGACGGCTGTGACGTCAGCCCCGTGGCAGGAGTCCCACCCTTCCACCATGGGAGGGTGGTGATATGCAAATCAAGCTGCATTCAACTCTGGGCGCAGGAGAGGTGCGCCCCAGAATGGTCCTATCTCTTGTATTGAAGAGGAGCTACTGCACATGTACAACTTTTAACAAGAGTCTATGGGCAAAAAATTTTGCGCCCTAGGGCAGAAAAATGTCACCAATCAGACAAAGTCAATGAACAAAACAACTTTACTCATCATTAACTATGAAATATTTATCTTACACAACTAACAAATATATACATATATTTCAAAATCTTTTAATTTTATCATTTCATTTTTATTTCTTTTTTTATGTCATATTCAAGGTAATGTGGTGAGTGGTGGGGCGGCGCCCGTACACCCTCTATTGGCCAGCCATTACTGTTTCGTAGTGAATACTGGCTCTGGAGAGACCATAAATCAACCCAGTTGGCCAAAAGAGCTGTCAGGCAAAGCCTTCACAGCCATTTTAATGCCGTGATGATGAATTTGGAATCCTTAGCAGAATCTAAGCTCTGCATTCAAATCTAAACCGCTGCCAGTTTAAGTATTTGTGGGAGTTCTGCCCTGTCCGCTCCCTGCAGCCAAATCTGAGCTCCAATCAGCAGCACCTGAGGCTCATTGGCTTGATCAGCAACAGGAGCATAAAAGGCTGCAGAGGACATCCAGTCAGCCCTGGAGCATTGCCTGTCAATGGTGGTTGTGTTTCTGGCCTTTTACTTGTGAGTCAGCGATATATTAACTGACATTGTATTTCTTCGTGCGGTCACCATTATCTCCAGCATCCCCCTGCTTACTGGATTTCCCTCTGTGGACCTCAAACTCTCCTGTGCCTCCTCAGCTGTTGCCATGCCTCCCTACTTGCCTGCCTCCTGCCAGGAATCAGTTCTTCAGACATTCTCCTTCTTCACTCAGGAACCACTGGGTCACCCTTCCCCACAACTTACTCCAACTCTTACCATAAGAAAGAGAAGCAAAAAACAATTCCCCCTGCTGATCATTAACTCTTCTCCTTACTCTGCAGGGTTCCAGCTCCCTCCCTGGTACATTTGATGACAACCCTCACTTTGTAAATAAACACTGTAAACCTTATTTGAATCTTGGTATATGTTCACTTCAGTATCTGGGTATAGCCGCAATGTTACAGTATTAAAATAAAACATTTTCAGCCTATTATAAAAAGTGAATTGGAAAATATTTAAAATAATTATTTTCTTCACACAGTTGAAAACCCTGGGGCATCCCACAAATTTTTAAAGCTCACTAATAAAATGCAATTAATACCAAACACCTAAATCTGATCTGCATTAACTTGACGATTGACCTCATGTCCAGCAAAGATTCAATACTGTTTGCAAAACACTTCTTAATATCCAACAATTTTCAGTCAGGTCATCTGGACAGTTTCTTTTTTTTTCTGAAACGTTTCACCTTCCATCCAGAAGGCTTCATCAGTCAAGGAAACACACAACACAAAACTGATTCTTCCCCCAAACAGCTTACTCCAAAGTGGAACAAACCAGTTATGTTGGTGCTAAGATGGTGTCTTTG
>NC_056513.1:13567697-13584229 GCF_014905685.2 Nematolebias whitei | reverse complement strand
TTTGAACCAGTTTGACATGACTGTTGACGAGGAAGAGGGCCGGCAACAGAGGAGGGGGCATGTCAAAGACACCATCTTAGCACCAACATAACTGGTTTGTTCCACTTTGGAGTAAGCTGTTTGGGGGAAGAATCAGTTTTTTGTTGTATGTTTCCTTGACTGATGAAGCCTTCTGGATGGAAGGTGAAATGTTTCAGAAAAAAAAGAAACTGTCCAGATGACCTGACTGAAAAATGTTGGCTTGTATACCTGGATTATTGAGCATGGACATTTTTTTTTGGTTTTGAACCAGTTTGACTTCTTAATATCATTTATTTCACAATTTAACTGAAGACTGGTTTATATATTCCTGCACTTCAGCTTTTGACTAATAATTGGCCTACTTCCTTTGCATACTTTTGCCTATTTGCAACATAATTATTAGTTTTACACCTTTTTCAATTAATTTTAGTCTTTTTTCTTCTAGTCTTATTTATATTTTGACTATCCATATTTATATACTTGTCATATATTCTGATTTTGGGGGTATTTTCAGTGATGGACATGGATATGTGTGGGCCTAGTGGAGCGTAGGTCCTTTCACTTTAAAGTGGAACAAAACAAGCATCACCGACAGGTTAGATAATAGTGATGAACAGTACCTCAAATGAAGAGGTGGACTCAGAGAGGTGCTCCTCTGAATAATAATTCCCATCTGAAAATGATGTTCGGCGTTCAATATTTAATGGGGCCCCAGTTTTTCAGTCAAAGCTCTGAACTGATTAATGAGCCCGATTGATTTAAAGTGACAGCATTGTTGTTAGGTTGTCAAAATTCTCATCCATGACCGCGTTCAGAAGAACAGAATCTCATGACCAAGAACGTGTTTGACATCATTCGCGAGCGCAAAGAAATCTGACGTGCCAACTCTAATAAATCACAGCGTGAAGCCCTGTGGGAGTGATTAAAATAAGTTTATACTTTCAGTTTAAATGATTAGTTTTATGTTCTGATGCTGTGCAGTCAAGTGGGAAGAAGCCAACATCTCTCATTTATTATAACATTCAATATAAATCTACTTTACAGGTCATTAAGTCATTTATTTTGCTTCCATTTAATTTTTTTCAATGACTTTATTTATACAGGTAGTCTCATTGAGTCACAAGAACTCATTTTTAAGAGAGACCTGGTTCTGGGAGCACATGGTGGTGGGGTTTAAGGGCCTTGCTCATGGGGCCCACAGTGGGACAAATAATGATGGAGGCAGGTGTGGCTGTTTCACCTTTTCCACCCACATTTTGATATTGACAGTCCATGGAGTTGACCCTGCGACTTTCTGATCACAGGCCCATCTTCTTTAACCACTGTTCCACCACTCCCCTTGAAAACTTTTATATAAGTAAAAAATTGTATTTAATTCATTGATTCTTTTGTGTATTTAAAGTGATATTTACAGCCTCTGCTCATGTCGCTAAAAAATAACAAAAGGTTTCCTAAGAGGACGTTAAAGATGTTTTATGTATAAAAAATAAATACTTTAATTAATGACTGCACATGTTTTACTTAAACCTTTCAGACCATTTCATTTAGAATGGTGTAATCACGTATTTGACCTGTTAAGCAGCCTTATAGGAAGTTGGTCACACTTTTTTTACTTGATGGAAGCTGGTTCAGGTGGCTGTAAACTCAGGGACTGCCCAAAGCGATTGTGGTCATTTCAGAGCAGCAAGGAGATGATTTCTCTTCTTCTAATCTGGTCACGCTGGGCAGTGTGTCCTCGCTAGATTACTCAGAGTTATAATGGCAGCAGCTCTCTTAAGGACTTAATTATCAACCAAGATGATGCAACATGTGCTCAGACTGTCAAAGCCTCTTGTATTTTATGAGAGAAGTGTTGTTTTGTGCACAAGCACAAAAAAAAATCATCCCTTTAAAAAGATCTTGCAATTTGACTGAGTGTGTTGAATTATAGATTAGATTTTGTGTCATGCGTATGCACGTGAAGCTCTTCAGGCTGATTTTGTTTCATTTTTAGAGCAAAAAAAATGTTTACATGTAAAATAAATACAGACAGGCAGCATTTTATTAGCAACACCTTATATTGTAATTTCTAAAAAGCAGTAAGGGAGAACTCATTTTTTTTACACACTATGCTTGTATTGTGCTTTCTGTTTCTGATCAATACGCCATAGAATGGTGTTTAATGTAACAAGCTGTGAATCCAAAATTATATTTATCTCATTTTCAAACCTTCAAACCACCAGATGTGTAAAAGCATGTTGTTATAAGTCACAATGACACCAGACAGAACACTTGACCAAAAAAAAAAAAAACAAAAAAAAAAAAAACAGTCCTGTAAGAGTCTACAGGCCTCATAGCATGACAGAAAAAGACTGAACATGTACTGCAAGTTGTCAAATATTACCTAGAAAGTGTTTTGCTTTATTTGCAATACCATGGCATGTGAACCAACAAAGTCAATGCTCAATAATCCAGGTACACAATCCAACAATTTTCAGTCAGGTCATCTGGACAGTTTTTTTTTTTTTTTTGTGCTGAAATGTTTCACCTTCCATCCAGAAGGCTTCATCAGTCAAGGAGACACACAACACAAAACTGATTCTTCCCCCAAACAGCTTACTCCAAAGTGGAACAAACCAGTTATGTTGGTGCTAAGATGGTGTCTTTGACACGCCCCCTCCTCCGGTGCCGGCCCTCTTCCTCGTTGACAGTCATGTCAAACTGGTTAAAGAACAACAACGTTCATGCTCAATAATCCAGGTATACAATCCAACAAGTTTCAGTCAGGTCATCTGAACAGTTTTATTTATTCCCCCCCCCCATGACATACATGGCTTTGGCTTAGAAAGTTGGAGATTTGGAAATCCTGCTCCCTCCCCTGAAAATAAAAATGACACACGAGAAGAATTCAAGCCACATAATATTGATCTACGAATCCTAAACTAAAGGGATGAGCCAGGGTTGTGTTGACACACAACAGAACCTCTATTAATTAGGATCTTTTTAACAGCGACAACAACAACAACAACAACCACCTTTATTTTACCAGATAGGTCAATTGAGAACCAGTTCTCATTCACAATGAGAAGTCAAGAGACAGCAACACAGGTAGACAAAGTAAATTTTATACTGTTTAAAATTGTGGAGGGTTGCCAGTTGGGCTTGTTTTCATAGAGCTGGTTGCTTTTTTCTATCGTGACATCTGGCAACACTATTAAGCTGACAGCATTGTGTAACCAATAGAATCAAACTAACTACAGGTTTGCGTCAGTCTCACCAGTTTTCATCTAAAAGATGAAGATGTGTGACACAGATTGTGTGACAGACGCCTTAGCAGTTAGCGGTTAGCTTTCACATAATTTTTTTGTGTTTTAGCATTAGTGCAGCTATTTTTTTTAGTCAGCGGATTATGGGTTAGCATAGTTAACTTTTTGATTAGCTGTGCCCACCACTGAATAGCTGGATATTTTTAAAGCATACTATATAAAATAAAAATGCATTGGGAATATCACAGACAGTAACAAGTACCGTATTTTTTGACATATAAGTCACAGTTTTTTGCATAGATTTGTCAGTCCTGTGACTTATATGCCAAAGCAACTTTTATACGTTTTTTTCCATATTCATAACACAATTTTTGACTGATGCTTTAAATTTCTAAGAAATGCAACAGCGAGTCCTCCCGTGCATGCTTCACTCAGCTGGTGCAGGCGGGAGAACACTGGAGAGCTAATGGCTCTGGTCGCAATGGATGGATGGGTGGCACCGTGCAGCCCGGGCGAAATTAAGCCGTTTTAACCGTTAATCAAACGCAACAGTTCAGCGGTTATGCATAATTAATGCGACATATATGCAGAAGCGACTTATATGCCAGAAAATATGGTAATTGTAAAACTAAAAGCAAGTCCAGTGATCTTGTACGAATGAGACAAGCTATTTAAGGTTCTGATTCCAGTCATCTGCAGCAGAGAACTGGAACAAGAAAAGGATAAAGTATGTGCTTTATGTAGGAGGAAATCAATGAGGTTACTAGAACGCAAACTGATTTGCATTGTGAATAGTAAGAAGAGACTGTAGGTAAAATGGGGATTTCCCAATGAGGGTTTTGTAAAGAAACAGAAACTAGTGAATTTGTCACTTTGTTGCTAAATGTTTACCACAAATACACAGTTTGCTTCAGTTTTTTGTTGTTGAATCCGTGAAAAATACCAAGTATAACAGAGTTAAAGGAATAAAACATCGTCTTGGGAGGGATTCTCAAAGAGCTGAAAACGTGTACAATCAAAAGGATCGTGTATATGTAGCTCAGGTCTTTCTTAAATCCATGACTTACAGATACATGTTCAGACTGTTTGGAGAAGCTACAATAAAAAAAAAGGTTTTAATTCACAAACTATCGGAAAAAACAGCCTTTTGTTACCTTTGCTTAGGAGCAAATTGGAAGCACAAATATGATTTTTGGTCATCTCAAAGTGTAAGAAAATTGATCTGAACCAAAACGTGAACACTAAATAATTAAAAAACAAACAACTTGCTAGAGATTAGATGAATAAAATAACATTTTCACAAGGTGGTATGCTAACGAAGCACTTGTTCAAACTCCGTGAGACTCCGCGCTCATACGCATGCTTTCACTCCCTGAATCTAACGACGACATCACCTGTCAGAGTGAGCCTCATTAAGCTGACAGGCCGTGGCCCGTCAGGGCAGGGCGAGACGTCAGAGCCCTGTCCTTCCTGTCACGCCAAGATGGATCTCTCCACCGCTGGCTGCCAAGCTGCCACTCAAGTCCACCTTCATGTGGCCTTCCATCAGTAAACACCCACAAGGCGTTCTGCTGGTCAGCTCATTTGGAAAAATCCACCATCACCTTTCATGTTGGAGCTGCGTGTTCAGAGGAGGATCAGGACGGGCTTAGCAAGTTGTCGCTGGTCTCGCTGTGCACTGATTTACACGTTTAGCATCATACCGTAACTTTCGACGATCGCGCAGTTCCTCTGTGGGTCTATATATGCAGATTTGAACTTTACAGGAGATAAATTGCAGCAAGCAGGGCTGAGATGTGCAGCTTTTGCTTTGACTGAAACTGACACAATTGGATGAATTATTCTAAAAGGTTGAAGAAAATGCTTGGAAACAACAAGCAGACGCTGTGGAAAAACGATGGAAAATAAGGGTTTATCTGATAACCTCATCAACAAGCAGAAGCTTTGAAACTGAAAAAGTAAATGAGCATTTTTGTGGAGATTTAAGGCATTTTTTTTTTTTTTTTAATAAAATAAATAAAAAGTTCTGACATTTCTGAGATAATATAAATTGGGTGCCTGAAACTATTAACTTAATATCTGAAAGACAAAAACATCTCTTTATTTCTAGGGGTGAGGGTGCATATGTTTGAAGATGTCTCTTCAGGAAACAAAACAAACAAAAAAAAAAACTTTGTCGCTTTACCTAAGAAGATTTTATTAGTTAAAAAAAACCACACAAAATGTATACAAATTAATTTCTATAACATCAACTCTCCGAAACTGGATGCAAAAGCCCAGATATTATCCACTGACTGATGATGTTTAAGACAAATCTTTGTAAATAATTCTCCTACATACACTTCTCTACCAACTCCCAAGTGGAAGAGCCAGACATCAGTTGGTTTGGTGAAGGTCTCAGATGCCTGACGCTCCCTCTGATCTCTCCATCCAGCGTTCTCTTGATGCCGTTTTATTCTTTGCTTTATCTGAGAGCAGCTGCTGGCAGAAGGGGTCCAGTGAGACACGTGTCCCTCCACCACAACTGTTTGACAGAAGAAAGCTGCACTCAGTGGTCTGACCAACTTGTACCTGTTTAATACCAGCTGTTCTCATGTGGTGACCCATTGACACTGATACTCCACGGCAATGGGCTTTAATACCTTTAAAAATATATTCAATTAGGTCTACATTAAACCTAAGTGCAGTTTGGTCCAGGCATGCTTGAACTGGGTCTAGGCCAAATGATACCCTGAGTGTAAAATAGCCAGTAGGTTGTAAAATAGACTCTACCCCTCCAGGCCAGAACATACCCGTCTAACGTGGCAAACAATCTCAAAAAATGTCTCGTTAATTAATGCGTACCTGCAAAGTCATGAGCTGTGACTTAATTTTAACTGATGATTGGTTGAATTTTCAATTTATTGTCAAGACTTGACAAATATTTTCTCATTATTGTGATTAAACTGTCTCAAACTGAGGATGTTTGCCGTGCTTAACTCAAACATGGATTCAAAATGGTGGCAACCCACCAACAGTGAAGCAGGGGAGAAGTTTGTTGTGGTGTGGAAGGATGGGCATTTTTATTTAGTCATTTTTTACAGGTTTGCAATTTTTATAATAGACATTTACATTGTTTTATGAGCTCTTAGGTATTGAGTTATCAATAAAACTAAGTAATTCTTATGCATATGATGCAACAGCTACACATTCTTGGGTGTGCACCTGAATGACCTCAGCTGGGGCAACAACACCAACAGCCTGATCAAGAAAGCTCATCAGAGACTTTACTTCCTCAGGCGGCTGAGACGAGCTGGTCTGGGAAGCTCAGTCCTCACCTCCTTCTACAGGTGTGCAGTGGAGAGCATCCTGTGCTCCAGCATCAACGTGTGGCATGAAGGCTGCACAGCTGCAGAAAGAAAAGCTTTGCAGAGAGTGGTGAAGGCTGCACAGAAGTCTGTTGGAGTCAGCCTCCCCACCATCACAGACATTTACACCGCCAGATGCAGGAAACACCTCATCAAGAAGGATCACACTCACCCAGCACACACACTTTTTGCCCCACTCCCCTCAGACAGAAGGTTAAGGAGCATTAAGTGAAGAACCACTAGACTGAAGAACAGCTTCTACCCCGAGGCTGTTAGACTCATGAATATCTAACCTTGATAATCACTGAAAGAAAGAAGAAGAAAAAACATAATGCTGCTGATCTGTTTCATGTTGCTGCTGATCTGTTTCATGTTGCTGCTGATCCGTTTCATGTTGCTGTGTTCATTCGTACTCATCTGCTCACACAGACTCATGTTCGTGCCTCTGTTTGGTGTATTGTTTTTGTACTACTAGTACTTAGTGTATTTTTAGTTGATGTTTTTCTTAGTTCATATTTTGGATTTTATTAGTTTTTCTTTTACATATTGTACTTTTGTTGGATGCAACTGGGACCCTGTGTACATAATTTTGTTCCACCTCATGTACCACATGTGATGTGAATGACAATAAAGAACCTTGAAATCAACAATACTGGTATTATGGGGTATAATCTGGGCTGAATGGTTTGAATTAGCTTAGGTCAATTTATAACCTATGAATTAGACTAGGCCATTAACCTGGTGGGGTATAATCTAGCCTTGGTCCCTTTAACCCCAGATATAATCTGGACTGAGGGTATACTATGGCCGGTTAAACCAGTTCTTATAGTTCATCTTCTTACCTCAAACATCCATCGGGCATTGCTGTGCTGTGTGCCATGTCCAGTTTCCCCTTCAAGTTCTCCTTTGTTGCTTTGTAAGTTTTGGTACAGTTTGTTTTTGTTTATTACCGAGTTCAAATTCTACAAATTAAAACAAAAATCCCTATAACTTAGTCAGTTTTACAGATATTAGGCAAATATCTGGTGTGTTGGTGGAAGAGCATCTTGGGTCAAGATCAAGGTTCTTTATTGTCATTTGTATCACATGTGGTACATGAGATGGAAGGAAATTGTGTACACGGGGTCCCAGTCACATCCAACAATAGCAAAAATGTAAAGTGTAAAAAAAAACAGTAAATAAGGATCTGAGATAAAAAACTAAAATATACGCTAAACGAACGCCAAATGGTACGCTAAAATCACTAATAGAGCAAAACAATACACTGAACAACAGCAGCACTAACATGAGTCTTTGTGGGTGGATGAGTACGAATGAATGAATACAGCAGCATGAAATAATCAGCAGCATGGCATCAGCAGCATGGAAAATCAGCAGCATGGAAAATAAGCAGCACAACAATCAAAGTTGCATTCCAGTGATTTTTTTTTTTTTTCTTCCACAGTGATAATCCTCATTAGGGATTTAAAAGTCTAACAGCTTCAGGGTAGAAGCTGTTCCTCAGTCTAGTGGTTTTACTTAGTATTTTAAAACTAAAATAAACTAAGTAAACTGAACTGTGGGGAAAAGGCGGCGGGTGATATGCATTCCTATAAGGAATGGTAGGTCTTTATTTAGGTTCTTAGAATGAGTTTTATTTGCCCGTTTCTCTGGGGACTTGTGAGAAACTCAATGTGAATTTGTATTTTTTTACTTTTATCCAAAAGCTATAAGCCAATGTATGATTTGGGAGCAATACTTTTCTTTAAGTCCTATATATTGGCCAAAAATAAAAAAGGTATATCTGCACGTTTTATTTGCTTTCTGGCCTCGCCTTCTTTGAGCGTACACACAGAGATTTTCTTGTGATATATATATTCAGTCACCTGCTGATAACAGTGGGACTGTATGAGCTGCAGGAGGTTTCTCAGTATTCCTCTCAGCTGCTGGCCAGACGCTATGAGCGTGAGGGTCCTGCAGGTGAACTGACAGGAGAAGAAGAAGAAGAAAAAAAAAAAGAGAGAGTCCAGACCAGGGCTCTTTTTCCCTCTTTCCACATCCAAAGCCTCAGAGGCCATGTATTATTCACAAAAGAAAAAAAAGGAGATGCAGCTCAGCGTGAGGGTTGGAGAGAGTGAAGGGAGGAAAAGATGAAGGGGGGGGGGACAGCGTTACGCAGAGATGTGAGGAGAACTCCACTTGTGGGAGGAAAACATGAAAAAAAAAGATCAACTGAAGGGAGAAATTTGATCAGAAGATCAAACGTGGGATGAAGAAGGTTTGATATTACAACAAGATGCACATGTAACAAACAGATGAGAGACCAGAAGTGAGGAGCTAATCAGGGAAATAATCTTGTGTGTGTAGCTTGAACTAAATTTGAATAACAGCAGATTATCAATGTATTTTTAATTTTGTTGTGAGAGTTTTATAAAAAAAAAAAAACCTCAAGGTTCATGAAAAGTTTTGCAATCAAAATGCCAAAAGCAGCAACTTATAAACTTTTAGGCAATATTTAACTTGCGCTAAACAGTTCACATCCCTTTGAAAAAAAAAAATATATTTTTTTAAATCCCCAAACTACCAACCAGTTTACCAGTTATTCATCAAAACATGGTGTTGAAACTGTTGTCATTGTTCTTTAGTGAATTTAGGTTTAGCCCGGTCATTTGACCGTAGCTGCCATCTTGAATTGGGTTTGTCCCAAAAGTAAATGAGAGGTGCATCTCAACATGGTTTCAGATAATGTTGACTCCCAGTTAGCAGACTGAGGAAGAGACAGAGCCAGGTTCTTACTGGTGTTTGTAGATGGAGCCGGAGAAAGATGAAGTTTCCACAGGAGAGTAGCTGATCCAGAGGAGGTGAGTTTCAGTGGAGAGGGGAGCAGGCTGTTGATGGTTGGAGGTTCAAGGGACAAGATGATGTCAGGACGAAGTCACAAGGAACGAAGACGTCTTGGAAGACTCGAAGAGACAGGACTTGGACGTTGCTGGAGAAGAAGAACAACCTGTCGAGGAACTAGTTTACCAGCTGTCCATTATTTACCGTCATGTATCATAACGTTCCAGCGTCGGAAGAACGTCTGGCAGGAGCTTTTATACCCAGCAGGGCAATCTTCCAAATAGGGTGCAGGTGTGGAGTGACGGTTGATTAGAATGAGCTGCAGCTGTGGGGGAAGTGAGTGTGGCTGAAAACCACCCCACACATCTAATGCTTACCTTTCAAATCATTTTATTGGTGAGATATTTTGCTAACAGACAGACCCAGATGACTCCAATAACAATGGCAAAAGTATAAATGTTGAACATTTAGTGCTCAAACTCTGTTTTGAGAATGACTCTCAGCTACAACTGCATCAAACCACTGTTGTGTTTGCTAAGGCTGCTTGGCTGTGGCAGCCATCTTGAATGTGGCTACTCCATATGGTAATCAGATCTAGATGTACATACAGTAATTACTTTGAGAGTTTCATTAAAATCCATCCAAGTGTTTTAAGATATTTTGCTAACAGGCAGACAAGCACACGCTCGGGCAACGATATTATTGCCCACACCTTTGGAGGCAGATAATAATAAGTGGTATTTAGTCTTCGTATTTCATTTTTGCATGAAAAAAACGATTCACTCCAATTTTTGAATATTATTTTCCCTACAACCTAAAATGAAAATTAAAAAGATCTTTATGAAGCAACAAGAACAAACACACCTAATGCTTCATTTTGTTTTTTCCAGGCCTACTTGTACCGATGGTCTCGTTCAATTAGTAAACATATCATTTATAACCTGGAGGGCCTGATATTTCCATCAGGAGTTGGTTGATTAAAAAAAAAAAAAAAAAAAAAGCTACAAAGGTCCAAAAGCTAAATCTAGAAAGAATATTAAACCACTGAACGTGTAGAGAAAATAAAGAACAGCAACTTTTTGCCTGGAGATTGCCAAAGGTAAAAAATAGAATAAAAAACAAATGAAATCTTGGATGCTGCTGGTTTTTGGCTGGACGCAGAGATTTTCTGACTGGTTTCCAGCCAATCTAACAGCAGAGGGTTTATGTCGTCAAATGCCTGTACCTTCTTTTTACACAGGAGCGCCACGTCGATCCCTAACTCAACTTAACATTTGATTTGCTAAATGCTGTATAATTACGCACATGGCTGAAAGTTTGTATTGCATCATGGGAAATCCTGTCCTGTTTTTAGGCCAATGTTTTATGAAGATGCCTCATATTGACAGAGTCTTTGTTTCCATCTCAACTTTTCCAACAGATCTCTCTTTATTTTTTTGAACCTATGCTTAAAAGGCTTTTCCGTGTTTTCCACCATCTGCTGTCCCTCTGGATATCAAGTCACTACTTTTAGTTGCAGCAAACTATTTTAATTAAACACAAAAAGTGGATTCTTACTTGAACTGCCGTTAAAGACTGAGCGTTTAAAACTTGAATGTCGTCTGACGACTTTCAGACGTAAAGCGAAAATATTGCACAATGTGTAGTGCTCAGAGTGTGTTGGGGATGACTCGGCTACAACGAACTTGAGCTTAATATCTCTAAAAATGGCAGAGTTAAAGTCATTTACGTGTTTCGTGGTGTTATTTGGCTGAGGAGAACATCTTTACAGTAGTTGTGCTGATATACTGTACATGTACATCCAACTATTTTCTAGTTTCACAGGTCTCTCTTGTACACGAGTCCTCAAGGCTTAATGAGACTAACACAGTTTATTTTTTTGTTGTTGTTGTTGAGACGTTTCATCCTTCATCCAAAGGACTTCATCAGTCCGAGAAGCCACAACAAACTCAATCCCACAAGCAGCAAACCCACATAGTGGACCAACCAGTTTGCTGGTGATAAGATGGTTTCTGGAGTCCGCCCTCTCCCCCGTCGACTCCTCTGAGGCAGCCATAGCCAAAGTGGTTCAAAACATCAAAGTTCATGCTCAATAATCCAGGTAGAAAATCCAACTAAATTCAGTCAGGTCATCTGGACGGTTTCTTTTTTTTTTTTTTTTGAGACATTTCGTCCTTCATCCAAAGGACTTCTTCAGTTTGAGGAGCCACAACAAATGCACAGCATAGCCACTATGTGGGTATGCTGTTTGTGGGACTCAGTTTGTTGTGGCTTCTTGGAGTGATGAAGTCCTTTGGATGAAGGACGAAATGGCTCAAAAAAAAAAAAAAAAAAGAAACCGTCCAGATGACCTGACTGAACTTTGTCAGATTTTTTTTAAACCTGGATTATTAAGCATGAACTTTGATATTTTCCAATTACTTTCAGTGGTTTCATGAGATATTTTGTTAAAGCACACACACAAGAAAAAAACATCCTTTTGCTGTCTGCCAGTTTTATATTTTATTCATTTCTATCAATTTCAAAACTATTGAGACTTTTTTTATTATTGTAAAAGCTGCCCATTTATATATAGAAATGTTCATTCCATGTGTCCTTCAACAGGTTTCCCATACAGCGCCTCACATCTGCATCCTCAAAAGAAGAGGTCAGTGATGATTTCACTCCTTTCTTTTTCTCAAACCCACTCTCCATCTACTTTCTTTTTTTCTAACCTCCTCTCTGCTGCTCACCCACAATGGAATAGCTTTTTAATTGAATGCCCCACAAACCTGTCAAATTAAATTTGCACACGAAACCCAACTGTGTTATTACGAGGTTCACTGTTCATCTACTTAATTAATTGAATTAATCAGAAAAGGTATTTGAGCCAAAACAAAACGGGTGTGTTTTATCATCAGCAACCAGTACTGCTCAGCCAAACGTGGCGTGCGAGAAGAGATGACGAAACTTTGCGTCTGGTTTTATCATTCTAAATCATCTTGAAATGAAAAAGTCACTGATGCTTTTACAGATTTAATCATGAAACAATGACACAAAATGGATGGTGCTTAATGAGTCCAGGAGATCAACTAGTTTGCCAGTTTTATGTGATGCAAAGTTTATAACTATTTATTATTAAACGTCACTTAAGAGTAATGTTTTTTACTATTATTAGTTGTGTAGAGCGGAGACAATCAAATCTTTACCTGCATTTTGCAAAACTGTTTTAAAAGTCATTGTACGGTGCACAAGACAGCTGAATAATAATCAGTCAACTAATTACATCATTGTTTCTAATCTGAAAAAGTTGCATCTGTGCATACTAGGGCTTTGTCCACATACAAAAGTTAATTTTAAACCAAAACAAGCTTTTATTTCATGCTTTTAAATATAATCTTGTCAATATGGCATTGTTTCCATAAATGTATTCATCCACATGGAAACACAAAAAAATAACCCATATATATATATATATATATATATATATATATATATATATATATATGCTTTGATGCTGCCACAATAATACCCCAAAAAACAAAAATGAAGTGTGACTCGTGCATGAACTTACACACTTGGTAAAACAACATGAGGCCATAAGAGTTTTCTAAAAGTTGTGATTTGGCTGTCCAAACGTTGCAAACTATTTTTCACTACTGTTTCAAACTACCAAAACACCATTTCTGTGTGGACACAAGGCTGAAAAGATAAACACCTTTAGTCTATTCACAAAAAACATGTGATCGGCTTCTACATCAATTAAAATAAAATTAATTCTGACAGTATTTGTTAAAGCACATTTTGTTTAAAGCAACATAACGTGCTTTATTACACAAAAAAAAACCCTACAAATACAAAAATACACGTGCATGTTCAAAACCCATTAAAAGTAATTCAACAACTTTTCCGGCAAGCAAGCTTTCTTTTGTACAACACTTGCAAACACCAAAATACTGTAAGTTGACCAGAAAATATGGCCAATAAAAAAAAAAAAATGTGTTTGCCTAAAAAGTGGAAATACTTCATACTTCAGAGCTTTATTTATTTAACAGGGTTCATGGAAATATGTCAGTTTCTGCAGAAAATACGTGTAACTTTATGCTTGAAAATGTATTTTTAACAAACATTCAATAAACTTCTGTGCTGCTTCTAGAAGGCTGTAAAGCGTATTAATAATTAACTTGTCCAAAAACAAATAAGTCAGCTGCATTGACTGCTTTTATTTCTAAGCATTTAAACATCATCTAACAGGGCATCATCTGTTTAAAAATGCAGAATTATGTAGCAAATTATTTAACAACCAACACCTGTCCTGAAAGCAGAACTTTAATGAGCAGTTAGGTGCTAATCGATACATCGTCTGCTCCAAGCTGATGGTACACATTAACATTCAGCGCTCTTCTCATTGATGTACTGCATAACAATCTTCATAGGAAAACTTTTGGTCACAGCTTCCTTCAAGGGCGTCAGAAGCACTTGCTGCCTGTTTTTTTTTTTGTCTTCCACGACATTCCTCAAGGACTTTTACGACCAGTTTGATCAACTTTCCAGTGTTACCGCACCAGAAATCCTTTAAGTAATCCATTTCCTCTTTGTAACACTCCTCTTCCGCCTTCCATCAAGATCCAAAGACCAGACACATGCAAGTACAAGTTACAGCGCTGACGTCAAAAACAAGAAGCGAAAGAAGGGCAGGAAGAAAGCCAGTCCTTCCCAGAGCTTGTGATCCTTTTTATTACCATGGTGTCTGGGCTTTTATCACCACTCCTGACGACAAATATCACTTAAAGCCAATGGGGCGGCAGCTGAACGAGTCCTTGCTGGATGGCGAGTGGGTCTGAACGCTCATTTGTTCAGCTGAGCAGCGAAGCATTGCTGCTGCAGGATGAAGGGAAACTGAAGAGACGACATGCTGAGGACAACGATCCACACTTGGACTGAATATACCCACAAGGGGAGCACACGATTGATTAACATTTGCTATTGTTTTTTACTCTTAACCAGAATAAGACTTTATTGACACAACTTCAAAAACCAGATTGTTTCTATAGCAGACGATGATAATTAAATGTTCCTTATCATTCTCCAGTATGATCTCAAACGTGTTTGCAGTGACTCATTTGTGCAGTAACATCCATTACAAACTCCATCCAGAAAGGACCCCAGCCAGGATTTGATCCAGCGACCTGAGAGGCAACAACAGCTCTACCAACTGAGCCACCTTAATAGATTTCGTTAAAAACCTTTTTGACTTCGGAGGGTTTCAAGACACTTTCAAGTACTCTTTTTTTTTCATTGGCTTTGATTTAAGTAGGGATAGACAGCTTGATTTAATCTATTACGCTCTATGTCTGCCTGCCTTTGCTCTTCAGCTTTGGATTTCTCATTTCATGTTCTGAAAACTAACCGACTGTAGCAAGATCTTTGCTGAAAAGATTACCATGAACTATGTGGAGTTAACTCTGAACAGATTGTATTAAACTTTCAGGATATAATCAATGGAAGTAGCTCTAGCCAACCCATTTCAAGATAACCTCAACAGGCAACTGACCTTAGAAAACACGAAAACGGTGATTGAAATGGATCTAACTATAACTAGCTAAAAATTGATGTGGCAGCTGACAGTCACATTATTATTTTTTTTTAATGGCTATAACGCTGAAAGCTCAGTCCAAGGTCCAAGTTCATAACCGAAAACAAGTGGAACACCCCCTCTGGGTCGGGTAGGTGGTGTTATTTGCCTCAGGTGGAGGAGTTCAATTATTTGGGCATTTTGTTCTTGAGTGATGGTAGGAAGGAGCGAGAGATGGATCAATGGATTGGGAGCTGTCCTCAGTAATGAGGGTGTTGCTTCAGTCAGTGGTGGTGAAGAATAGTTGAGTCGATAGGCAGAGCTCTCAATTTACTGGTCTGTCTATTTTCCAAACCTCACCTGTGGTCATGAGATTTGGATCATGACCGAAAGTACAAGATCCTGGATACACGCGGATGAAACGAGCTCGGTGGACGGGCTCAGCCTTAGAGTTAGAGTTAGGAGCTCCATCATCCGGGTGGAGTTCAGAGTAGAGCAGCTTCTCGGCATTGAAAAGAGTCAGTTAATGGTGGTTCAAGCATCTGATTAGGACGCCTCCCTTTAGAAGTCCAACAAAGTTGTTAGGTCCTCTGGACAGTTTATTTTTTGTTGAAACCTTTTGTCTTTCATCCAAAAGACTTGATCAGTCAGAGGAGCCACAAACAGTCTCAGTGTTAGAAACCATCCAGAGGACCTGACTTTACTTTGTCAGATTTTTCTACCTGGATTATGGAGCATGAACTTTGATATTTTGAACCACTTTGGCCTTTGCCTCAAATGAGATGGTGGGGGAGAGGGCGGACTCCAGAAACCATCTTAGCACCATCAAACTGGTTGGCCCACTATATGAGGGTGCTAGTTGATCTGAGCCTCTGTGAAATGCTACAGAGGCTCAGAAGAATCCTTGAGAAGTATAACCACAGCCAGCAAACTGTTCGGGACCACTCTGCCCAGTATGGAAAAAATATACATGGACAGAGTAAAGAGGAAGGCAAACAAGATCATAGCAGATAATACACATCCCCCAAGATCCTCGTTTGAGTTGCTTCCTTCAGGGGTGCAGGTACTGCCTTCCTTTATTCTCAAGAAACAGGACATTTCTTTCATACCACAAGTGATTAAATAATTAAACAGTAAAAATGTTTCATAAATTACTCAGCTCAAACTTCTTTGCCGTTGATGATGGATGTTAATGTAATGTTTGTATATGTATTTATGGAAATACCTGCTGACAATGCTGCAAACCAATTTCCCTACAGGAACAAATAAAGGTCCATCTATCTATGTCTATCTATATCTATATATGTCTATCTATGTCTATATCTATATCTATCTATATGTATCTGTATCTATCTCTATCTCACTATATCTATTTGTATATCTATGTATAGCTCTCTATATCAATCTCTATCTATCATCTATCTATCTATCTATATCTATATATCTTTATATCCATCTATATCTCTCTTTTTCTCTCTATCTCTCTCTCTTTATATCTATCTATTCATCTGTCTGTCTTTATGTACATCTATGTATATCTATATG
>NC_056513.1:13565967-13567687 GCF_014905685.2 Nematolebias whitei | reverse complement strand
ATCTCTGTCTGTCTATCAGTCTATCTATCTCTGTCTGTCTGTCTGTCTGTCTGTCAATCAGTCTATCTATCTCTGTCTGTCTGTCTGTCTATATCCATCCTTCTATCCATCTATCTATAAGACTGAGTTTGTTGTGGCTCCTCGGACTGATAGTCTTTTGGATGAAAGACAAAACGTTTCAACAAAAAGAACCATCCAGAGGACCTGACTTAACTTTGTTGGATTTTTCTACTTACATTATTTAGCATGAACTTTGATACCCCAAAAGTTTTTTGGACACGTCCCACTGGAAAGAGACCCCAGCCCAGAATTTGCTGGTGAGCTTGAGTATCTTCTCTGGCCTGGGAACACTTTGGTGTCTCCCAGATGGAGCTGGAGAGAAGGATGTCTGGGTTTCTTTCCTGGACTCTACAACTCGATCACTGAACATGGAAATGGAACACTATCATTTCTCTATAAGATGATATTTAGTTTTAAAGAAAAAAACGTTTTATTTCTTGTGGTTTGATATTTTTTGTACTGTGCTTTTGGTCCACCTGACATCATGTTAAACGTGCATCATGAATAAATGACACTGACCTGTTACGAGCGGTTATCTTTGGATTCACCTTTAGATCAATCAGTTATACAGAAAAGTTTGAGACTCAACAAAAAGATTGAGCCATGCCTTATTTTTGAACATGACTGAAAAAAAAAAAAAGAAAAGCCATTGATGCCCAAATAAAAAGTTTCAAAGCTCTTTAGAGAGCCTGAAGATTCGAAAGTCTGGCTGACTGGAAGCTAAATTTAAAGAAGTGAGGGGTGACGAGGCTTTTCCAGTGCTGTGCCACTTTGATTACATTAGGGACGAGGCCGTCTCCTCAGCTGCCATCACATCTGGCGAGCAGTAAGTAGGCATTAAGTTTCAGGAAAAGGTTGACACGACACACCTCCTGTGCTGATAGAAACTGACACTTGAAGCCATTCACACACACTGACCTCACACACACTGTACTGCAGCGTACAGTAGATACTATTACACACCCGCCTCACAGCTGCCCATCATGCAATCATCCTCTCTGAATATTTAATCCCTGCCTGCTCCTCAAACGTCTGCTATTAATGCGCAGCAGACAGTGCTCCACCCTCCACTGCCTCCTTTATCCTTCTTGGCGATGACTTGTGTCATGGCCTGTGCATTATGAGTAGTAGGAGGAACATGGGCTGTGAGGGAAGTCATTGAAGTGTGTGTGTGTGTGTGTGTGTGGGGGGGGGGGGGGGATTGACAAGGAGGGTTAGGTTAGGTGAGGAAAATGCAGATGACCACGAAACATACAGGATTTGTTTGCTGTAAAGAAAAACAACTGCAGCAAAAAACCTAAAGAGATAGTCTGGTCATTTTTGAACTGATGTTTTATCAAATGCCTTAATATTACCCTATGCTTTTATGATTGTCTTTTGGCTGTACCTCATCTGTGCTCTTTGTTTAAAACAGGTCTCTTTTGTAAATGAGTCCTTGTGACTCATGTGACTAACCTGTATAAATAAAGGTTGAATAAAAAAATTAAAGTCAGGCAATAACGAGTTTATGTATTCAAACCCCTCACAGTCAAGTTAGAATGTCAGCTGAGAATAATCCCAAGAAAAACTTAAGTTAAATAAAAATCTATAAGGAATTTTACTTTTGTTTCTAAATATATATATATATATATAGATATATATATATATATATTTATATATA
>NC_056513.1:13562964-13565567 GCF_014905685.2 Nematolebias whitei | reverse complement strand
ATATATATATATATATATATATATATATATATATATATACCCCATATCAACAAGAATGTGCCATGTGCTCTGAGCGTGAGAGATAAGGTTATCAGATGGAGCTGCTGATGTGTGTGTTGCTGTTAAATCTTTCCTTCCTCACGGACCTCCAACTTCGTGGCTCACGCTAATTGGCTGCATCTCAATCGTATCAAATCAAAATGCCAGCAGAAGAGCTCAGTGCGATGTCTCAGCTGCTGACAAACAGGCTGCATGGGAGGAAGTACAGAGAGCAAACAGGTAGGGCTTCCTGTGCAGCAGCTCAGTGTCAAACGCGTCTGTGTAATAAGAAAAGAAGGCAGACGAACAGCTCAGAGAGCGAGAAATAATGAAGGGAAACAAAAGTTTGCTCTTTAAAACTTAAGAATAATAAACACAGCATGCTGTTTTGGACTAGTTTTAAAGAAGACACAGTTGGGCCAAACTGCATTAAAATGAATGTTTCATGTTTGTGTAATTTTTTACTTTCAACTGAATTCAAGATGGCCACCACAACCGATTGACCTTTGAAAACACAAAAATGGCTAGTAGTCAGTCAGTTTCACATACATATATTACATATTCAGCTAATATTGGGAGTGGAGTCAATAAGATTTATCCCCAACTTGTACTTTGAGAGCTAAGTGATCCATTCACTAAAGGCTCTTTCGTTGACCAGTACGACAAAATGGCGGCAGCGACCAGTACATATGTTGCCTGTGGTTGTTCAAAAACCACAGCTGGAGCTGGCCATGTCCCACACAGACATGAGTTCTCAGAAATGAAGTACGCTTGCAGAATCAAAACAAGCATGTCACGTTAAATGTTAAATGATTGGCTGGTGTAGTTTTCAGAATTTGACAAGCTAACTCACTTTAGCAATTCAGTTTTGATTAACCAATTTTTCAAACTGAAAACGAACTTATTGCGCCTCATTGTCAATATTCCCTCTGTAATAAATCTGTTTGTTGTGTTAATCCTGTGACTGGTTGCACAGACCACATATCATCAATTCTTCACAGTACTGAGCCGTACGTGGCATCGACTTACCTTTTCATATCGCTCTATTACTACCTTTCTTTGTGGAACCAAGGTGCACCAGGGGTGGACTGGTTTCAATCTCCATCCATCCATAATCTTTACCCGCTTCTTCCTTTCTGGGTCATGGGGGTCTGATATGAAAATATGTTTTATAAGGTGTTAAGTTGCCTTTATGCCTATTCAAACATATACATTTTGTGTGTGTTACTTATTCAGAATTAAATGTCTAAATTGCCATAAAAGCAAGGGTGGAATGATATAGAAATGATTATTTTAATGCTTTTATGTCAATCTATACCTATATTACACTTATTTAAACACACTTATACTCACTTTTGATGCAGCTTATCTGCTTATTCAGTCATTCCTGTGCTGCAGATGTGTTTTGGAGTAATTAAAGTTCTCTGGGGGATGCTCTAACCAGAAGATTGGGCCCAATCTTAAGGTTACAGTGACCCAGGTTTTGAAGGATGAAGCCATCGCTCTGTTGCACAGACTGCTTTGAAGATGGGAAAACAGATTTAATTAAATCTGCCCTCCTGACAACCATCACTGCTCTCACGCGATCAGGGGGAGGTATATAAGAAATATAACAAACACAGGAAGTCGGAAGTCCTGTGTGGATCAGTCGTGCGCTGGTGCCATGTACAATTTTGATGTGATTCTTCTTTACCTGGGTCGAAAACGGCTTCCCGGCCAGTGTCACGGTGAGAAGTTATTTCATATCAATTTGTGTGTTAAGAGTGTACGAGTGTACATGTTCTTGCTTGACTGTTTTCTGTGGCAGGTTAATAAAGGACACTTATTATTCCTAGCAGTGACAGCCTCCTCTGTGTTTTATTTTTCCTTCTTGTCTGAATATCTGTGCCGACCGTTCACGAGCCCTTTTGATAAAGAATTTCATAATACAGGGTCACTGGTGCCCATATCCAACATCCCTGTGCAAGAAGTGGAGGACACCCTGGACGGTCTCAGTCCATCACAGAGACACATAGAGACAAACAAACATTCACTCTCTCACTCACAGGAACAATTTAGAGTTACCAATCAGCCTAACATGCATGTTTTTGGTCTGTGGGAGGAAGCCCGAGTACCCGGAGAAAACCCATGAATGCAATGCAATTCTTTCTGCCTTTTTGTCTACTTTTGCTGGTTTCATGCTTTTTTGGCTAGTTTCCTGGTTTTTGCGTTCATTTCTGCTTGTTTTAGCCTGATCTGGCGGGTGTGTGTTCGTTCTTCTTTCTTTTGCTAGTTTGGGTATTTTCTTCCATTTCAACTCCATTTCAGCGCTTTCTGCTTCCTTCTGATAATTTAGGCTTATTTCTGCCTTTCAGCTGCTTTTCAGCTGTTGTTTGCTAATTTCAGCTTTTTTGGCTGGTTTCCTCATTTTTCGGCTGATTTCTGCTTGTTTGGACCCATTTCAGCGGGGAGGGGGGGTTCTTTCTGCTTTCTTTTGCCTATTTGGGCTTGTTCTTGCGTTTCAGCTGCATTTTTTTGTGTGGCTTAATTTCAACAGTTTTTTGGCGAGTTCTTCTGCGGGGGGG
>NC_056513.1:13551321-13562864 GCF_014905685.2 Nematolebias whitei | reverse complement strand
GGGGGGGGTTGCATTGCATTTTCGAAGGTGCTAGTTCTCCAATGCGTCAGATATTTGCTGAAAAATAGGTCTATCTTGTAAATGAGTCCTTGTGGCTCAATGAGCCTAACCTGTAGCTACAGGTGTGCAGTGGAGAGCATCCTGTGCTCCAGCATCAACGTGTGACATGGAGGCTGCACAGCTGCAGAAAGAAAAGCTTTGCAGAGAGTGGTGAAGGCTGCACAGAAGTCTGTTGGAGTCAGTCTCCCCACCATCACAGACATCTAGATGTAGGAAGAGGGCCACCTGTATCATGAAGGACCTCACTCACCCAGCACACACACTTTTTGCCCCACTCCCCTCAGGAAGGAGGTTAAGGAGCATTAAATGTAAAACCACTAGACTGAGGAACAGCTTCTACCTGAGGCTGTTAAGACTCATGAATCTCTAATCAGGATCATCACAGTGAAAAATCACATCATGTTGCTGCTGATCTGTTTCATGTTGCTGTGTTCATTTGTGCTCATCTTCTCACACAGACTCATGTTCGTGCTGCTGTTCGATGTATTGTTGTTTTTATGCCATTAGTGCTTAGTGTATTTTTAGCTGATGTTTTTCTTAGTTCATATCTTAGATCTTATTACTGTTATTTTACATTTATTGTTGGATATAACGGGGACCCTATGTACATAATTTCGTTCCACCTCATGTACCACATGAGGTGGAATATGACAATAATCACTGAATCTGTATAAATAAAGGTTGAAAGGACAAAAAAAAAAGATCTTTCAGAAAGTAATCATTGGATCTACAACTGATTTGAGTCAACACAATGTAAGATGGCCGCCACAGCTAAGTGACCTTAGCAAACACAAACTGGCTTGATTAGTAATTTTTATTAAATGTTGAGTTAAAGTTTAGCACGTTAAATAGGACTAATTCACAACACATACTCTAAGTGCTACAACATCTGCGTAAAACTTTGACATTAACTGTTGAGTTGAAGTCTTAGGGTGTTAATTTTAAACACAAAATCTTTCATACATTATTTGCGCATAGAAAACTAAGAATACAGTGCATAAATGTTTTTAATGCATAATAATCCCATCATATTTGATATACCTAAATTTTACCTTGGGTGCATTTAAATATATCCACACAATTATTTTAATCACTCAGAAAAGCCATCCTTACTGGTCTGCAAAACTGCATGTTCACAGTGAAATCATGAATGTTACATTATGAGCGACTTCTCCTTTATCTCGTTCTGCAAAAGTAATAAAATAATTAGAACAATCGGTGTGATGCAAAAAAAATATATGAGCTGAGAAAGAGCAGACAGCACTAAAGAGGGTGAAATGTCTTGTAGTTATATGAAGTGTGTCTGTCACACTGAAATGGCACTCAGTCGTCAGTTAAATTGTTCCTCGTTTAGGATAATGCAAGTTAAACGACTGCACCTGTAATTTCATGTTGCTGTTCAAAATGTCAGCTGTGAGGTTCTAATGCTTGATGAGTAATGCTAATACTTATTGGCTGATGTGAGCCGTTCAGGAAACATCATATTTAACACTTCTCTTGCAGTAAATGACTTGAATTAACAGTCTGATGACTTGTCAGCGTTTTACAGTTCAAGCCAGATTCTATGGTTCGTAAAAACAGACACTTCAAAGTAAAGTAGTGGAAACAGGAGATCTAACCACAAACCTTCCTGTTGGTTACAACCTCTTCCTCTGAGTCACATCCAGCGTGGTCATAAACTGATTTCATCCTGAGGTCTGTTCCTCGTTTGATGCCTTTCATCTTTATGAGCTGTCCTGGAGAAGTCTTTTTCCCTCCAGTGGTCCATGAGGATCAGATTTGAGATTACATTGTTGAGCAGCAAGGAAACAACAGGGGCAAACTCAGTACACCTATGAGTTAATATACTTTAAAGGGACTCACCGAAGACTCACAAAGGTGCAGGACTTCAAGTACTTGCGATCCACTGTCCAGGAAAACAGGGAGTGTGGTAAAGAGGTGAAAAAAAAAAAAAGAGTCCAGGCAGGATGGAGTGGATGGAGAAAAGTTTCAGAAGTGATTTGTGACAAAAGGCTGTCAGCAAAGGTCAAATGAAAAGTTTACAAGACAGTGGTGAGACCAGCTGTTGTATGGTCTGGAGACAGTGGCATTGACAAAAATACAGAAGAACTGGAAGAGGCAGGAATGAAGATGTTGAGGTTCTCCTTGGGAGTGACAAGGCTGGATACAATTAGGAATGAGATCATCAGAGGTGCAGCACTGGTTGAACAACTGGGAGATAAAGTTTAGACAGGCCAGACTGAGATGGTTTGGACATGTCCAGAGGAGGGACAGTGGGTATATTGGTAGAAGGATGTTAGAAATGCAGCTGCCAGGAAGAAGACACAGGAGATATATGGATGCAGTTAGAGAGGACATGGAGGTAGTTGGAGTGAGGACAGAAGACGCAGAGGACAGAGTGCGATGGAGGAGGATGACTCTCTGTGGCGACCCCTGAAAAGGGAAAAGCCGAAAGAAGAAAGGGACTCACTGGAAAATATGTAATCACATATGAAAAAAGTTAACTTGAACTATGTCAAATGGTGTCCTTTGAAGGAGTTAGTCCAGTAGTTTTCCCAGATATACCAGTAGTATATCCATAGATCAATCTATGGTGGTCTTGGCCACCACATATTAATTTTCAGGCACCCCACCAGCCACCACTATAATTTGAGGAAACGATAATTTGAAGCAATATAAAAACTAGAAACCATAGTTTCCTCAAATGGAAGGACACACTGTGGTGGCCATCTTGGATTTTGAAGTGGCAATGCCATTTTCAAAGGAACCTTTCTTATGCCTAGATGCAGCCATACACCAAAATAGACGTCGGTACCTCATTTGTTTCTCAAGTTATCACATAGCACTCACAAACGGACAGCTGGTGTGTCCAATTCCGCCCTTTCACTCCGCAACGGGGTGCACTTAGATGAAGTTCTGAAATGCAGCTCCACAATCAATTTACACAATGCACTGGGCTGAACCTGTTGAAAACTGGGTGCGAGCTTGTGCCAAACGATGGACTCGCATGAGGCTGGCTGGAGTCTGTGCAGGAAAACAACTGGCATAATTAGAGAAGTGTAAAATCTCAGGGAGACATTTAGGAAGAAATAAAAGTGTAAATCTGCTAATAAATGCAAACAAGACAAATGTCAGAAAAAATACTGTTGTGGTGTAGTGTCGTTAAAAGCTCGTCATTCAAACACACGCCTTTCCGAAACGTCTACACTTGTATTGTCCGGGGAATTTAGGTAAAGGTTTATGGACGTTTATCACTGCTAGTGTTAATTTAATGTTGACCCATGTGTGTGAGGTCAGAGTTCTTCTCAGACAGGAGCCTGCAGGCACCTGACGCCTCAGAGTCTAAGAGGCCGAGGTCATCGTGCTTATAAGCGTGTATAAAAAGTACTTCCTGTACACTGCACATTTCAGATCTTCGCGACCGGGGCTTCAATAAAACACCTGTGTAAGCCTGTGTGAACATCTGCCTTATTCTCCTGTCTTTGTGTGTGACTCTTTTAAAGTAAGTAGATAATGAAAGGATATTTTTTATCAAACAATTTGGTCCTTCGAGCCGGCTCCTACATCTGGACTCTGAACCACCAGGCTTTGCTCTGAACTAGAGCTGTCATTTCTATAACAATGTGCTTAATATGCATGCCGGGTCTGTGCCAGGCTTTTGATTGCGTCAGAGGACACGTGCAGCTGACGATCTAATTATATGGCAGCGGCCATTTGACCGCACGCTAACCGGCCTTGAAAGAGGTAAAAAGTTCAGTTAAGCTTTAGATGGACTACTGCCAGCGATCCATCGTAGCCCAACTGGACGTTCATTCAGACGCTGCACTCAGCGGATGCATGTGGCCAACAAACAGGTGAGATCCCAAAATATCCGACATGTCAGAGCAGGGTCCGTGTCTGAATAATGCAGAATGCAGGCAGAATCAGTGATTTAATGCACTTTGATGGCCATGAAAGGACAAACACCCCCTCAGCTTCGATCTTCTGCCCCTTTACTCAGCTATGCACGTCCACCGACCGTTAACTATATAAGCAGTCAAAGCTAAATTAAAAATGTTGGGGGGTGGGGGGGGTTCGGGTTCGGACCTGTAATTACTGATAATTTATTGGTTTGGGTGGGGTTTGGAAATGATGGCTACGGGCTGGGGCCAGGCCTGATTTAAAAAAAAAAAAAAGACCAATTAATGACAAACTCCCAGTATTTCACAACCCACCTAACAGAAATTTGTTTTTAATTTAAGTAGTAGCGGTTTCATCCTGAAATGAAAGTGAGCCACAAGCTTTAATACAGCAAAAAATCAAGGTCCATCATTTTCACAGTATCTTGCACAGCTCTGTGGTTGGACACTGAGCTTAGTAAAAAAAAACAAAAAAAAACTCTGCTTTACCAAAGTTCACTCTTGATGTTGACATAAATATTAACGAGTCTTCCCTAATTTCTTATAAAAAAAAAAAAAAAAAAAAGCTTATCACACACAACTTCAGAAGCACAGATCACACCAAAAGACGCTCCCTAGCATCAAAACAGGGCTCTCAGTCACATCTGATTAAAAATGTTAATAAATTAATCAACTGTTCGTAACCCCCCCAGCTTCCCACTATGCTGCACACAGTCATTTACAGAAAAAAAACACAATTTGTCCTCACACAGTAATCAAACAAGTTCTCAGCGTTCAAGCTTTTCCTGAGCGCACGGTAAAACTGACATTAGGTCAGTTTTCCCTCCCACAGAACATTTAGACCATTAGGAGCGTGCTGCAGCAGCTCATTCAGGATTTACTGTACATACAAGGTCATTATCTCATTGGGCTGCAGCTGCTGGCGACTAGTGGATGAAAGGCGTTCGTAAGAAAACCTTCAAAACATCTGTGGGAGTTCTCAATTCCCTCATGAGAGTTCAGAAATTTGCAGTCCTGGTGCTTGAATTTTGAACGTTTGAACTAATTTTCTCTCAAGATAATTGAAATGAGTCATGGAGACGCTTGCAGGACAGAAAACACTTCTGGGTCAACCATGCCGATGATAATTATTTAAAAACTGGTCTAAATCTGTTTATCGTCATTAAAAAAATAATAATAATAACTCCAGTAGCTTGAATCATAAAGTATGGGCTGGAATACAGTTCTGCCAGGAACGCAAAAATAGACAGCGATTTTCAAAAACGTGCCGTGCAACATGTGGCTGCACGGCTAGCTGGTTGCTTGGTCGCAAACATTCAGAACTCAGTGTGACTGCAACTTTAATTTCTTTTTTTCTTTTTCCATAATTTTGAGTCACCAGTTAAGTCTCCAACAATTGCAGCCCAGTGAGATACCACCGTAAGAGACAACTGACACTGAAAAGCAGTTTTTGGGTTGACCATGTCTTCAGCTGCCCGTCAGTTCCAGAGCCCTTTCCGACTCGCTTATAATTTTATTTTCATGGTTGAAATATTGTGTCATTAACCCAGTCTGTCAAATATAAAAAGAAAATAAAAAAAATTCGAGTTAGGTTAATATGATTAGATTTTCTTAAATTGAACCCAGAGTCTAAATAAAATCTGTTGAGTTGATCCCAGTCCTGATAAGAGACACGCCATGTCTGAAAGTCTTCAACTTTGTTAGGACTGACATAAAAAGGCATGTAAGTGCTTTGAGAAAGCCATAATTTTAAATTGACCTAAATTAATTACAAACGTATAAAAAAAAAAAATGTCCATAACAAATATGAAACTGATATTTTTTGCAATGATTGAAGGGGGAAAGTAAATCATCAGTTTTGAGCGCAGTGAATCAGAATCACTGATGAGTAGCACGTCGAGTGGTCTATACCTGGTTTCTAACCACACCTCGACAGGCTAAACGGTTCACCAGCACACAAACCAGATGAGCGTAGTCTCTGATGAAATGTGGCCCAGTACTATCTGAGCCAGAGGTCACGATGCTACTGTTCAATTTACTGTAGGGTGATGTGAAGCGAGGCGCGCCTCATGTACGTCTGGCTTTCTGTCTCTTGGCCTGACGTTTAGCTTCATCCAAAGCAGCGTTGTCTGTGCCGGCTTGGGTCATGCTTCTTACGCCCTGGATGCGATTCATCAACTGTAGCAGGAGGGGAATCACCTACAAAACAAGTCGGTGGGGATTAAAGAAAGGCTTTCTGGATGGAAAAATTAAAACCATTCATGCATTAAATAAAGGGATTAACAAAAAAGCAACACATGTAAGAATCTACAACATCAGGACGTCCTTCTGTAAGCCGGTCTGGCCGTTAGGTTGTCGGTGAGGCCGTCGCAAAATAAAGTTTAAGTCAAGTTTGTGTGTACCTTCTCGTGGTTGTACGCCGCTAACAGCAGGAGCAAAGTGAGAGGCAGCGCGATGTAGGAGCCTTGGGCAACATCCTGGTCCGGCAATTTACGCTGACGGAAACACAACAATGACACAGTTTTTGTTTTGTTTGTTTTAAAACAAAAAAAAACCTGAAAAGGAAATTTAAAAAAACAACTCAATCTCACAGTGGGATTGAAAGTGAGGGTGATGTGCTTGTGGTAGCCGGTGGAGGTGAAGGAGACCTGAGGCAGAGAGTAATCATACTGCGAACGGGACAGCGTGGAGTACAGCATGAGAACATAACTCTGGAGAACACAGAGGAACACAAACATGACAACAGATACAAAACCCCATTATAAACCAAAGTCAACATTAAAATACAAACTAATACTGCATGTCACCTTTCATGTTAGAGTTTTAGATTATGAGCAGCTTATGTTATGGGAAATGATATTTGTAGCCGTTTTGGTCAAACTGTTAGGGAATTTTCGTTAAAAGTTTATGGATGTTTTTAACTGCTATGGCTGAGAATGACTGCCCATGAAGCACATGTTTGAGTTAGCAGAGAGAGCTGGATGAGGAGGCGACTTGAGGCTGCAGGTGCAGCTGGCACTCCAAGGTCGCCTCTGAGTCTGTGAGCTTGGCTGAACTGAGAAGTGTATAAAAACAAGCTTCGCACACAGCGCGTGGTAGATTCATGTGACTGGGCTTCAAGGTTCAAGGATACTTCCTGTATATCTGTGTAACATGGACTGTACTTATACAGCACTTTTCTATCCTATCAAAATACTCAAAGCGCTTCACGCTACAATCTGTGACCTCATTTACCCATTCATACAACACTCTACTAGATCTCTACAGAGACTAATCAGTGCTTTATCACATTAATAATATATATTTTAACTCATCTGTAAAAAAAATTTTTTTTTAAATCAACAATAATAAATTATCTTCAATCCTCCAACCCGCTTATCATTAGCTACGCACCTCTCAAGTTAGCTAGCTAACGTTTAGATAACCTAGCATAGGCTATTGCCATGTAAAACTTTATCCAAAACAATAAATCTAATGTAGAGGTAAAATATATCAGTGTTAGTAAAGTTATTATTGTGGTCTTCAATAAAATACAGCGTCTGAAATCTTTACTTCTCTGCAAAAAAACAAAACAAAAACGCAGCTGCAGTCAATACTAATTAGGCCTTCACCATACTGACTGTTTAAACAACGAATAGTGAAGGGTGTTTCTTTTACAATAATCCGATATCGATATGTCACAATATACTTTTATTCAATAACGGTGATATGAGTTTTAAGCACATTTCCGATATTTCGACATGATTACAGCGTTTCACTGACGCATTTATTTTTCTGTTTGGGTTGAAGTGGCCGCCTCATTTTCAACCCGAACAGAAAAAGGTGCGACACAACTACGTAAGTGCGTGGTGACGTAGATGTTACGCAGAGCTCGAGTCCAGAAGGCGTTAGCGGTAGCAGGCTAGGCTAGGCTAGGCTAATCTCCAACTAAGTAATTTATTTGTACAGTTTATACAGTTTTCTGAGGCTTTTATATTGTTTATATCGATATCAAATTATATTGTTATTGACCGAAATGAAGAAATATATCGTGATAAATGTTTTGGCCGTATCGTCCAGCCCTAGTTTCTTAGTTTAATTTATATTTTTGTAGCACACTTGATAACTTTATGGTGAATAGTGGAGGATGGAAAATGTGAACGCATGTTAGGAAGACTGTTTCAAGACTTCTTGTTAAAACAGATTTAAAAGTAGCTGTTTTCTTAGATTCTTGGGGGTGGACAAAGCTCAAATATTTTCAGCCATTATATCCATTATTGGCGCCTTCCCCTCACAATATCTGTATCGGCGATTGCCATAATTTCAATATTGGTCAGGCTATAGTGACATGAAAATTCATCCAGTGGTTCATGAGATACTTCAGTATCAAACACGTGTGCGCACGCAAAAACATCATTGCTCACTTTTGCCTTTCAGGGACGAACAGCTCTAAACGTTTAGCTGTAAAAGAGTTTCAAGAGGAAAAGGCTGAGGATTAGTGGATACCTCGCCGTCCCGGTCCAGAGGAGGGAAGTGGAAGAAAAGGGACTGCCCCAGAGAAACACTGTTGATTGGATTGTCCAGATTGTCGCTCTTGTACAGCTTCACCTGAAACAAAGAGGAGGTGGGAGGAGTAATCAGCAGCAGTGGAATGTAACAACACCTAACATGATAAAAATATTGCAACACAAGTTCAGTGAATGAGGATAATCGTACCGATAGCGTTGGGAGATGTTCAGGAGGCGTGACGATGTTTCCACTGAGGTCAAACTGATTGATCTGCCTGAAGGCGATGATGTTGACCCCTTCAATGTCACTGCTGCCAACCTGCAAGGTTAAACCCGAAGCTTAATGGAATAATAGAAGCCTCGCCAACGTGAAGCGGGAGAGCGCTTTTGTTCAAGTCACATGGTTTGATAATAACAGAGAATTAGGGGGAATTAGGGCATTTCCAGCCTTGCGAGACAGATTAAGCTGACTGCAGTTTTCAAACGAGTGAAAAATGATGAACTGAGAGGTCGGATTTTAGTGTGTGTGGGGGGGGGGGGGGGGGGAGTATTATAGCTGCTTTTGTTCTTTGTTTAAATAAAGGGGCTCATTTGATCAGGGAGATTTAAGTCATAATCACGGGTTCTCACAAATTTATTTATTTTTTATTTTTACAGTTTTCAATACACTTCTTGAACTTTTTAGAATGCTTTCAATAAAAAAAGTAAATAATTAAAAAAATAAAATACTAAGGCCTCGTTTACACAAAAACGATTTCTGGTGAAAGTGGAGAAGTTTCGTTGTTTGTACTGTTCATTTACACGAAAATTGCAAATGTTTTGTCTAAGAACGGCACAATTTGAGAATGGGTCCCGGTGTCCATTGTCGTGTAAACAGAAAAAAAAAAAATGTTTTCTGTGAGGGAATCCGTGGCTCATGCGCAGTATGACCCAAAACATAACGGCTTCCTACAATCCACAGAAGAAGAAACTATCGACAATGGCGGATACCAGAGTTTGTGCTTCTGACTCTTATAAATCTAACTACGGCTCTCCAACACGGTGCTCATTTTCTACCTCTTTAATGAAATCATCGAAGACAGATCTCATACAGCTCCACTCCGTTACTTAACGGATGTATGCGAAGAAGAAACACGGCTAGGAGGCGCTACTGGACGCGACCTGGGAGGACAAGCCAGTGGTGGGATAAGTTTGTAAACATTATACTCGATGAGAAAGAACTTTTGTTTGTCGAAGCCATCCCTTGCTTCAAAGTTTAAAAAAAAATAGCACCAACTAGTGGCGTGGCAAGGGAACTACACCTTTTCCACGTCTACCGTTGCTGTGTAAACAGATTGTAATTAGAACGTTTTCATGTAAATGTGTTAATAGAAATGGGAAAATTTTCAGTTTTCATTGGATCAATGTTGTGTAAACAGTTGTTTACCCTGAAAACTTACCTTTACATGGAAACAAAATCCACAACGCACTTAGGAATTTAAAAAATATGTTTGTAAATACTGGGTGGCTGATGGCTGCTAAAAATTATTATAAGCATTCTTTGATAAAACTGCAGCCAAATGCTGTTAAAAGACTTTAACTTTATGCTTTAAATAGAATACTTAATTCTTGAACAATTAAGAGAACTCACATCAGCCTGCAGAGTTCAGTGTATTAATTGTTATAAAATTGTTAAAAATTACGTTTTCTTTTTTTTTTTACATGAACCTGGTCTTTTGTATTAAAATGTAAAACTACCAATAAATGTTAATAATAGTAAGACATTTTTCATTTTATAATATCACCCCCACTGGAAGGAAAAGCCATCTCCAACAAACTTGTAGTGGCCCATGAGCCACCAGTTGACAGTACGCAGTTGTTGCAGGTTTCGTGGACACATCGTAATTATAAAGCAAAGTGGTAAGAATGGCTCTTTTTTAATCACAAAGGTTGCAGACCCATGATTTAGGCTGAACACTGACTTTAAGCTTGAACATACCGAGTAATTTAACATCGTATCGTGACGCTAACTACACCTTTCTGTCAATCAAACCTGCTCCTCCTGCAACAAGAGTCAATGTAGAGGGCATTTCTCAGGAGTGTGCACAATATTGGTCAGCCCCAAAAGCAGTAAAACCAAATTTCTTTAATCACAATTGTGCATTTTTAAATTTAGCACACTGTAAAATAGCTATAAAGTTGAAGCATAACATCAATATTTCAGCTTTCCATTCAGGCCATTCCTGAATTCTAAAGATCAGCATCGGGTGGTAACAAATTAAACCTCAATCAAAATCATAAGAAGACTTCAGGCTGTCTGAAGAGAACGACAGAACCATCATTAGTAATTATTCTTGAAAACCTGCCTGTTGTTGTGTTGGAACATTCAGGTCTGAGATGAAAAGGTACAGGCTGTCGAGCACTGAACTCAAGGCTCAGTGTGTCAGAGCACAAATCAGAGGGAAAGATCATCATGTTAGGCCTTTTTTAGACAGTCTATAATATTTTCATGACACATCAGCACTTACATGTCACAACCGTTTTTTTTCTCTTTTGAAAAAGCCAACAGCACCTCTGGGTGGTGGGGTTTTGACCTACCTCTATCGCTCTGTGTTGAGGCAAAGCCCGCTCAATGTGGTCGTTGCCTTCAGCTCGCAGCTGAATCAGATATTTGCAATCCGGCTGCAAGTAAACGCAACACATACAGTGTGAGGTCATTTTGAATAATAAAATAAAACACCCTTGGTAAGTGCAAGAAATATACAGAAAATCGAGAGATTACAGTAGGCCTGTCACGATAACAAATTTTGCTGGGTGATAAATTGTCTCAGAAATTGCGATAAACGATAATATTGTTTGAAATTTGACAGTAATTAGTGATTATTATCAAATTTAAGAATAAATGTTAATTAGTTTGTAGTACAAAAAAGGTTGAATCATGTCATCTGGACTTCGTTTTTTTTGTTAAAAAGAAACGTTTCGCCCCTCATCCAAGAGGCTTCGTCAGTCTGAGGCCTAGCCATCTGGTATTACCCAGAAGCCACCCTGACTCTTGTGTTTCAAGCCTGCCTGCCTCAGACTGACGAAGCCTCTTGGATGAGGGGCGAAACGTTTCTTT
>NC_056513.1:13517997-13551221 GCF_014905685.2 Nematolebias whitei | reverse complement strand
AAAAAACGAAGTCCAGATGACATGATTCAACCTTTTTTGTTGTTATATACCTGGATGACTGAGAAAACAAACTTTGTGTTTTTGAAACCATTAGTGAAAAGGCCAGACTTCAGGGGTATCTGAGGCAGGCTTGAAACACAAGAGTCAGGGTGGCTTCTGGGTAATACCAGATGGCTAGGCCTCAGACTGACGAAGCCTCTTGGATGAGGGGCGAAACGTTTCTTTTTAACATAAAAAACGAAGTCCAGATGACATGATTCAACCTTTTTTGTTGTTATATACCTGGATGACTGAGAAAACAAACTTTGTGTAGTTTGTAGTACCTTTTTTCGACCACCGGATGGCAGTATAAGACTATTTGAACCATAGGATGGAGCGAGCAGCGTGTCTCTAAGAAAAATGGGAGGGACACCCCTTGACGCAACATGGACAGTCTCTCTTCGGTTCTCAAAATGGCGGATGCTCGGAGTGGTTTGAGCTAGCATTTTTCATACAAAACAATAAAAAATCTGTAAACAAGTTCTCAGCTTCTTTTTTGTAGAGAAATTTTAGACGAAGGCACGAGTTTCAACCATGAACTTTGGAGCTTCGACAAGACGGAGGTTTTTTTCCGAGGTTGGCCTGTTAGCTTAGCTCGTAGCTTAGCTTCTCAGCTTAGCTGTTTTTAATGATCCAAAAATGCAATTTTACAGTTAAAATGGATTTTAAAGAGAAAAGAGAAAGGGAGGGGTCAGTGAAGAGCACCAGAGTTGAGCCTTTTGTCATCCGGCATCTTCAGTAGAAAGAGATACGAAGAAACGATAAAGCCGATAAATGAAAACGAGCTCGATAATTTTCATTTATCATGCGATTAACTGATTTATCGTTTATTGTGACAGGCCTAGATTACAGTCACATTCAGTTCAATATGTCAGCTGAGTTAATCACCTACAAATTCTAATTTGTAAGGTCAAATCACTGTTTGTTTGTGATCCATTACAGCACCTGCAGCATGCGATCACTTTAAACCCTCCGAGTCTGAAGTCTTACCAGCAGACCCCTGAGCCTGAATCGACCCTCCTCGTCAGTGACCGTGTCCTCGCTGTAGAGGCTGCAGTCTCCCTGACCCACGGCCTCCACAGCCACGTCCCTCTCTGCATCACCGCTCAGGGACTGCACTGCTCCGTAGCAGCTGGGCACAGCAGCACAAAAATGCACATAAACAACAGACGTCATGTGTTCGGCCTGTTTTATATCATATGCTGACGAAAAAAAGAAGAAGTTTTTCTACTGTGTGTCTGTTAGCAAAATAGCTCACAAAGCGCTGGATAAAATTTTATATTTATAGAAAGTAGTCATTATGGACATCAACAACTGATTAACGTTTCAAGTCAACTCAATTCCAGATGGTTGCCACAACCAACTGACTACCTTCCATTCTTAACATCCATCCATCATCTTTACCCACTTCTTCCTTTTTGGGTCACGAGGGTCTCTACTGCCCATGTCCAGCTACCACTGTGCAAGAGGCTGGGTACACCCATGAAGGGTCTCCAGTCAATCACAGGGACACATAGAGACAAACGAGACAAATGACCATTCTCTCTCACTCACATTTATGATCTTAAGTTCAAACTCTGGCATAGAAGGTGGCAGACGATACGCACTTCTTCAATGGGCCTTTAATTCAGAAAGAGATGCGTGTGCTTACCTGTATGCCGTCTTAATGCCCGTTATGTTGATGCTTAGGCTCTGACCCTCCTCCACTGTAATCATTTGAGACGCAGGTTCGAAGCGGAACTCTTTCATCATTGGTTTGAAGTAGTACTGACCGGGACTCTGAGGGAAAACGCCACGGTTACTTAAGACGAGACGCAGAAGAAGTAAACCCTTTGTGGGCTGCTTTCTCACCAGGTTATTGAAGGTGAGCACGCCGGTGTCCTGTGTCAAAAGGTTGGACCGAAAATGTCCCCCGCTCAGAGACAGGAGGACGCCAGACAGAGGCTGTCCATCCTCCGATATGATCTACAGCAAAAGAGGAACATTTGAACGTTTTAAACCGTTTTTCCCAGAAAATCTGAAAACTTACACAAACGTAGGCCACTGAGCTCTAAAACTGGTCTGGCAGGAGAAGCCAGAGTCACATGTACATCCTTATTTCAGTAAGGATGTGCATGTGAAGGATAAACAAAGGCAGAAAAAGACGAGGAACAAACTTCAAAGCGATTCATCACTCCGTCTGAAAGACAGACTAATACTAATTTGTGTAAGGTTTTCATGGTCGCAGGAGGTGATGGTGCAGCCTTTTAACGAAGGCAGCACAAAGGCCAACAGCCCACAGCAAAACACAAAACAGCTTGAGCCATCCACGAGTTCTTTTAATTACACTTTGCAAAAACATTCAGAGGGGAAAAAGGCGGCTAACACGAGCTTTTCATCACGCCATTTCATATTCACTTTAAACCATCACGATCAGAAGAGATGAAAACTGAGCAGTGCAACGTATAAAAGAGGCTGGCAATTAGTGAAATGTAATGTTGAATGAACACGTGTGAAGACGACGGTCACGTGTACCTTGAAGGTGACACCGGCCAGAGCAAACGCCTTGAAGTCTCCTGGGGTTCCCTCCACCGGACTCAGGACGAAACCCTCCTTACTGGCAGAGATGTCATACAGCCGGTCGCTGTGGAGCGGACCCACACTGAGACAGAGGGGAGAGCGAAGAAAATGAGAAGACATGAGAGGAGATGCATGCAGGGCTGTAATTACCTCCTAATGTTAAAGCCACAGAAAACGGAAGATGGAAACAGCTGGGTTAACTTTACGAAAGAACCTTTAAAAAGTAGGTGCAACACCACTGGAGAGACCGGTCTAATTACAGAATAACAGTATTGCACACGGCCCATTATACGCCCGTCAACAATTATACAGCACTGTATAGCAGTGGTCCTGACAAGCAATAGACTTGGTAGATCATTTGACCTTGATTTGTGACCTTTGACCTTGGCGCTGGGGTGATGAACAGTGTACGTGACACTGCGTCTAGTGATTTTCATTTTCATTTACCCTTTATTTATCCAGGTAGTCTCATTGAGCCATGAGAACTCATTTTCAAGAGAGACTTGTTTAGGGAGCAGATGGTGGGGGTTAAGGGCCTTGCTCAGGGGCCCAGAGTGGGGCGAATGAGGGTGGAGGGAGGTGTGGGTGTTTCACCTTTTCCACCCACAATTTGATGTTGATGGTACCGGGAGGTGAACCTGCGACTTTCCGATCACAAACCCATCTTCTAACCACTGCGCCACCACTCTCAGTGATGATGCGTTTGTGTATCAAGTTTCATTAAATTATCAAAGTCCATGCTCAATAATCCAGGTACAAATCCAACAATGTTCAATCAGGTCACCTGGATGGTTTGTTTTTTTGAAGAGACGTTGCGCCCTTCATCCAAATGACTTCTTCAGTCCGAGGAGCCACAGACAAACTGGAGTCCCACAAGCACCAACTCCCATAGTAGAATAAAACAGTTAGCTGGTGTTAAAATGGTTCCCCCCCCCCCCCCCCCCTGTCAACTCCTCTAAGGCTTTGGTGTTTTGAACCATTTTGGTATGGCTGCCTTAGAGGAGCTGATGGGGGAGAGGGCGGACCCCAGAAACCATCTTAACACAAGCAAACTGTTTTTTTCCACTATGGCAGGTGGTGCTTGTGGGACTCCAGTTTGTCTGTGGCTCCACGGACTGAAGAAGTCTTTTGGATGAAGGACGAAACGTCTCAGCAAAAAAAAAGAAAAAAAAGAAAGAAACCGTCCAGGTGACCTGACTGAACGTTGTTGAATCCAAGTAAAAATTCCAACAAAGTTCAGTCAGGTCCTCTGGACGGTTTCTTTTGTTGAAACGTTTTGTCTTTCATCCAAGGGACTTCATCAGTCTGAGGAACCACAACAAACTCGGTCCTATAAGTAGCACACTCACATAGTGGGCCAACCAGTTTGATGGGGATAAGATGTTTCTGGAGTCCACCCTCTCCCCCGTCGACTCGTCTGAGGCAGCCATGGCCGTATTTGGATTGGGATGGATTATTGAGCATAGACTTTGATGTTTTGAACCACTTTGCGCCCTTCATGTTCCAACAACAGACGGTCACAAACAAAACCTTTTTTAACTTCATAACGGCAGCTTTGTCCAGATGCTTCTAAAAGCCATTTAAAAAAAAGCTTCTGTCAGACATCTGGATGGATTTTAAAAATGTATTTATTGACCTTTACATAACTGGGCAAATCCCATATATAACTGGGCAAATCCCATATATAACTGGGCAAATCGCATTGAGATCACAGATCTTTTCTGCGAGGGAGGCCTAGGAAGGCAACCTAACATGCATGTTTTTGGACTGTGAGAGGAAACCGGAGTACCTGGAGAAAACCCATGCAGCACAGACAGAACAAGCAAACTCTACACCGAAAGACCCCAGGTTCAACCGGGGATTGAACCCAGGACCTTCTTGCTGTGAGGCAACAGTACTAACCACTGAGTATTCATGCTGCCATTTTTGGAATTTTCTTATCAGAATTTAAAAATAAAAAGTGCTATGTGTTGTCATCATTGTATGTTCCCATAACAATGACAAAATTAGTTCTCTGCATTTAACCCATCACATGAGAGATGCACCCAGGTGGAGCAGTGGGCGGCCATGTGGGTGCCCGGGGAGCAATTAGGGATTAGGTGTTTTGCTCAAGGACACGACATGCGGGCATGATGGGGAGTTGGGCCTGTGACTTCCTGGTTTCAGGTCGACTGCCCTACCTCTACACCATCTCTCCACCCAATTAGCAGATTCCAATTAAGTGCATTAGTTTTCTGGCACAAACACAACTTTTAAATACAGTCAGCGTATTCTTAGTTGAACAGCAGTACGTTGTAAATGGGGCTTAATTTGTAAACTGATCGATGCCAAAACACATATAGCAGGCAGGCCGGCAGGGGAGGTTGGGGGGCTGGGGTCTGAGGGTCCTCTCTCTGAAAAATTTGAATAAAGTAGATGTGATTTCCTGCATTTTGGTGTATTTTAACGAGTTGTTAAATATCTATGTTTTCCTACATTTGTGAACATTGTTGTTCGACTCCACATGTGAAACGGGGGAGAGGGCGAGCCCCAGAAACCATCTTAACACCAGCTGACTGTTTTTTTCCACTATGGGACTTGGTGCCAGCTCAGCACTTCAACATTTTTAGGGGCGGAGATTTCTTTAAGGGTAGACGTGGAAATGCTTCACTTGAAGAAGCAAATCGTGGCCGTTGTGTTTAAAATTAGTGTTTATGTAATTATTTTCAGTTACAAATCCAGGATAAGTTCTTTTTGTTCACAGCAGTCATATTTGTTCATAACTTTATTATTCGTAAGTCTGAGTATTAACGGATCCAAGCCGGATCCTAGTAAACAGTTACAGGAAGCATCCTATCAAAATAAGGGAGTTCCAGGATTCTGTTCCAGCAGGATCCAGCTCAAATTAAGCACTGGCTGTAAAGTTATGCTTGAAGTTCAGTGAATTCTGACTGATTCACTCGAAGAAGATATTTCAGAGAGTAAGACCTTTTGGAAGCTCAAGGACGAGTAAATCCTTCATATGAAGAGGCTGTGTGTATTTTTATTCTCTCTCTCGTTATGATAAGATGATGTATCAGTCATTCTGCTCCAGTAAAAGAAAAGCTCAACAAAATCATTTAGAGTCAAATATCGCCATAATGTTCATGTTTATGATGACACAAAGTGAACTGATTGGCCTATTAGTATTATGTTCTCCTATTCAGAGAAGACAAGAAGTCATTCTTGTACATCCTATATCTGATGACAACAATTATAATAAGTTGACACCATCAGAGCCGCACACACCAAGTCATAACACCCGTCTATGACCATGAGTTTCACAGCAAAACCTGAAGGCATCATTGTTCAGTCTCAAATATCCTCCATGTAACGAGTGTGCTTCCTATTTTCCAGTCTGGGTTTTCATACCTGTAGGCTCCCATCTCATTAGTGGCCACAGTAATGAGCGGTGCTGCAGCTCCTCTCTCTGTGATGGATATTTCCACACCTTGGAGCTCTGGAGACACCTTGCCCTCTAAGAAGAGACCTGCACGCCCGATAATGTCCACCAGCCGACCTGGACACGATTCTGTCAGAAAGAGAGTGGGTTGTATCTGGGTCTGAATGTTCTATTTCAGAATAAAAAATTTTTTTTCCTGCAGCAGACAGTGAAAAACAATCAAATGCATAAGGCACCAGGCTAAAGCTTGGACATACCCACTAATACTTTACAATGTGAGATGGATCCTACCTCCTGTGATAGTTGCCTCCACTTCCGGGGGGTAAAACAGCAGTTCCTTAGAGGAAGGAGTAACTGTGATCTTCTCACCAGCCCTGAAAGTTACACCAGAAAATTTACCTCCCTTCACGATAAGTAGGATTCACAAGGTACACAATGTCCCCTGTCGCTAAGGGTTCTGAATAATTAATTTTTGCAATTTTCAAAAATGTTTTTCTGGACCCGAACTGAACAGGGAATGCAAGTAAACCTTAATGTTTTTGTGCAACATATTCAAGCACCAGTATATAAGTAGAGAGGTAGGTGTTTTTTTTGTTGTGTCCTAGGTGGAGCATAAACACAGATCCTAGCAAGTGGAGGGAGTAATTTTATCCACCACCATGTGCAATGGTGGAGCCAGTGGGTGGTCATCAGTGGTCTTGGCTACCATAGCATAAACTTTGGACACCCCAATCGCTTGTGCAAACTATACTTTTAAGCAATACAAAAAAAAAAAAAAACCTACATAGATTAGTCACAAAAAAGTTTAAATCGTCATGTAGACCAGTTTCTTTTTGGGAGGTGTGTTTCGTCTTTCATTCGAAAGACTTCATCAATCTGAGGTCTGCCACCCAGATCTGTCTTATAAATAGTACCTCCTTGATGTGTTTCAAGTCAGCCCTCCCAGAAACTGGCTTTACACATGCAAAAAGGGACCATCCGTCCAAAACATCGATCATCGTGTATAGCAATCAAAATGTTTTAAGCCAGATGGCCAACTTGTTACTCACAGAAACAGCCTGAGGACAACCTGGCCAAAACGGTTCAGAAAAAGGTTTGAAAGCTCAATCATCCAGGTAGATAAATCACAAAAAACCAGTTAAATCCAACCGCAGAGCTTTAGGCGTGTCAGCAAATGACCAATCCGAAGCTAAATGAGTCGTAATATTATTCAAGCTCAAACACGATAAAACAGGGTTTACTGCATTTTAACTGTGGTAAAATGAAGAATATTGAGCATCTTGTTAAGTTATACTTTGGTATTGGTTTTACAAATAAAGAGATAGTTAATCTGTTAGCACATCAACATCAGATTATTATCAGGACTTTGAACCTGCTTACAGTAAGGTGGTACGCTCTGATGGGCTGCAGCGCAGCTCTGCAGGTAAAGAGCATTTAGCTTCAGATTGGTCATTTGCTGACACGCCTACTGGATTGATTGACAGGTCGCATTGTGGATCCGACTCGTGGAAAAAATTAATTAAAGAGAGCTGCAAAAAAAAAAAAATGTCTTGTACGACTTTATTTTCGTAAATTACAACTTTATTCTCGCAATTTTATGGCTTTTAATTTTTTTTTTTCTTAGCAAGGCAACGTAATTTTTTTTTTCTTAGCGCGGCCCTAAAGCTCCGTCGTAAAATCCTGTCATGCATTGTGTAAAACCAGTTTGTGGAAGTTCCACAGAGGCTTGAAACACATAAAGGAGGTGCTATTTATAAGACGGATCTGGGTTGGCAGGCCTCACGAAGTCTTTCGGATGAAAGAGGAAACGTTTCTCCCAAAAAGAAACTGTCCAGATGACATGATTTAACCCTTTATTTTGATTTATCTACCTAGCTTACAAATCTTTTCAGATAGATTAGATTTGACTGAGATGGCTGTTTTTATATACAGTATTTATATAATGGCCATCTTGGATATTGACGTGGCAACCCAATTTTCTAAATGAACCTTACTTACGCCTAGATGCAGCCACACATCAACATGGAAGTCTGTCCCTGCCTTGTTTTTCAAGTTATGCTCCCCATATGGACAGAGGGAGGGTGTTTCCAATTCCCATATTTGCTCTGCAAAAGGGGACACAAATAAATCTCCAGATCTCTCTGAGCTGGTGTTTTTATTAGATTTCAAAAATCCAAGTGTTGTGAAATTACAAGTCACATTCATCTCTATTTATGCACTGTCAAGTAAATGAGAACTTTGAAAACTGTTAAAACATTGGGAGCACAGCTAGCAATAGATTTATACTAACTATGCATGCTGCTATTGGATCACTTTTAAAATTAATTTGATTTCTCACAATCTTCTCAAGACTCCCTCTCCTGTTTTTTATAGCCCCTAGTGTGTATATACCATATATATTATGGACCTTCTGTATTTGTTGGGAAATGAAGCCAGCAGGACCTGCTTCATGGGAGCTGCATGTTGTATTTTTGGAAACAGAGGCCGTTTGAAATGTTCATTCCCTCCATCGAGGTCACGATATAGTGGGCTATATAGAGGACAGCCTAGTGTTTTTGTATTTCCAACACTACTTAAATGCAGAATACGTCATACTATACACCGCGTATTCACAGCCAAGTGTTGCATAAATAAATACAAGCAACATACAGCGGAATACACATTTGAATCTGAAGTGATGGACATCATATTTTAAGCTGGCTTTGGCTGAAGATATGTAATAAACGTCATCTGTCTCAATAACATTACCAAAAAATTTATTTACACATATCTTTTACATGTTTTCTTTGTGTTGTATCTTTTTACACAACCACAGACTGCAACTGTAGCTATATAAAACATTCAATGTAATAAATTCATGAATAAATATCAACTACTTTACAGTTCAATTCAGAACACCTGATTTTTGAGTTGTGTGTGAAAATAAAAACAAAGCATACAACATTGTAACGTTTGAAATGCGGCTCAGTTTACATTGTAATTTACATCTTTCATGCTTTGTATTTAGACTTGAATAATTTATTATATACCGTATTTTCTGGCGTATAAGTCGCTGTGGAGTATAAGTCACATTTATTATGCGTCACTGCTGACCCGTCGCATTTATTATGAGTTTATTTAATGGTCAAAACAACTTCATTTAGCCTGAGTGGCGCCATCCATCCATCCATCGCAACCAGAGCCGCTAGCTTTCCAGCGTTTCTCCGCCTGCACCAGCTGTTGCAGTTCTTCGAAATTTAAAGGGTCAGTCAAAAATTGCGTTTTGAATATGGAAAGAAAAAAAAACCTTATACAAGTCGCTTCGGCGTATAAGTCGACGGACTGACAAATCTATGCAAAAATACTGCGACTTATATGCCGGAAAATACGGTAATCGTTAAGTTTTTCAAGATTTCTCAAGCCCCATCACTCAGTTAGATGAGAAGACAAACTACCCTGCATTAAAGACGTCAAGAGGTGTAAAGGTGTTTTTAACATGTTTGAGGGGGAAAAAACCCCAATAATAAACTGCAGAGGTTAGTATTAGCCTGTTAGCCCGCTGTGTCAGATCAGGTCTATTTCCACAGATGTACCATAATTTCCGGACTATAAGCTGCTACTTTTTTCACACATTTTGAACACCGTGCGACTAATTTATGTTTTTTTTTTTAATGGAATAACGAGCTTCATGCAGCCAAAATATTTAGTCTTGTCACACCCGGGCACTAACACAGCTGCTGAATACACATCTCTCTTGTGGGGTGGGTCCTTGTGACTCATTGAGACTACCTGTATAAAGGTTAAAAAAAATATGACCAATGAAATTACCGAACAGGTCACAGTGGGTCAATGAAATGGGGAGGGGTGGAATCCCCCCTCCCCATGAGGAGGGAATCCCCTGCATGCGCAGAGCAATTTTTGCTTCAATGCGGAGCAGGACTGCACAAGCTTGCACAGAAGGAAGATGAAGAGAGCGATCAATGACTTCCTGCTAGGCTACTGTATTTTATTTTTTAACCAGCTGTGTTACAGGCACTGTTGAGAATTTTTATTTACTGTACATATTTGTGTATGTTACCGGTACATATTGGATTATAGACAAGCGCGGCCTAAATATGTACAAAATTAATTTTTTTATATTTTTTTAATTTAGTGGATGTAGCTTATATTCAGGTGCGCTCAATAGTCTGAAAATTACGGTTGTCCTGTACTAAACATACTGAACCACATGACCAGTTTTTATGGTAGATGAAATATTACAGTTAAAACTTCAAACAGCACTTCAAAATGGCTGACTCACTATGAATGAGTGGAGAAGTGTCATCTAAACTTTGCTTTGACCATGAAATAACTCATTACAGCTAAACGTGTTAGAAAAATTTAAATATGATAGGAAGGTACGTGACTCCACAAGGTTTAACTTGTGGGGGAAAAATAAATAAAATTTCTGTTTGCTTCAGAGGCGGGACTTAAAAATAACACTGAAACCACCAGGGACAATTGGTCCCATTCCAGCTTCAACTTCCAGGTTCCAGTTAAAGATCTAGATACAGTTTATAGTCCCAACACAAACTTCTGGAACAACTGAGCTTCATAATTAGACACTTGTAAAATTATCAACATCCAACTTTGCATAACTGCGCTTCAAGTGCAGCTGACGTTGACTTGGGTCAAACAAACAAAATGGAGGTATTCTGTGGTTGAAAACATGTTGGCCTTCTCATAAAGAGAAAATAAAATCTTCCTGTTACAATTTGGAAGAAAACACTCAGCAGAAACCTGCAACGTGCTCCTTTTTTTGTCAGCTCAAATGTTGTGTAACCAACCTGGCCCAGTAGGAGAACTCGTAGTGGAAGGGGCCTGTTAGTTCATCTGCCTTCTCTTGGACAGGAGGACTGTCGTCCTTGGCGCCTCCCTCCTCCTCGGCTGCGCGGCGCTCTCTCTCCTGGCGTCTCAGCTGAATCTCTTGCAGCTGCTGTTCCTGCCTCTGCTCCTCCAGGCTGCGCAGCGGGCCCAGCACCAGCGCTGGCTCGCTCTCGATGGACGATCTGAGCGAGAAGGAAAAACAAAGTAAACAGGAGTGCGTCATACAGCACATTGTGCCCATCAACAAACTATTATACAGCAATGTATAGTAATGGCTCGGCAAGCAAAGACCTTGATTTGTGACTTTGACCTTGAAGCTAGGGTTGTGACAACACTCCGTCTAGTGATGATGCATGTGTGAATGAAGTTCCCTTAAATTATCTTGAGTGGCTCAGAAATTATGGACAGAGAGACAGATGTTCAACAATAATGAGACAAAGCCTGACAACAATTCTACTTCCTAAGAAGACTAAGGAAGTTTGGTACGAACATCAGCATCCTCACAAACTTTTATAGGTGCACCACTGAGAGCCTGCTGACAGGCTGCATCACAGGGTGGTATGGGAACTGCACCAGTCAGAGCCGGAAAACACTACAGAGGGTGGTGCAAACAGCAGAGGACATCACTGGTAGCAGTCTCCACACCATCCAGGACATCTACCACAGCTGATGTCTGCGTAAAGCACGCAGCATCATTAAGGACCACACCCACCCAGCACAAGGACTTTTCTGTCTACTACCCTCAGGCAGACGATACAGGAGCCTGCCATCGTGCACGAAAAGACAGTTATTAAAGACTTATAAAGAATTATAAAGACAGTTATTACCCACAAGCTGTCAGATTACTGAACTCTTGACAATAACGTTGCACTAAGCCAAATCTGTGACAGCTAATATGTTTATTGCTGCTGCACTATGTGGCTGTATAATGTATGTCACCACCATACCATCATAATTAAATTAATCTCAGTGTTACTCATTACCTGTGCAACAACCTGTCACACAAACCCTGTAGTACATTTTATATTGATGGCTGCAGACTCTGGTCAGAGCAGTGTATTGATTTTATTGGATCCGTCATTAGCCTTTGACACAGTCGACCACAAGATTCTGCTACATCGACTGCAAAATGAGTTGGGAAATTCTGGAACGGTTCTTAAATGATTTTCCTCTTATCTGAGCAACAGAACCGTTTTCATGTTTGTGAATAACATACAGTATAAGATCACTCCGTTATTGTATGGCGTTCCTCAGGGTTCAGTCTTAGGTGCTATTCTGTTCCTTTTATACATCAGCCCCCTTGGAAAGATTGTCAATATTTATTCAGACAAGCTTTTAGTTAAGTGTTTTACTTTCTGTTTTTATTAGCTGCTCTTATTGTTTTGTTATATTTTAAGCCTGTATCTGTATTTCTGTAAAGCACTTTGTGATTTTATCTATGAAAAGTGCTATATAAATAAAGTTGACTTATTTAGATGTCAGTTATGTGTATCATGTGCATTTATGTAAGACAGTAGTCCCTTTTTACTTTGTGGTTCGTTTATCGCGGACTCGCTCTTTCACGGTTTTTCAAAATAAGACTGGACATGACACACAATTAGCTGATTGATGGATGAGCCACATGATTGGCATGGAATTTTTATTTAAAATAAATTATTTTAAATTATTTAGCACTTGCTGCACCCTTGTGCAGCCTTTACTGCAGGATAAACTTCCTGCTGCAGCTGATCAGCTGTTCTCCGTGCAGAGCTGAAAAGTGGGCGTGGCCAAGAGCTCTTGCAGGTGGCAAAGAGCAGAGGAGGCAGGGAGCTGAAATCACGACATTCTGTGTTCTTTTAGAGCGTTTAGAAACATTGTTTAGAATATTGCAAGAGTGTGGGAAGGGTTTAAAACACCTTAATATGTTTATATATATATAAATGCTAAAATAAACTACTACCGGTACTTACTAGTTGTAGTACTATTCCTACTTCGCGGTTTTTCACTTATCACAGGTCTTCAGTGTATGGATCCCCTGCGATAAATGAGTGACTACTGTATTACTACCTGTGAAATATTTATACTAATTATTCCCACTTACAATGTTATATTCTACCATTGTTTACTATATACTATTGGACCTTGTAAATATTATATTTCTTTTCACTTTTGTATTTTTAACGCATGCTTTAGTATTTATTGTTTTTTAATGAGTTGAAATGGTTCTTCTCATCCTGAATATTTAATTTCATTGAATTGTTGACCTTGTGTTAACCTGCACATGACAAATAAACAAACTAATAAACTAAAGCATTACTTGATTGTGACGGTGACATCGAGAATCTTGTCTGTGGTGATGAGTCCGGTCATGTGATGCCGCACCGCAGTGAGGGTCAAGATGCTGGGGGCTGAGCTGTCGCACACAGATCAACAAGAGTCACATGATGAGCTGAACAAAACAAAACATTATTTAACGCTGAAATAAACACTTCATTACTTACGTATCGTAGGTGTAGAAGTCCTGCTCAAACTGATGGCAGGAGCGAGGGGTGACTTTGTAAACACCTGGACAAGCCGTTTTTATTTGATTAATTACTTTGTTCCAGTTTTATATTTAGCTAAATCTGACATGGACCTTTTGGTGCAAAACACTGTACACGAGAGAAAAGCTGCTACGCTCGAATATTTTCTCAATATGCTAATTATTAATACTTGTGTTTAGAGGTCAGGTGAATGAAGCTCACCAGGTTTGGAGAGGCAAAACCGATTGATTCCTTTGGAGAGATTGTACACGCCGACGTTCTCGGGTTTGCTGCCATCTTGAAAGAATTCCTGCGCAACATATTCAGAAATCCGTAAACTTTTAGAGTTAAATCTATTCAAGATGGCCGTCACAGCACACTGATCTTAGGAAAAATGGCTCCTTTCAGATGTCGAGGTCAAATTTGTACGACACAAGAAAACGAATCACTGACCAAAGTGATGGCGTGGGAAAGGGAGCAGCGCAGGATGTAGCCGATCTGTCGGAACTCGAGCCCCGAGACGTCCGAGTCCAGAACCTCCATTTCCAAGGACTTGTGTTTCCAACACCACTCCTCGTGAGAAATACCAACTGATGGGAGAAAAAGAGTGAGAGACTAAGAAATAATAGATGCGACGTAAAAGTAAATAACACCAGAGGAAACTCGAGAGTTCTTAAAACGGTATAATCTTTAACAAAAACTTACGAATGCCAAGTTTCACACCAGTCTGAGCTGGCAACACCAAACAAAGACGCCTCGAGGACGTGTGTGCTGACAGCTTGCAGGGAAATGAACAGATTGTGTGAAGTGAACAGAGATATAGATAGACAGAGCACAGAGAGGCACGTGAAGCCTCTCTGCTTCCAGAAAGCTGCTACTATAATCCAGTTATGATCCAAAGGTGTTAATTACAAATTGATTTTCTCCACAATCAATGGAGAATAATTAGTGTGATATTTAAATGAAGGTGCGCGTCAGACTTTTTGGTCAATGCTTGGCTGACTTCAAACTCAAACTGCAAACCTAATCAGGGACTGGAAATGCACGTTAAATTGCAAATAACCTTTATATTTTCCAGGTAAAACGTTGTCGAAAGAGAAGCTGAGGGCGTCGCTGCTGCCGGACAGAGCTACGGTCCTCCTCTCGCCCTGTCGACTCACTGGCTGCAGGGTTACGGACAGGTCGTCACAGGAAGCTGCAAAGAAACAAGCGCAGAGTCAGCTCAGAGAGAAGTTGGAGGGAGAAACATGATGTTGCTCTCCAGAGAAACTAATTTGTTTTATTAAAGACAACAAAGAGTACAGCGATGATTCCTGAGGGATCTGAATAAATGTTTGTAGTTTTCGAGTAGGCCTGTCGCAATAAACAATAAATCAATTAATTGCATGATGAAAATTATCGACTTCGTTTTCATTTATCGGCTTTATCATTACTTTGTGTCTCTCTCTTTCTACTGAAGACACTGGATGACAAAAGGCTCAACTCCGGTGCTTTTCACCGACCCCTCCCTTTCTCTTTTCCCCTTTAAAATCAATTTTAACCGTTCGAAAACACGTTTTTGGATCGTTAAAAGCAGCTAAGTTGAGAAGCTAAGCTACGAGCTAAGCTAACAGGCCGACCTTGGGGAAAAAACCTCCGTCTTGTCGAAGCGCTAAAATTCACGGTTGAAACCTGTGCCTTCGTGTAAAAAGCTGTTTTTCTCTGTTAAAAACAGCTGAGAACTTGCTTACTGATTTTTTATTAAAGTCTTTGTGTGAAAAATGCTATGCTAAAGAGCTCAAATCACACCGAGCATCCACCATTTTGAGAACCGAATAAAAGAAGGAGAGACAGCCCACGTCACGTCAAGGGGCCTCCCTCCCATTTTTCTTAAAGAGACATGATGCTCCCTCCCTCACTATCCATCCTTTGATTCAATCTTATACTGCCATCCGGTGGTCAGCAAAAAAGTATTACATGCAAAACAAATTAACTAAAATTTCTTCTTAAATTTTACAACAATTACTAATTACTGTCAAATTTCAAACAATATTATCGTTTATCGCAATAATTTCTGAGACAATTAATCGCCCAGCAAAATTTGTTATCGTGACAGGCCTATTTTCGAGATGAGTCAGTGTTTCCCCTACCGTTATTCAAGAAGGGCTCCCCGTCCTGTCAAGAGAACCGAGTGCCTGCCTATCAAAACGTTATTCACCCACAACCCCACCACCCGGGCAAAAACTGCCAGCACTAATGTAGCGCTAAGCTAGCGTGCAAAATGTCCGTCCCGCCCGTAGACAAAAATCTCTGAAGAGGTGAGTGCACAACTAAAGCAAGTGACCTTAATTAACACTGCAAGTGTTGTTCTGCACTGGAATTGAATAAGGAAAGCAAGTAAACCTGAATGTTTTTGTCCAAGATATTCACCTGGGTAGGAATTATACTGTATATAAGAACAGAGTTTCTTGGTTTGTCCAAGGCAGTGCAGAGTGACAAATCCTGGTGAGTGGGGGGAGTAATTTTATCCTCCATCAGGTATTTTAATATATTAACAGTAGTCCCTCACTATACTGCAGTTCACTTTTTGCAGACTCACTATATCGTGTGTTTTTTTTAAACCCAATATTGTGTGTGCTGTACATGCTGTGCACTACTGTACATTCATCTCATCATCATCATCTTCAGTGCGATCGCCAAAGTGTTTAAGAGCATATGAAGTGTTTATAAGAGAGTGGGAAAAGTTAATAGGTGTGGAAAGGGTTTATAAAGCCTTAAATATATATACAGCGTTTCCCCTAACTGAACTGTGCGTCAAACCGAACCCACCCCCATCGGTACTGATGTAGCGCTAAGCTAGCTGTACGTAATACAGATGCGTTACCTAAAAAGCTAAAAGACAGCGCTCATCACGCTGAACCCCCTGCAAACACACACACACCAACAACTGTTGGTACAAACAGCGTGCAGCTCAGACGTCCCCCCACCCCACCTCGTCGACAAAAGTCATGGACAAGACGAGAGCTCCGTCAAGGCAAGTTATCTAGGGGAAACAGTGATATAAATAATAAAATAACGCTGCTACTTCACAGATTTCCACCTACCGCGAGGGTCTCTGGAACGTAACCTCCGTGACAGGAGAGGGATCACTGTATATTTTTATTATTAGACCTTTATTTTTACAAGTTAGTTCCCACTGAGCCTCAAAGACTCATTTACATTTATATATTAATATACCTCCCCCATAGATTAATCTTTGGCCACACCACCGGCCGCCCCATTATTTGAGGAAACTCTACTTTTAAGCTATACAAAAGCTAGAAAGCATAGTTTCCTCAAATGATTGGGGTGGCCGGTTTAACTGTATATTCAACCTGTCATGGCGGCCGTCTCCATGATCCTCCATCTGTCTGCACGGACCTGTTTGGCTCCGCGGGGAAAACTTTAGCTGTTCTCTGTCTGCTGGACCCAGTTCTGGACTGTGGTCTGGGAGGGCATCTGCTGCGGTCGTCATTAGTATCAAGCTGCTAACAAGACCATGCCGCTAACCGAACAGAACCACGCTGCTGAAAGAACCTCCTGCTAATTGGATCACACTGTAGACGTATTTCTTTTACAACTTTGGTGCCTTGTTTTTAGTGTTTTAGTAGTATTTTTAGTCTGTTGTAGTATTTTCGCTGCATGCTTTGGTATTTCTTCTTCTTGTTTTTTTTTTGTTTTTTTTTGGTGAGTCGAGACGGTTCTTCTCATCCTAAGCATTTCATTGCATTGTTGACCTTGTGCTGATTTTGCATATGACAAATAAACCAAACCTGAACCAGTGGCCATCTTGAAACAAAATGGAAGTTAGTACCTCTCTTATTTTTCAAGTGATCACACTCTCACCACTGACTGAAAGAAGGTATTTCCAATTCCGCCTCTTTGTTACGCGACAACAAAACATCATAAACAAAGTCTTACCTAGACAGTCAACTTTTCCTGAGACAGAAGCCATGAACTGAGTGAAGAGGAGGTCAGTGAGGGGCCGATCCACAAGGGAGACTTGGAGGGCCTTCGGCTGCAGAGCGAGGCCTGCTTTCACCTCCGCTTCAGGCAGAGATACCTGAACATACAGAGTTCAGACGAGCACAAGATACTGCAAAACAACAAAGCTCCGAAAGACAAACGCTGAAATTAACTTAACTACCAATTTAACCAAAACCTCTTAAGTTTAATCATCCTCAAGTGTTCTCAATCATTTACTTCCCTCTGAGAATAACACACATTATCAGCTCACTTAGATGCTTTTAGTCCCTGTATATTATGAGTAATTCCAGAAAAGCTAAGCTCCACCGCACTCTTACATGAACGCTGTAGTCTCCAGGTTTGGCCTGGAAGCAGAAGGCTCCTTGTGGATCAGAGTCGGCGGTCCGACTGGAAACCTTGTCTTGGCCCCGGTGTGTCAGCGTGACCTTGTAGCGGCCCTGCTGCTTCATGCCCTCGGGCAGGCGGCTGATGGAGATCTGACCGCAAACGCTGAACCTGCGTCGGACAACGAGAGTTTAAAGGTTTGTCGATCATAAAGCGAGTATATGATTAATGATGTCATCGTTTGAAAATCTCTGAGCAGACCCAGCAGTGATGACGTCTGGAAGCTGGGGCGTGTTCGGGGCGATCTTCACTGTGATTGGCTCAAAGAACATGAGCTCCTTGCTTACGCGGATGGTGTAGACGCCTGCTGTCATGTTCTCCAACCGGAAAGAACCATCCTCCCTGCTGACAACTGAGAACAAAATGAAAAGGTAAGTTAGCGATAATAAAATTCTATAAAAACTGCTCATTTACAGTGCGATATCTTTTTTAATGTTTGCAGTAAAAAAAAGAATGGGTGTCCAAAGTGTGGCCCGAGGGCCATTTGCGGCCCTTGGAGTGATTTAGTGCGGCCCACAACTGCAGTTTAAGAATGGCATCATCTTGGCCAGCAGACTTAAGAGGTTGATGAAGACGTTCTGTAAATTAGTTGGTAATCCTTTTTTTATATAATGTTTAGGTTTAACAAGCAAAACAATCTTCTCAAAATGAGCAATATTAAACAAAATACAAACCTTTGGCTAAAATCTTTTTATTTTCACTTCATGGTACAAAGCACCAAAAATCTGATTTCGACCAGAAAGGAAACTTTTGGATAACGATTCATAAAACTTGACTAAATGTTGCAGTTGATAAAGTAATCAAAAGGGAAATTGAACATTTTTAAATTAATAGAACTTGGTATCATCGACATATGAGGTGATCAACTTTTTCAAACCTTCTATGAATCTGTTGTAGCGACTGACAGCTGGATGATTTGTCAGAACTTTGATCAGCCATTTGGGTCAGCCTTTTTACTCATTCGACCTTTATTTATACAGGCTAGTCTCATTGAGCCATGAGGACTCATTTAAAAGAGAGGCCTGTTCCAGACAGAACATACACTGCCTGGCCCCAAAAAAAAGTCACCACCTGGATTTAATTAAGCAAATTGAAAGACGCATCGCGTGGTCGTGGAAAAGATGTCAGTCTGTTTGAGACGGGTCAAATCATTGGTATCAAGCAGAGAAAACATCTAAGGAGATTGAAGAAACTACTAAAATTGGGTTAAGAACTGTCCAATGCATTATTAAAAACTGGAAGATAGTGGGGACCCATAGTTTTCGAGGAAGAAATGTGGCCGGAAAAAAATCCTGAATGATGGTGATCATTGATCACTGAAACGTTTGGTGAAATCAAATGGAAGAAAAACAACAGTAGCACTCAGGGCTATGTGTAATAGTGAAAGTAAGATCATTTCCACATGCACAATGTGAAGGGAATGGGACTGAACAGCTGTGTAGCCTTAAGAAAACCCCTAATCTGTGAGGCTAACTGGGGAAAAAAAGGCTTCAGTTTGCTAGGGAGCATAAAGATTGGACTCTGGAGCAATGGAAGAAGGTCATGTGGTCTGAGGAGTCCAGATTTACCCTGTTCCAGAGTGATGGTGCATCAGAAGAGATGCAGGTGAAGTGATGCACCCATCATGCCTAATGTCTAGTCATCAATGCAAGATCTTGGTGAAAAATTAATGCAACACTGGATGGAAATAGATCTTGTGACATCGCAGCTTATTGAAACAATGACACAGTGAATGCATGATGTAATCAAAGCTAAAGGAGGTCCAACAAAAGATTAGTGTGTGACCTTTTTTATTTTTTTGGTGGCGACTTTTTTTTTTTTGGCCAGGCAGTGTATAAAGTACAGTTTTACAAGTATTTTAAAAAGATACTCAAATTAAGATTTTGTTGCTGAGAACAGATTAAAATGAACTTTTCCAAACACAAGAAAACAACAAACATAGACCCAACAAATCAAATAAACCAAATCATTTTAAATAAAAATTAAAGGCTTAGTGTTTATGAGGCTGTTAATGTTTTGTATCTACAATTTAAAACTTTCTCTGCCAAATTGTCCTTTCTCCAAAATATTGTTCACGTTGAGAGTTAAATTCATATTTTTGTGGCCCACGAGTCCTTTCATCTGGATAGTTTTGGCCCATGTGGAAACATTTGGACACCACTGCTTTATGTGGATGGGTTGATAAGAAAGTAAGTTATTTAAGATGAAGCATCATTTCTTTTTACACAGTTATTAAAGAATAAACAACTTTACTTATCCTGTATTAAGAAAAAATTTCTAAAAGTACAGCAAGAGCTATGAATGACTAGAAAATGATACATGCTGTGAGCATATGAGCACAGCATGTTTAGTTATGCACATCTGCACTGAAATTTAATTTAGACATGTCGATTTACACATCACCTGACCATTAAAGCAAAACACCATGACGGGAAGCTCAGGTAGTTTATCTAAAATGGTCAGAGATGTCGTTTCTGCAGCTCACCTTTGATCTGATTGTTGAGGGACACCGTGGCGTCCGACACCCCCTCCCCATCAGCACTGTTCAGGACCCGACCCATCACAGAGAAGCCCATCACACGGAAGATGGGCTGCACACAGAGCAACAAAAACATGGCCAGTTTGGTTAAACGGAAATGTTTTTCATCATTTTTAAAAGGCTGTGGCATTAACAGAATGAAATGTGACAGAAATGATCAACTCTTCACCTCGAGCTTCAAGCTGTTGTGTTCCACCTTGAAATTCATCCGAGATGGAGCAACGTCGAAGGTGATCCTTTCTCCCCTGTAGAAAGGCACCTGAGGGAGAGCAAAGACAACCAGATGTATAGTATGTGTCGAGCTGCTCTGTAAGCACTGAAAAGGGGGAAATGGAAGAAAAAAAACATGTTTTGTAATTAACCCTTCTGCTGCACTTGGGTCAAAATGACTCACAAGGCCTCAGCTTTAAAAATGAGGCCTTGTGAGTCATTTTGACCCAAGGTCAGATTGAGTGTTGAGCACGTTTGAAAATAAAATGTATTATGTGGGTTGCAGTGACATCTAGTGGCTGGATTAGGAAATGCAGTCAGCTGAAGCCAGAGTCTGCTCTGAGCAGCTGCTGAAGGTGTTGGGAACTTCACGAAGTAAAAAGTAAAAACACAAAGTTTACTTTTATATGATTCTACCCTAACAAACATGTAGCAATTAATAAACTATATTGAATTTCTGTCAAAAGATCACTGTCAATGTTTGAATATTTACGGTAAGCCGTTTGTGGTCTTCATACTGTGTTTAAGGGATAAATAAGTCATTGGAAAAAGCATCTTACATGTTGAGGCTTCACAATAAAAGCATTCAGCTGAGATGATGCCGGGGATTCAGAAGCAAAGACAGAAATTAGATCATAGTGCATTGTTCGTGCAAGTTTAAAGGAACCATTTTTTATGCAAGTCTTCAAGAGTAGACATAATTTTTATTTATTTATTGACTGTAGTGATGGACACTGCAGATGAACAAACAGTGCACTGAAATCCTCCGTCACAGAGATTTTAGTACTGTAGTAAGTATTTGTTTGTAGTTTTTGAGAGAAGTGTTTGTCTGGGCTGGAATTGAACAGGGAATGTAAGTAAACCTTAATGTTTTGGTGAGTGGATATAAGTTACACTGAGGAAAAGAACAGAGGGAGGGTTTGAACTTGTCCAAGGAGGTGCAGAGTGACGGACTCTGGCAAGTGGACGGAGCGATTTTATCCAACACCAGGCACAGCTAGGGGGTGGCTAATGGTGGCCTTTGCCACCATTGGATGATCTCCGGCCACCCCAATCATTTGAGGAAGCTAAACTTTCAGACAATATTAAATACAGAATGTATCGTTTCCACAAATAATTGAGGCTTTAGAAACCCTTCCCACACTGTTGCAATGTTCTTAATGTTTCTAAACTCCAAATGCTCTGAAAGAGCAGCGTGTCATGATCTCTACTTTCTGCCACGCCCACTTCTCCTCTGCAATCACACTCATGCTCATCACCCGTGTCACTCCCAACCTCCCCCCTGCTGCGCCTGAGTGCTGCACTTCTTAAGCGCTCCCCAGTCTCCGTCTCCCTGCCAGATTTGTCTGATCGCCTCGTGCCTGAAGTATCCAACATTCTTGTTCCTGCTCTTGTTCCTAAAGGTTTGGTTCGGGTCACGCTTCATTATTTTAAATAAACAATCCATGCCGCTCATGTGGCTCACTCAGGTATAAGAGACACGCACACACACACACCCCGCTTCCTCCTTTCTTTTTCCGAGGGTGTCTGTTGCACGCCTGCATGTTGTGTGTCTCTGGGACACGATGGGGAAGGACAGACCCCACCTCCTTTCTCTTTCTCTACTGTGACAGACAGCCTCGGAAAGAGAAAGGAGGAGGTGGGGGGGATCTGTCTAATACCTGCCGCACTCAGCCGCTCTCTCTTTTTCCATACAATCTTGCAGTGAAAACCCACAAAATAGTGAGTCCGCGAAAGTCGAACCGCAAAGTATTGAGGGACTACTGTATAGGGTGGTGGCCATCTTGAATTTTGATGTGGTAACCTAATTTTCAATAGTGGCCTTTTTTATGCTTGAATGTAGCCACACACCAAACAAAGTTGTCACACTTTCATTTTGGAAGTTAGCCAGCTTACAAAGTTTACAAATAAACATTTGCGTTGATGGATGGACAAACGGAGAGTTCCAAGCCCCTCCTTCTCTTCACGGCAAACAAAAACCAAACCGGTAAACAATTCCAACAGGTCATTTGCTGTATAATTAAGCATTAAGTGATTTATTTTGCACTCGCACAATAAAGTGTTAAACTTTGTTGTGTGATATTGGCTGTTGCTATAGTAACACAGAGATGCAGTCAATTTAGCCAGAAGGGAAAAAGTTAATGAATGCCAGTTCAGTGAAATCAGAAGTACGGCGGTTCTTCTGAGTTTTGATTAAAAAAAAAAAAACAAAGTTAACAAGAACTTACGACTGCGTACTCGCCGCTGGCAAGCGAGGGAAATGTGAAGATGCCATCGTCTCCAGACAACGTGTTGCACAGGTACACCATGGAGCTGTCCTCATGATCTGCACCTTCCACCGGGGACATGTTACAGCCAGCAATGTCCTAAAGAAATAAACAACTTCACTCACTCGTGTCATCATCAATGTAACGATAAAGAGCTTTCTTCTGTTTTAATCACGTTGATAAGACGAGCACTCTGAGAACTTCAAAACTAATGTCGGTTTACCTCTTTCCTGACTGTGGCTGAATACAGGAGGAAGGTGACCTCCTTCATGGGCTCTCCATCACTGCGCACCTCCCCCGAGACGTTGTAGCCTCCAACCACCAGATGCTCGGTGGCTAGAGCGTTGGCGTTGGACACGTGCACCGAGGTTTTACTCTGTAGGAGGACGGCGAAAGGTCGCTACGTTAAGTTTCAGCATGAATGGAACAATAGGCCTAACAGGAACAATGTGATTAATGTTGGACACCATTAGCTGCAACACTGCGGACCTGACAGGAAACACGATCAGCTCAACACGTGAATAATGAAGTTTTTTACCCTGAAGTCGAACAGAATTTACAAAGTCTGCAGTTGTGAAGCCACCAGCTGGGTGGGAATCTCTGACAGCGTTTCACTTACTAATTGAAGGTTTTTAATTACATTGTCCTAGCCACGGATGCAGTTGATTCTGTGCTGCTTGCCTTTTTGGACCTTACATCTGCTTTTGACGCCATCGACTACGAGATCCTCATTTCTAGGCTGGAGCAGTGGGCGGGCATCACAGGGTCAGCCCTCAAATGCTTTAGATACTACCTCTCTGACACAACCTTTTGTGTCAACATCAAGGACTTTAGTTCAACACTGGCAGCTCTTTGATGGGGAGTACCACAGGGGTCCATCCTCAGTCCCCTTCTGTTTTCTTTATACCTGCTGCCACTAGGTGCCATTTTTCATAAACATGGAATACACGTTCATTTCTACGCCGATGACTGTCAAATTTACTTCCCCTCCGAAGCACACTGGTACACATTCTAGCCAACCTCTTCTTGACTGCTTGGCTGACATCAGGGAATGGATGGCTTTAAATTTCTTAAGTTTTAATGAGAAGAAGACTTATGTCATAAGCGCTCTCTGAGGTCGGCAGATCAGATGCTTCTATTGATTCCAGGAACCCGTCTTAAGCTCAGAGGTGACAAGGCCTTCTCTGTTGCAAGTCTAAGACTGTGGAATGACTTACCACTACATGTCAGAACAGACTCCCACTCTCACTGTTTTTAAGTCTCACTTAAAAACCCACTTTTATTCCCTGACTTTTGACACTGTGTGATTTGGTATTAACCTGTCTGTATTCAACAATGTTAGCCATTTAGTTACAATCTTTTTCCATCCAGATCTATGTATTTTTTTCTGCTCGTTTGTTTCTGCTGTCCAGCACGTTGGTTGGCCTTGTTGCTGTTTTAAGTGCTCTATAAATAAAGTGGTATGGTACTTAGCATGTTAATATCAAAAATAACAAAGATTTTGTGTTTTATATTGAAATTACATCACCTTATTCTTTATGTAACCCTAAATACGTTTCCAAACAACATAATCTTCATTTTTGTTGCTAGGTATGTTTCGATAAAGAAAAATGGAAAGACTTTTTGTTCAAAAAAGCTACTAACTAAAACAAAAACTGCTAAAAGCTCTTATAAGCTTTAAAGCAACATGTTTAAACCTATAATATTACAGAGAAAAGATACATTCACTGATCAAATGTGTACTTTCAGTTTAATAAGACAACAAAATTAACAGGAAACAGAAAGTCCAGCATTCCCGGGGACAAATGTACCGACCTGCTCCAGAGTCCAAGAGGGGTGGGAGGCTGTGATGTCATAAGCTCCAGGCAGAACTTTGAAGAAGGTGTACCTGCGTTAGCGAGAAGATAAACTTTTATTAAATAAAGGCCTGAAGCATTCCTTGAACGAAGGCATATTGCCCACTGCCTTCCAGGCCACGCTTAGCTGCTTTTAACGATCCAAAAAAGCTCATTTGGACGGTTAAAATGGATTTTTAAAGAGAAAAGAGGAAGGGAGGGGTCAGTGAAGAGCACTGGAGTTGAGCCTTTTGTCATCCAGTGTCTTCAGTAGAAAGAGAGACACAAAGACACGATAAAGCCGATAAATGAAAATGAGGTTGATAATTTTCATTTATCGTGCGATTAATTGATTTATTGTTCATCACGACAGGCCTAGTTGAATATTTGTAAAAAGTCATTTATAACCGTTTTTGTGCTTGCTAAGGCAGTTGAGCTATGGCAGCCATTTTGATTCGGGGGTAACTCCTCGTGTTAATGAGTTTTAGAGTAACAGGCAGGGATTACCTTCTGAGAGGTTCACTTGAATCTGTCCAGGCGTTCAAGAGATATTTTGCTAACAGACAGAGGGTGTTGATTAGCAGTAAGATTATAGCACAAAGAGTAGTGTCCAAAAAATGTATTGTTGAGATGTTGCTCAGCTACTATCACATCAAATATTAGCACATATCTGAATAATAAGCTGAGTTTTAGCCATTTATTGCATTTTATAAAGTTGGTTAGCTTTGAATCTTGAACTGGGTTCCAAAATGTATTCAGGTGTGGATTTCCATCCAATAGTGTCCTCCAGAAGATTTATTAAAATCCCTCCAGTGTTTTATATTTTGCTAAAAGACAGAATTGAGTCCAAAATTTAATAAAGTTTTAAAAACAGCTCTTGCACTCAAAGTGTGTGGTGGATGGGTTGGTAGTTACCACCTCACAACACTTTAGGTCATTATTTGTGAAACTGACTAAGATTTTAGACATTCTGATTTTGGCTTAGCTGTGGCAGCCATTTTGAACAGGTCTGACTCCAAAACTGAATCAGTTTGAAACATACATTTCTGAGGGTTTGACGCTAATCTTTACTGTGGTTCGTAGGATATTTTACTAACAGTACAAACAAACATACACAGAGAATAACATTATCACGGGATGGTGATAAACAGTAACCAGTTTAATCTGTCACGTCATCACTTACTTTCCTCCTGGTTGAGTGACGACACTCTGGAGTTTCTCTTGCGATCCCGCCCGGCTCAGTTTGATTTCCACTCCTGCGGGGCCCAGGAGGTGGCCCTTACTCAGAACCTACAAATACACACACAAGGAGGAGAAAACATTAAAACAAACTAAACTTACAGCAACACCGAGCACGCATGAGCAAGGCATTACATGTGGGGAGTAACCGACGCTGAAAACAGTCAGGCTGCGCTCATTTATCATGCTGATGTGGTTAAATGATGTCATTAAAACACTTTACGTTTATGAATCATTTCAAATAAATCGCAATCTCATTGCGCGGTGTTGTTGGGATCTAGAGAAAAAGATAAAACCTGCAGGACAAACAAAAACGTTCCTTTTAGACGGCGAACGCTGTCGAATGACGGCTGAATATAAATCTGTGCATCAATTCACACAAACAACGAGAGGGCGACCTCACTGCACAATCTGGATCCTGCACGCTACGGGTTGAACCGACTAGTTGATTCTAGGACATCTCGGGGGGGTTAATTTCACGTAGACTAGTCGCAGTAATGTGGTTGTGTCACGTCACCGCCCCCGTTTTTTAGTTTTATTTAATTTTATCCGCTAAATAAAATAAAAACAGGGGGACGCGCCACAGCCGGTGGAGAATCCACCACCGCCGCAATAGTTTATTTAATTTAGTGGATTAAATAAAATAAAGCTAACTTTTGCAGCTTAATAATAGTTTTGGTTTTCCTGTGATGTATTTGCAGTATGACAAATGGTAGGAGCAGAAATATACGCTCCGATGTTTTGACGTCACATCAACTTGTTAACGCAAAATCGACTTTTATTTTGTTGAAGTCGACTTAAAAAAAATATGTAGTCGTTCAATCCTATACGCATAAAAATACTTTCAGAAAATAGGCTGCTAGATCAATGTTTTCCCTCTATGAAATGGAAACATGAAAATTTAAAACAGAATGCAGTGAATAAATGTAAGATAAAAACAGAAACTTTGAAATGCTCCAAAGTTTGAACGCTTTTCTGATTTAAAAGCTTGCTGATCTCATGCTGATCTCATGCTGCTGATTTATTTCACGCTGTTGTGCTCATTCGTGCTCACACAGACTCATGTTCGTGCTGCTGTTCAGCGTACTGATTTTGTACTATTCGTGTTGAGCGTATTTCTTAGTTCATATCTTAGATCTTATTAGTTTTTCTTTACAATTTATATTTTTTGTTGGATGTAACTGGGACCCTGTGTGCACACTTTCGTTCCACCACATGTACCACATTTGATAAAAATGACGATAAAGAAACCTTGACTTTGACCTTAAATTTAAAAAGGGAATTTCTCACTGTTCTGGAACTCACACTGGACTGATTTTAACTCCATAAATAAATCAGTACTGGTTAGAATGATGCACATTAATGCAAGCTGATGTGTAAAAGTATACAAATGTGAGTAGCTGATTGCATATTCTCAACTCTAAGTCAGAATATACGCACAGATACTGATCAGCTGAGGATATTTAAACTACTTACACACTGTCTTGGAGAATGTGCACTTAATGGCAAGTAAAGTGAATTATATCAATTCTGATTAGGAGCGATGTGTCTGAGGCTGCAGGAGCTCTTTTATACCTTTCAAGTCTGCTTTCGGATTGTCCGTGTGGCACGAATACTCAACTGCTGGCTGTCAGTTTTCCTCACTAATTTTGATGTGATGTCATCAGCTCACTGGTTGCCAAGCAACGTGGCATAAAACAACAACAACAAAATCGTTACCTATAATTAATTCTCACCGTTCCTGAGACGGAGAATCCCGTAAAGACAAAATTGATGTCTTCTTCTTTGGTGCAGATGTCGCTGACTCCGTCCACATGCAGCTCCACGCTGGTAGGTTCTGGAGACGATCCAAGTGCAAACCGATCAAAAACCACAATCAATAACAACAAATCATGCAAACTCTTTAAAAATCTTTGTGAGCCAAGTCAGAGGTCGTCTTACCAAAACTCCAGCCTAGAGGCGGCTCAATCTTCAACACAAAGTCTCCCTGTGCACAAAATGAATACAATACAATAAAAAGTGCATTTCGATCACCACAAGGAACAATTTATCTCGGTAGTTCTCATATGAGCTGCGTTCATACCTTATCATAGAGGGGGATCATGAAGTACCCATTAATTGGAGCACAGTCTGTTTGATACTTTAATGAACCTTGTTTGGTGTAAAGTTTAATCTGCAAATCAAAGAGGACATACATGCAGTGAAATTTGTTGTGATTATCATAAATATGATATTTGTGAGGCATTGACAGGCAGATTTATGGCAGAAAGATTGAACAAACAAATAAAACAAAATAAAAAAAAACTGCCTAAATGAGTCAATTATGCAACTTAAGTGAAGTGTTTAATCCCCTGCAGGGTTGAATGAGAGGATTAGGAGAAGCCCATAAGGTCCTGCTCATCAACACTGATAGATGTAGGGATTAGGAGGGACTGCCACGTGTAAAACAATCGGTTAGATTAGTTTAATATAAAACTAGTTTGGAAGTTATCAGAAAATTTGATCTGCAGCTAAATATGCTATTTATGCTGTCCAAACTAGATCATGTAAAGCAAAAGTTTACATAAGCAATAAAGTGGTATTTTTTGTTAAAACATGCCGGCCATTTCTTTTAAATAGTTCTTTATTAAAGACAGCTGGGTCTAACCTTTGCTTCGTTACCATAAACTAGCTATTAGTTAGCCGCTAGCTAACCGGGACGAGTCTCACCTCGATCAGAGAGTAGTTGATTTCAACGTCCGATTTCACAAACCCGCCACACGCCACCACAATATCATCCGAGGATACGGTCGAGAGTTGGGAATAGATTACGCAGAATAAAATCCACATAGATCCCAAGTCTGCCCGGATCGTAATTCTCATCATTTTGACTGTCTGTCGAGCGTAGACACTGCACGCTGCCTCCGGTTCCGCACCAGCTGAGCTGCTGTCAGTGAGAAGCTGAAGAATCTCTGAGCGGCGCCCCCTGGCGGCGCGGACGGATACTTACAGCTCCGACTGCCTGGAGCAAATAAAAGTAAAACAAATTAAGAGAGCAAAATAAAACACAAAGTACAAAACTAATGTGTGTGTACATACATATATATATATATATATATATATATACACACACACATTATTCTGCTTCTTACTGTAAATATTTAATGCTGGCCGGCAGCCTGATCAAGAAAGCTCATCAGAGACTCTACTTCCTCAGGCGGCTGAGGCGAGCTGGTCTGGGAAGCTCAGCCCTCACCTCCTTCTACAGGTGTGCAGTGGAGGGCATCCTGTGCTCCAGCATCAATGTGTGGCATGGAGGCTGCACAGCTGCAGAAAGAAAAGTTTTGCAGAGAGTGGTGAAGGCTGCACAGAAGTCTTTTGGAGTCAGCCTCCCTACCATCAGACATCTACTCCTCCAGAGGCAGGAAGAGGGCCACCTGCATCATGACAGACCCCACTCACCCAGCACACACACTTTTTGCCCTGCTTCAGAGGTTAATTTGAGACAAATCCTGCCAGAACAAGATCCGGGAACACTCTCATTTTGACCCGTTCTGTTCCGGCAACTCTTTGTTCGGATCCGGCAGCTCCGCCCCTAAAAGTTCAAAGTCATTGCGCATTTTTATTTTGATTATTTATTTAAAAATACAACGAGAGGAGATGTTGTGGCAGACCCAGTCTGTGGATATTCCAGCCGCAGCACACACGGCGCACCAGCAGAAGAGGAGTCTCTACGGATCAGATAGTTACATTTACGCACAGAGGTGCTGAGCGAAGTCCTTGTCTCCTCCTCCTCTCCAAATATTGTCCCTCCTCAGCGAGGCCACGCACTGAAAAACATCCCCTCTCCTCCTCTCAGACTCCTGAAACAGAAACAATAATTTATTCAACAGAATAAGTAAATTCCTTGTGGACCGTGCACGTTACGCACAGAAACGTCTCCAATCTCTACCCAGCGCACGCACACATCAGCAGGTGTCTGAACTCCTGCTACATTTCAAACATAATAAATAAAAAAAAGCTTACTGTAAAAAACAAATTAAAAATACAAAGCTAGAAATGTTTGATGTGTTATTCGCATTATACGTCACGTTTCGTCAAAATAACAACAGCGATCAAAACGTTAAAAAGACAGACCCGTTTACGTTAATAAAACATGGATGAATGGATGGATAGATGGATGGATTGATTGTCCTTAGTTGGACAACAGAGTTGGACAACAGAGAATTGAAGCTTTCAGGGGCTTCAAACGGTGCCACAAGACTGGAGCAGGAGCGGAGAAGAGTTCAGCTCAGAACCGTGAAGTGAGGGGAGGGAGGAGGGGGGTTTAGGACACCTGACAGAATCGGTGCTGCTCTAATTCACACACAACCTGCTGTTCCTCTCCAAAATAGTAATTTTATTAAGTGTTTACAAATGTAGGTAAATGTTGATGCATAACAACCTGTTAAAATACACCAAAATGCAGAAAATGGCATCTCTGTTATTCAAAATTTTCTGTGAAAGGACCCACGGACCTCCACCCGTCTACCCGCTGTTCCGGCCTCAATCAGTTTACAAATTAAGCCCTGCCCGCTTCCCTCAGGCAGGAGGTTGAGGAGCATTAAGTGCAGATCCACTAAACTGAGGAAACTGAAACTCTTACACTCATAAATCCCTAACCAGGGTAACCACTGTAAGAAAAAAAAAATCACAATAATGCCACTTTAATTGATATGTGACTTATCTGTACTGCTGATTATTTCATGCTGCTGATTATCCATGCTGCTGTATTCATTCATACCCATGCTGCTGTTACGCCATTTTACATCATGTGTTTAGCATGTAGATTTTTTTGCGTACCGTTTGTTTAGTGCATATCTTAGATCCTTATAAAGTATAAAAAGAAACTATATATTTTGCTAATTTTGGGTGTAGCTGACACCCTGTGTACACAGTTTCGTTCCACCTCATGTACCATGTGATGGATCAACAATAAAGATACTTGAACTGCAGGGACTCCTGTCCAAACTGCTCTGCTGAACTTGTGTTTAAATCCTTTTTGATCAAGTCAATGCATTTTCAAACTTTGTTTTTTACGTCATTTTTAAGGTTGCAACTTTTGACTTCAAAAATTTTTTATCTTGCCATTTGTTAAATTCCTGTTTTTAATATTTTACATTGTTTTATAATGTAGTTTGTTTTGGATTCGTTTTTATATAATTTACTTACTTTTCATTTTATATGTTTTTATATGATTGTCTATTGTTGTCTGTTCTTTGATTAAAACAGGTCTAAATTTAAAAAAAGGATATATAAATAAATAAATTATAAAAAAAACAAAAAAAACCCACAAAATTATCCAAATGTGGGTTCGTCAGTGATGCTGGGTTGCGAGTTCGATCCCACGTTGTGCCAGGTGTAAAACAGTTGCCATATCTTAGAAGCAGCCGCAATAACAAAATCATCGCAAAATAAAAAAAAAAAAAAATCAAAAGAAAACTAATTAAAAAATTGAATAAATAAAACAAACATGAAATAAAACGACACCAAACAAAAACTCAAAACATTTATTTTTTATTTTTCATGTAAAATAAATTCAACACAACTTCTCAAGTTAATATAAAAAGCTTCACAACAAAGTATTTTTTTTAAACTAAATCTAATAAAAATAAAAATAAAATCACAACAGTACAAATAAAACCATCAACCAAAGGTAAAATTCAAGAAATTCTTTCAGAACATGCCAATTTATTCACAGTAAAACAGTACTTTACAGTAACCGGTTTACAAAGATATTTATTTCTAAAGACTGTAAAAGACTGTAGTGGTAGGAAAAAAAAGGCAGCATTAAACATTTAAAAGTGCTCAAGTTTTATAAAGAGTTTATGAACAAGACCAGTAGTTTGAGGAAATAAAAGCCTTCTTAGAAGGAAAAGACAAAAGTAAAAACAGGACAAAAAAACAACGCAGGTGACCTAAAATATATTTGTTCTCACACTGTTTAATAATATTCTGATAGTAAAAAGAATAGCGCTTAAAACTCAAGAGACTGATGTCAGCAAGTCTGTGGAGGTACATACATGTTAGTGTTTACACAAATAAAAATAATTTACTGATTCAAAATTTGCGTTCCCACTTGAGTGTTGGATCAGGATTGTTCTTTCCAGTAGTCTCGAGTCTTTTCTTCACACTTGTGTGGAGGAGTTTGGTGGTGAGTGTGCCAGACGCATCGCCTCGGGGTAATTTCTGTCGAAGCTGGTGTGGTAGAAGGGGCTCCGGGGGCTCCTGCTGCTGCTGTGCTGCTTGGATGTGTAACTGAAGCTTTTCTGGGCCTGGAGCATCTTCTGGATCAGGAAGCGTTTGTCATGACCCTCCTAAAGAACCAAAGGACACAGTGATGGTAGATTTCAGTCCAAAGAGCCTTCCGGCACAAACCACAGTCAAAATCAACAAGTTTCTTAAAATCAGCAAACACACCATGGCAAGCTGCTCCCGTAGTTGGCTAATGACCTTCTTGTGAGCTCCAGCAAGTGCGATCACATAAAACATGGCCAAGCTGTAGAAAACAAACATTTTAATGAGCAGCCAAATAAAGAATAAGACAAATGCTCATTAAAGCGTAAAATACCAGTGAACACTCACCAAGTAACAACAAAGAAGGAGACAGCAAACGTCTCAGATGAGAGTGCGTAGAGGAAAGTTTGGACTCGGTGTGGTAGCTGTGATACTGCAGCTGGCAGCGCCTCCCAGGAGGTGGTGTAGTTAACAAATGGCCCACAGGCCTTGGAACAGTGGATGCTGTGAAAAAAGGAAGAGCAAATCAGTACAAACATGGAAACACTGTTTTAGCTAGTTTTTTTTTTTTTTTGCACATTTTAGCTAGTGTTTCACATCTTGTAGCTAATGTTTTGCACCACTTATCTAGTGTTTTACAACTTTTAGCTAGCATTTAGTACATTGTAGCTAGTTTTTCCACACCTTTTAGCTAGTGTTTCATATTGTCTAGCTAATGTTTTGTACCTTTTAGCTAGTGTTTTACATCTTTTAGCTAGTGTTTTACACATTTTAGCTAGTGCTTGGCACATGATGGTGAAGATTCTCAGTCATCCAGGACATGATGAATGGGTGTCACATTAACATTACACTGGTGTTGGTGTTAAAATTTTATGTTAAAAATAACACCAATGTAGTGTAACTTACAAAACAATATGTGGTGTTTAAAAGGTAAATACCTTTTAAAGTGTTTGGCACATTTTAGCTAGCGTTTTGCTACTTTTAGCTAGTGTTTTGCACATTTTAGCTAGTGTTTTGCTACTTTTAGCTAGTGTTTTGCACATTTTAGCTAGTGTTTTGCAGTGTTTAGCTAGTGTTTTGCACATTTTAGCTAGTGTTTTGCATATTTTAGCTAGTGTTTTGCAG
>NC_056513.1:13505172-13517987 GCF_014905685.2 Nematolebias whitei | reverse complement strand
TAACTAGTGTTTTGCAGTGTTGTGCACATTTTAGCTAGTGTTTTGCAGTGTTTTGCAGATTTTAGCTAGCGTTTTGCAACATAGCTTGTGTTCTACTTCATTTAGTTTAACATGTCAGTTTCAACTTCTTGAGCAAATTTCTGCAAAGTGATAAGCATTCTGTAGTTACTTTTACACAAGTAAAATCCATAATAATTTCAGATTACATTTTGGGAATATTTGCATTGTTAAAATGAAGCCCCTCAAAAAAGGTCAAAACAGCTGGATGTGGCTACTAACTGTGAAGTGATTTACTAATGTTTAAAGTGTGCAGTAGAATCCTGACAACCTACAGTGAAATCAGAAGGAGAGGACTCACTGTGCTACACTGATGGCGACCGGCAGACAGGCGAGACTCAAGCCGATCAGCAACACACCAAGGAAGAAGAAAGAGGAGCTGGATGCTCGGAATGGACGTGTCGCTGGGCGACAGTTGTGAATCAATGTTACCTAACAAAAAAGGAGCAAAGACAAAAAAAAAAAGATTTTTCTAACATCCTTTCTAAATGTCTGTTTTAATAGAGCCTGACCGATATATCAGCAGGGCCGATATTTAAGGCCGATATAGGTGTTTGGAGACATATTGGTATTGTTGATAATTGTGCAGATATAAACACTGGGAACAAGCTTACTTGTTAAATTGTACAATGCATCCAGCAGAGGGCGCATGCGGACTACTTTCAAGTGATGGCCATTCAATTTAACTTTCACTTTCAGCACAGCTGAAGCAGAGAACAATTGTGTAGTATATTTTGCTGAACAGAGCATGGCAAGTTTATTTTAACTGCTATGTAAAATAAAATAAATCAACAATAAATTCTCTTCGATCCTCCAACCCGTTTGTCATTAGCGACACAACTCTCAAGTTAGCAAGCTAGCGTTTAGATAACCTAGCATAGGTTATTGTCTTGTAAAACTTTAGCCAGAACAATAAATCTAACATAGAGGTAAAATATATTGGTGTTAGTAACATTACCTTTGTCGTCTTCAGTGAAATGCTTTGTTTGTCTGAAATATTTACTTCTCCATTCATCCATCCATCCATTATCTTTTTACCCACTTCTTCCTTTTTTGGGTCACGGGAGTCACTGGTGCCCATGTCCAGCTACTGTGTGAGAGGCAGGGGACACCCTGGACAGGTCTCCAGTCCATCACAGGGACACACGGAGACAAACAACATTTCACTCTCTCACTCACACCTAGGGACAATTTAGAGTTACCAATCAGCCTAACATGCACGTTTTTGGTCTGCGGGAGAAAACCGGAGTACCTGGAGAAAACCCACGCATGCACGGAGAGAACATGCAAACTCCACCCAGAAAGGTCCCCGGGCGGTATTTGAACCGGCGACCTTCTCACTGAGAGGCAACAGCTCTACCAACTGTGCCGCCCCTCTTTATTTCTCTACAAGGAAATAAACGCTGCTGCGGTCAATACTAATTAGACATTCACCATAGGTGACTGACTGTTCAAACAATGATCAGTGAAGGGTGTTTCTTTGTTTAATTTATATTTATGTAACACTTGATAACTTTATGGTGAATAGTAGAAGATAGAAAATGTGATCGTACGTTAGGAAGACTGTTTTAAGACTTCAAGTGTTAAAACGGGTTTAAAAGAAGCATTTTATTATATCCTTGGGGGGTGGACAAAGCTCAAATATTTTCAGCAAAAATATCGGTTAGCAGCATTAACTATCCTTCCCAAGATTAGTATCGGTGATAGCCAAAAATTTCCATATTGGTCCAACTCTAAAAAAAATAAATAAATCAAGACCTTTTTGATGTAGAAGATGAAGAAGTATTTGATGGTGCAGATGGCAGGCAGAAGGGGACAGTAGAACGTGCCGATCCAGCAGATGGTTTGACCGTAAACTATTCCCAGCACGTTTTGAGGAATCGAAAACTCCTGCTCGCCCCACAACTTGGTCAAACCACATTTACAGTATTTTACAAGGAGCCTGCGGAAGACAGGGCATTGCAGCTGTTAGAAAGTGATTGCAAACATGACGGTAGAGGAATTCATTTTACAGAAAAGAAAAAAAAAAACTTAGGTAAACCTTAAAAACACAATCAAATGTAAAATCATTAATTAGAATACAAGTTAGACAGATAGCTAAATAAATTTAAAAGGACAGAAAAGGAGGGAAAAAGGTTTTGGTGAATTGTGTAACTAATTATCTTGTTCAAATCCTTCATAATTATAACTTGCTATATGGAGAGCTTGACTGCCTCCTTGGGATAAAACTTTTATTTCCTCGATTTTAGGAGAGCGATTCTTACTTTCGAGGAAACTCCACAAAGATGGTGACTGCAGCAATAATGATGAAGTCAAAGATGGTGAGTTTGTACATTTCCTGGCCCACTCGACTCTCCCAGCACTGCGGAGAGAAACAAAGATGCAAGAAATAAGTTTTAAAAAACAACTACGCACTAAAAAACAACTGTTGTACAGATGCCATTTTCATATATTGCTAGAACTCCAGCTACAATCTTTACATTTACATACACCCTAAATTTAATTAATTTATTCTATTTATACATGGAACCTCTTAACGTATACATCTGTGCCTTTCCGTTTTGTCTCAGGAGGACGCCGAAGATATTGGAATCATGATAGCTGCTGCTCTTTGGCACCGGTGGATACCTACGCTATCGGCTATTAAAGACGACGGCAGCAGCAATTTTGGCCATGGCAAAGCTGCCGACCCTGTATGAAGGTTTGGTTCATGCTTCGAGCACTCAAAATCAGCTGATTTACGAGCTAAACCATAAGATGGAAGCGATTTGTGAGAATCGTAGGCCACTTGCGGATTTGGGACTCGCCAGCATGATGGGGACAACTTGGAGGGAGCTAATAAGCACGGACCAGTGGAATCCCCACAAATCTGGCCATTTTGGATTGAAAGTACCAGCAGAACTCAAGGTTGACGAGAAATAACAGTTTTCCTGAAGAAAATCAACAATTGTGGCTTATCTGAATCGGACTCTGTTTGTCCTCGAAGCAGGCCGGCTTATCAAATTTCTCCTGAGATATGTGTAAACCAAGAAAACAGTCTATCGCAACCCCCCTCACCCCCTGAACTTCTGTGAATGCTTATCAGAGCTGTACTGGCTGACACCAACATCTTAAGAGGACTATGGACTATCTGGAAGTGCTTCATGGACAAATCTCATGGTGTTGTTGTCAAATGCACATGCAATGTGTCTATAAATGTACTTGCTGGTAGAGTTTTTTGATGTCTTAAATCGTGTCCTGATAAGGACAAGGTGTGAAGAGATCTTTTTGGTTATACCACTATCCTCTCCTCATGGCCTTTTCCCCTTTTCTATCAAAAAGAATAAGGGTCCGTGCTCTTAGGAGCAGCATCAACGTGCACTCCACCAATCTTTCGGACGACTGTACAAACATAATCTCACTGCATTTTGGTACAATGATAATAAAGCTTATTCTAATTCTGACTTTAACTTCTCTTAACAACTACAGCACCAAATTATAGATCAACTCTAAAAATGACAGAGCTGTAGTGGTTTTGCCAAGGATTCTGAAGCAGCCATTTTGAACCAGGTTGACCCAAAATATTGATTAGTCATAGAGGCGCATCCAGTGATTTCATTAATTTCCATCCACTCTTTCATGGGGTATTTTAGAGCTCATGCAATCCTAAGAGTTTTTGACGATCTACTGTACGTTGCAACGGTTGCTTGAAACAACAATAGCATATATATTTGATAAATAATTTATGTTGCTGCACTCTTCTGTTTGCTTAGCAATGAAGTTGATAGAAGGCATTACATTTATTAAAACTTATTTAGAGGAGAACAACAATAGATATTGCCATAGCAAAGCATTGGAAGCAATACATAACAGGAGTAAACTTACAGAGTAAAGTTTGTGGTTGTAGCCACATTCACAAGTGAGCCCTTTACAATCACTGATCTGATACCAGAGAGAAAGAAGCAAAACTGCGATACTGGTCAACCGCATGAAGACGCATCTAAAAAGAACGAGAACAAAGAATTACAGCAACTTTTCAAGCTAACTGCAGGGAAGGTATGACTTTAATATTTGGAAATTCACTGTACCGCATGAGGGTGAAGCGGATCTCAAAGGCAGGTGAGTAGTCTTCGTAGGTAATGATCACAGAGAAGAGAAGGGGGGTGATGAAGTTGGCTAAGGTCATAACAATAGAGGGCAGATACTCATTGATTAGATCCATAATGAAATTCACCTGCAAGCAGAAGACATACGTAAATCAAGGTCTGAGGATTCAAAAACAAGGAACATTTAGGTGTGGCATTCTTAGAAGTAGAAGACACGAAGTCGTACAGCTAAGTGAGGAAAAGCAGTTAATAAATCAAACAAACGATAACAAGTGTGTATACAGCACATTATACGCCCATCAACAAAACTATTATACAACAGCAATAGCAATGGTCCAAACAAGCATACACCTTGATTAACATTTGACCTTGGTTTGTGACCTTGAGGCAGGGGTGATGAAAAGTATACAAGACACGTTGTCTAATGATGATGCATAGGTGTATCAAGTTTCACTCAACTGTCTTGAGTGGATCAGAAGTTATTGGCCAGACAAGAGAAAGTTTAGGGACCTACAACCCTATTGACATATTTTCCTTTTCCATCCATCCATTCATCCACACACCCACTCTCTTCTGCTTGTTCTGGAATTGGGTCTTGAGGACAGCAGCTTAGGCAGGAAGGCCCCAACATCTTTCTCCACCTCTCTTTTGGGAGAACTCCAGGACGTTCCATCAAACATACTCCAAGAACCTCTCTAGTGAGACAACCAGGGGGCATTCTTCCCAGATGCCCAAAACCACATGAACTGGCTCCTCTCAATGTGGAACAGCAGCTGCTCTACTCAGTCTCTAGATAAATGAACTTCTCACCCTATGTCTCAGAGGGAGTCCAGCTACCCAGCAGAGAAAACTCATTTCAGCCTCTTGTATCTGAACTCTCATTGTTTCGGTCACTACCCAAAGCTTTTGACCACAGCTGAGAGTAGGAAGGTTGACCAACCAGTAATCGGAGAGCTTCCCCTTATAGCTCAGCTCCCTCTTCACCACAACAGACTGGCACAGAGTCCGCAATACTGCAGAAGCTACAGCGATCCATCTTTCAATCTCCTTCTCCATTCTTCCCTGGCTTGTGAACAAAACTCCTCCACTGAGGCAGAACCTCATTCCCAACCCGGAGGGGGGCATCCACCCTTTTCCCACTATGGACCATGGCCTCAGATTTGGAGGTGCTGAGCTTCATCCCAGCTGCTTCTCACTTGGCTGTGAACTCCTCCAGTGAGAGATAGTTGGAATAGAATCTGTGACAACGGGCAGCCATGGCAGAATCCATCTCCCACCCTGAAGGGTTCCTACTTACCTTCTGTTCTGCTTGTATAGATACTGAATGGCCCATAGCAACGGACTCCAATCCCATACACAGAGCACTTCCTACAGTGTACCTCAAGGCCACCTTTACAATTCTTTAAAAAAAAAAACCTGCTTCAAAATACTAGCTCTATTTTTGTCTTGTGCTACTTTCAGTTTTTAGTTACGTGCATTTCAGCAAAATCATTCAGCGTTCACGTGAATGAATGAACTTTATTTAAAAAGGGACAATGTCCAACTCAAACATAAATGTCACCATCTGATGCGCTGTACCAGATTATAGCAAAAGCTAATTCGCATCTGCAGTCCCTTGACAAGTTAAAAGAAAAATGGATATACAATGCACTAATAAAATAAGACAGAAAATATAAAACTATAAATTGCTAGTGACATTTTCTTAGTTACCTTTCTATTCTTGGGGTCTGCCTGCTGGGAAAACATGGTGGCTTTATAAATGCTGTAGAAGCAAGCAGCCAGCACGCTAATGACGAAAAGGTTGAGGACGAACCGGATTAGGTAAATCCGTAACTTCTGTGTTTTGGTACGACGTGCCATTTTCAGTTTGATCCTCTCCTCTTCCAAATCTGTCTGAGGAAAGATGAGACGTACAACTTTAAAATGAGGTCGGATGATCATTTTTAAACTCTCAACACCCTGAGATATGGTAAAGAAACAAATTTGACTGACATTTTAGTTGTGGAATGTGATTAGGCACAAACTTGGTCTAAATCTGAATCTACTCAATAATCAGCGATGAAACATCAAAATTATAGTTAGAAGTGTATATACTCTATATCTTGAAGTAAATTACTTTCCTCTTTCTCCTTGCTTGGAAAGTACATAATCACCCAACACCAAAGAGCAATTGGAGAAATTGCATTTCCTGTGAAAATGCAGTGTGAATACTTATTGCTGAAAAACTTGCTGAAAAACAGCTGAAATTAGCTAAAAGCATGCTGAAATGTAGCTGAAATAGAAGAACAAGCCTAAGTTTGCAGAAGAAAGCGGAAAGAACACATATTTGCTAAATTAGATTTAAATAAGCAAAAATGAGCCGAAAAATTAGCAAAAAAAACATGAAAAGTAGCTGAAAAGGCTGAAAGAAGCTTAAACTACCAGAAGTGGAAGGAGCTGAAATTAACTAAAAAGGTGGATATTAGTTGAAAATGCTAAATCTAGCACAAAACAGCTAAAAAAGTAGATGAAATAGCAGAAAAAGCTGAAAATAGCAGAAAAAAATGGAAAGGAGCTGAAATTAGAAGAAAGAGCTTAATTAGGCTGAAAGTAGCATAAATTGCCAAAAATAACTTGAATTAACTGAAAACTGCTGAAATTAGCTGAAAAATCTAAAACACTAAAAAAGTAGCTGAAAAGGTAGAACAAGCTTAAATTAGCAGAAATGAGCAATACAAAGTGAATACTGTTTGAAAAAAGCTGAAATTGGCAACAACAAAACAACAGCTGAAATGTAGCTAAAATTTTCCAAATGAAGCTTAGATTACCAGAAGGAAGCGGAGAGCACACTTTTGATGAATTAGGCTGAGATAAGTTGAATATGAGTGCAAAAAATGTGGAATTAGCCAAAAAAAAAAAAGGTAAAATTAGCATAAAAAACATCTAAATAGTAGCTGAAATAGCAGAAAAAGCTGAAACTTGCAGAAATAAGCTGAAAGGAGCATAACAAGCTAAAACCGGCAGAAAGAAGTTAGAAGAAGCACAACAATCTTCTAGTTAGCAGAAATAATCTGAAAGAAGCACAAAACAGCTGAAAAAACATCTGAAATCAGCTGAAAGTAGTTGAAAAATAGTTTAAATTTGCACAAGAAAGCTGAAAGAAGCTGAACCAGAACAAAAGGTGAAAGGAGCAGTAAAAGATTGTAAACGGATCTAAAGATGTAAAATGAACTCAGTTCACATTCTACAAGAAATAAAAATATCAGAAAAGGCTAAATATTTTAAAAAGCTAAAGTTGCACCAATACCAAAAGTCATAGCAGGATTCTCCTGAACGAGCTGAATGTTTAATGATTTGTTGAAATAGCACAAAAAATGTGGAATGAGAAAGATGCCAAAAAACGTACAGAAGAAAAATGGATCACAACAGTGTGAATGCTTCATAAACATTCACAAAATAATGTTTTTGCCAGCCTAAACTGGGTGGGCTTCAACAGTTAATCAGTTATGGAGATGCATCCAATGATAATTTACTAGACATTTTATAGAAAACGTGACATTTCGCTGACAGAGTTAGTGAATTTTACACAAAGATGTGCAAGCTAATAGAGCTCAGAGTATCATTTAGGGATCAGGCTTGGCTACTACCACACCAAATTTCAGCTCAGTATCAATAAAATTTACTGAATTATAGCATTTTTTGTGTTTGTTTGTGTTCTTTATTACAATCTGTTGGTTGTGGCAGCCATTTTAAGTCAGGTTGACACCAAATGCACATTCAATATATCTTTATGTAAGTTTGGTTCATGATATTTTAATAATAGATGCACAAATCTGCCATTAACAAAACACCATTTAATCAAAATTGTTGATTTGTTATTGGCAAAGGCAGTTGGTACAGTAGTCTGTTTACCATGGGGGTTTGGGACCCTGCACCCCCACGATAAGTGAAAAACCGCAAAGTAGAGATACAGTGGTCCAAGTTCAAGTAAGCTTTATTGTCATTACCATCTCATATGGTACATGAGATGGAACAAAATTATGTACACAAGTAGTAGTAGTTTATTTTAGTATTTACTATAGTAGTAAGTAATAATTTTAGTATATACCCTTCCCACACTCTTGAAAGGTTCTTAACAATTTTCTAAACTCAAAGCGCACTAAAAGAGCACAGCTGTCATGTCATGATCTCAGCTCTCTGCCTCCGCTGCTCTCTGCCGCCTGCCAGCGCTCTCGGCCACGCCCACTTCGCTGCAGAGCGGAGATACGACACGCTGCAGGAGAACTGCACACAGGTGCAGCAGGTGCTAAATCATTTTAAATAATTTAAATAAAAATTCCATGCCGATGGTGCGGCTCATCCATCAATCAGCGAATTGTGTGTCATGTCCAATCTTACTTTGAAAAACCACGACAGAGCGAGTCCGCGACAAACGAATTACATTTATTTATTTATTTATTGTTGGACTAATGATAAATGAGTGGCCCAGCCCTTATGAAAGAATACCAAACTAACCTTGAGCTCGTACAGCAGACTGCTTTTCTTCAGCATTTCCGTGGTCTTGTCGGTGATGCAGAAATCCCAACCAGCAAAAACTTTGTTGCAAAAACTCTGAAAGCGATCCTCATCCTGGATCAGGCTACGTTTAAATCCTGTCGCCGATCTCGAAAAAGATAATACGATTAAACCCACTACAATTTAAGCATGTCAAATTTATAATGAGTTAGCCTTTTATGTACCTTTTAACTATCCAGATAAGACTGAATAAGAGGTAGACTATGGTTGTCAGCAAGTACGCCAGTGCCAAATTATATATGCAGTGTGAAAAGTGGATTTTCTCCACATTGTAGAAACCATAGAAAAGGTAGGTTTGTTCCATAAAACCCTGCAGATTAAACATAAAACGTAAACCCAGACTTGTATCGAGGGATCCTAAGAGTCAAGAGCTGGACATGAACTTACTTCACCAGAAAGCAGGTCTGTAATATGCTCATGAAAGTTGACAAGACCCCGACGAGCGCTGCTTGGATACACGTTGCAGTTGACACCTAAACAAACAGATACGCTTAAATTTGTTACGTATTTAGTCTCTGCTTCGGAGTGAAACAGTTAGACTCACCGTTGTTCAGGTTAAAGGTGATATTTGCTGAAGTGTGGGGCACAATGATGATGGGGAGCATGACAAAACTGAACATGAGCAGAAAAATAAATAGGTTGAGCATCACCAGGAAGCGCAAAAAAGAGAAATACGACAGGATCCCAGTACCAAACATTCCTGTGAACAAACAACGAGACAACGGGGAAGAGGTTAGGGCTAAAAGAGCCAAAACACAACAGATACTTTCTGAATTTCTTTACTGGAAAGACTTCAGGGGGTTCCCTCACCCTCTATCTGGTGGATGTCCCCCCTCCACAGCTGCAGAGAGCTTAGCGTCACTTCAGCAGCTTCTTTCAGCCACCTCACATATACACGACTGCTTTGCCTCCACTGTCTCCAGCTGCTCAAATCTTCACTCTTTTTCAAACGTTTAGCCCTATTAAACACAACACAGTACTTAGTAGATAAGTGGAAGTAACATTACATTTGTGACAACATTTAGACATTTAATGTGCATAAAAGATGGAAAAGTTTGCCCACAGTTCTCTACGTTTCTCAGCCATGGGCATGGGTAGTTCCTTGACGAGCCGCTGCTCCATCTGAGTCTTCTGTTTCTCCTCACTCCGACTGACAGTTGGCTCGGTCCATTTCTCGCTGTCAGAGTGGCTGAGCTTCGTTCTAGTACTAGTTTTATGTTTGGTGGAGCCTGCTGACGATCTTCTGCGATAGAGGAGGGACTGGTAGCTTGGCAGCTGGTCCAGCAGTGGGTTCCGCCCACTGTGCTCTGTGAAGAACACTTGAAGAAAGGACAAAACCACCTTTGATGATGTTGATGATGCTATACTTTTTATGGTGTTTGCTATAATTAAGGGTGTCCCGATACAATTTATTTTCAAGTTCAAGTACAAGTACTTCAGTATGGGAAATTGCCAATATTGAGTACCAATACAGAGTAGATAAAGAGTTAGTACTTAGACATTACATGACGACTTTAGAAACCCATTTCTTTTAAAAAGAACACAGCAAACTGTTGCATGTACTGGTTTGAAGTATTGGGGTGTTTCGATTAGGACTGGGCGATGTATCAAATATTATACTTAATGTGTTGCGAGTTTTTCGATTTACGATGGTTAAAATGGCTCTGCTCCTCCTTGAATCACCACCTTATCGTGGTGAAGGAGTTTGTGCACCTGAATGATCCTAGGAGCTTTGCTGTCTGGGACAATTTTAATTGCCCCTGGTAGGGTCTCCCAAGACAGATTGGTTCTAGGTGACAGGCCAGACAAAGAGCAATTCCAAAAACTCTTATAGACATGAAACAACAAGGAACTCAGTGACCCTTGCCTGGATGTGGGCTACCGGGGCCCCACCCTGGAGCCAGGCCTGGGGGAGGGGCTCACCAGTGAGCGCTTAGTGACTGGGTCTCTGGCCATGGGGCCCGGTCGGGCTCAGCCCGAATGAGCAACATGGGTTTGCCTTCCTGTGGGCCCACCACCTGCAGGATGGGCCATATGGGTGCATGAATCCATGGGCAGTGGCCGAAGGCGAGGACCTTGGTGCTCTGACCGTGGCTTACCAAAGCCGGCTTTTGGGACATGAAACGTGACCTCTCTGGTGGGGAAGGAGGCTGAGGTTGTGCGTGAGGTTAAGAGGTACCGACTAGATATAGTTGGGCTCACCTCGATGCACGGTATGGGCTCTGGAACTAATCTCTTTGAGAGGGGATGGACCTTATTCCACTCTGAAGTTGCCCATGGTAAGAGGCGCTGAGCTGGTGTGGGTATACTCAGCCCCTCAACTTGGTACCTGTGTGTTGGAGTTTTCCCAGGTAGATGAGAGGGTAGTTTCCCTGTGCATTTGGGTTGGGGGATGGGCTCTGACTGTTGCTTGTGCCTATGTATGCGCCGAACGGTAGTTCAGAGTATCTGGCCTTCTTGGAGTCCTTGGCGAGGGTGCTGTATGGTGTGCCAGCTGGGGATTCCTTTATTCTGCTGGGGGACTTCAATGCCCACGTGGGTAATGACAGTGTGACCTGGAGGGGCGTGATTGGGAGGAATGGCTTCTCTGATCCGAACCCGAGAGGTGTTCTGTTGTTGGATTTCTGTGCCAGTCATAGTTTGTCTATCACAAACAACATGTTCGAACATAAGGGTGTCCATAAGTGCACTTGGCACCAGGACGCCCTTTTGTCATAGATCAATGATTGACTTTGTATTTGTGTCATTTGATTTGCGGCCATTTGTTTTGGACACTCGGGTGAAGAGAGGAGCTGAGCTGTCAACTGATCACCACCTGGAAGTGAGTTGGATAAGATGGGAAGGGAAGATGCCAGACAGACCCGGTAGAGCCAAATGTGTAGTGAGGGTAGGGTTGGACAATATGGCCAAAACTTTTATCACAATATATTTCTTAATTTCGATAGATAATGGTATAATTCGATATCAATAGTGTTTTGCACATTTTAGCTGGTTTTTCACACCTTCTAGTGTTTCACACCTTACACACATCCTTATATACTGTACATCCTTATATGCATCTTTTAGCTAGTGTTTTACACTTTATAGCTAATGGTTTGAACCTTTTAGCTATTGTTTTGAATTTTTTAGCTAGTGTTTTACACATTTTAGCCAGTATTTTTGCAACTTTTACCTAGTGTTTTGCAACTTTTAGCTAGTATTTTTCACATTTTAGCTAGTGTTATGCAACTTTTAGATAAAGTTTAGTTCATTTTAGCTAGTGTTTTGCAACTTTTAGATACAGTTTAGTTCATTTTAGCTAGTGTTTTGCAACTTTTTGCTAGCGTTATGCACATTTCAGGTAGTGTTTTGCAACTTTTAGCAAAAAGTTTTGCACATTTTAGTGTGTTCTACAACTTTTAGCTAGTGTTTTGCACGTCAGCTGGTTTTTCACACCTTCGAGCATCTAGCTAGTGTTTCACACAAGCAAATGCTTTGAACCTTATAGCTAGTGTTTTGCATCTTTTGGCTAGTGTTTTGCAACTTTTAGATCACATTTAGCACATTTAAAGCTAGTGCGTTGCAACTTTTAGCTAATGTTTTGCACATTTTAATGCGTTCCACAACTTTTAGCTAGTGTTCTGCTAGTTTTAGGCACATTTTAGGTAGTGCTTTGCAACATAGCTTGTGTTCTACTTCATTTATTTTAAAAAGTCAGTTTCAACTTCTTGAGCAAAATTCTGCAAAGACATTAAGCATTCTGTAGTAACTTTTACACAAGTAAAATCCATTAAATTTCAGATTACATTTTGGGATTATTTGTGTAAATATATTATTGATATTTAACACACACACACACACACACACACACACACACACACAGCCTTGTTTATATCACCTAGTTGGGACTCAAGACAAGGCCATGCTTTCTGGGAACCTCCCTTTCTGAAGGTAATACAGCTCTGCAAAAAATCATGTAGCATGCTAGAGGGGCAGGGAACAAAGAGGGCACTTTGAATTTACAATAAGACAAAGTAGAGTTCCCAACTTGACAAGAACCTGCTTATTGGGGACTTCTCAGGTTTTTAGTACTGAGTGGGGTAATACATACACACTTGTCAGGTTTTCAGTACTGAGTGG
>NC_056513.1:13498154-13505162 GCF_014905685.2 Nematolebias whitei | reverse complement strand
AGTGGGGTAATACATACACACTTGTCAGGTTTTCAGTACTGAGTGGGATAATACATATACACATGTCAGGTTTTTCATACTGAGTGGAGTAATACATACACACTTGTCAGGTTTTTCATACCGAGTGTGGTAATACATACACACTTGTCAGGTTTTCATTACTGAGTGAAGTAATACATGCACACCCCTCAGGTTTTCATTACTGAGTGGAGTAATACATACACACTTGTCAGGTTTTCATTACTGAGTGGAGTAATACATACACATTTGTCAGGTTTTCAGTACTGAGTGGAGTAATACATACACACTTGTCAGGTTTTCAGTACTGAGTGGAGTAATACGTACACACTTGTCAGGTTTTTCATACTGAGTGTGGTAAAACATACACACTTGTCAGGTTTTCAGTACTGAGTGGAGTAATACATACACACTAGGGGTGTAACGGTACACGTGGGTGTATTGAACCGTTTCGATACGGCATGTTCGGTTTGGTTCACCAGCGTACTGTTTCGGTTATTTTTACACTCATTACATTTTATTAACAAGAGATTATGCACCGCAGAACTAAAGTTCCAAAGCGTGTTTCAGCACAGCGCTATTATCTTGTAGCACGCACAGCATTAGCAGCCTAGCATCTCATTGCAGTCTCCTGTTTGGGAACATTATGTCTTTCTTGTTAAAAGACAAGTGAACAAATCCAAAGTTGTGAGTCGACGTTGTTTCATCAAGATTGGATCTGCAGCAGCAACAAGTCTAACTTGTCAACGCTCTTGAAACGATATCATCCGAACATGAACGTCTCTTCTACAGAATAGCAGCTTGTTGCAAAGAACGATAATAGCAGCATTTAAACAACTTTTATCAGGTAATTCAGATTGGTCCAAAGCAATAACACAAGCTATAGAAGTTTTTAAAGCTCTGGAACTACGTTTCTGTTGTTGATGCACAGACGTTCAAGTTGTTGAGCCCCGCTATGACATCCATCACGTCAACACTTCAGCCAAAAAGTTGTAGCAGCACTTTATGAAAAAGCTAAAACTGATATTGTCAACAAGTCCTTGACCAGATTAAAGTCCTGTCACATGATGATGATGACCGAGAGATTCAACCACTTCATAACAGAAATGATGACCGTTCAAGAAGAGGTATTGTTATTTTATTATTATTATCTAAATAATTTTTCTTTTTTTTAAATTATAATTTTATTAACTTTTTTTTTACCCATTTATGTTTTACTTCCAGTCTGGGACAGAGATAGCAGCAGAGTTTTCTTCCTTTTAGGACAATCCACCAGAGCTTACCTCCAGCTAAGAAGTCTGTGATGACTGAACTCTGAACTTTTCCAGGAACAGGTGAGAGCAGGTCCAAGAGGTTGTGAGTAATGAGGTCAAATACAGCCACATTACAAAATTAGCAAAGTGCTACTTCTTTATTCTTGCCACCTGTTAGTGAATGATTATCTCCACTGCTGGAGACATTCACTGCAACTAGATCTGTGCTTTTGGCAGAAAATGTGGACAAGTTGGTCTTTTTGGCCAAAAACTTAAAACTTGATTAGTTAGATTGTAAACAGTCTATTGCTGCTTATTGGTCTGGTTCTGACTGTTATATTTATTAAGATTTTTATTACTGTTATTATAGTTTATTTATTGTAAAGAGTGCCTTTTATTTAAAATATCATCCAAATGAGTAGTTTTTATTTATTTTTATACAAATGTATTGTTAACTTGGCATATTTTCAAAATAAACAATTTTGTAAGTTTTCATTTTGGCCTTTTTGTATGGAAAATGAACCGAACCGAGCCCTCCCTGAAACTGAACCGAACTAAAATGTGATTTTAGCGTACCGTTACACCCCTAATACACACTAATTAGTCTCTATTCCATTGTTGGTATCAGTAGCAGTTTCAGGTTCAAAGTGTGTATACAGCCACCATGGTTCACTGCACAATGAACTATATACTTTGGAATAAATAAAAACACATAGAATGGCCTCTCAAGGTATGTTACGTTCTAGTATTGAGCCACTCAAGGTGGCTCAATACTAGTGTGTTTGAACAGTTTTGTTAAATTGATTCTAATTTATACTTTTAAAGGGGTTACATAAAGGTTTTAAAATTATGCATATATTTATGCAGCAAAACCACATCCTTGCAAATCAGATCACAATATTGTGTTCCTCTGGTTGTACTATAAATCTCTTGTTTGGAACAACCTGTAGTGATAAGAACTTAGAGAAGATGGTCACAGGCAGCTCAAGAAGCACTGCGTAATTGTTTTGAAGGCAACGGCAGAGATGCACTCTGAGGTCATCAATGTCATGAACAAGTATGGGACAGACTAAATACACATCTGCTTGGATTTTTCAATTCAATTGACTTTTCATGGATCACCAGTAACTTTAATGAACTGATAAACAAAAAAAAGAGCCTTTAGTGGACCTTTTTTTGAGAGAGGAGTAAAGGAGGCCATCTTTGTGAAAATAAATCGTCCATCATTAAACAGTGGTGGAGGCTTTCGTGTAAAACTGTCCCCCTCTTACAATGCTGTTATTGCTAGTATCACTCAGCCCCATGTGAATAGTAAACAGTCATCAGTGTGCTAATGATCCATCGTTAGGCTGATGGTCCTTCTTGATCATGTGAACAGATGGTTTTGGTTGTCAGCAGCAAACTGGTTGTTCCACTATGAGAAGGTGCTATATATAAGACTAAACTGAATACAGCACCTCAGACTGAAGAAGTCTTTCGGATGAAAGATGAAACATTTCTACTTTTTTTTAATGTCCAAAGGACCAGATTTAACATTTTTAGATGCTGACTTGACAGTTGTCCAAAAGATGACCATTGGCACCTTGCACAAGGAGGACAAGACACAAAAGTTAATTGCTAAAGAGGCTGGTTGTTCACAGAGCTCTGTGTCCAAGCACATTAATAGAGAGGAGAAGGGAAAGATGTGGTAGAAAAAAGTGTGCAAGCAATATGGATAACTACACCCTGGAGAGGATTGTAAAACCCATTCCAAAATGTGGGGGGAGATTTACAAAGAGTGGACTTCAGCTGGAGTCAGTGCTTCAAAACCATACAGACGTATGCAAGACAAGGGTTTCAGCTTTCAAATTCCTTGATTCAAGCCACTCTTGAACAAGAGACAGTGTCAGAAGCGTCTTGCCTGGGACTGCTGCTGAGTGGTCCAAAGGTATGTTCTCTGATGAAAGTAAATTTTGCATTTCTTTTGGAAATCAAGGTCCCAGAGTCTGGAGGAAGAGAGGAGAGGCACAGAATCCACATTGCTTGAGGTCCAGTGTCAAGTTTCCACAGTCAGTGATGGTTTGGGGGCCATGTCAAGTGTTGGTCAACTGTGTTTTCTGAGGTCCAAGGTCAACACAGCCGCCTACCAGGAAGTTTTAGAGCACTTCGTGCTTCCTATTGCTGAACGACTTTATGGAGATGCAGATTTCATTTTCCAAAAGGACTAGGCACCTGCACAAAGTGCCAAAGCTATCAGTACCTGGTTTAAGGACCATGCTTGTTCTTAATGGGTCAGCAAACTCACCTGACCTTAACCTCATAGAAAATCTATGGGGTATTGTGCAAATATGTGATACACCAGACCCAACAATTCAGAAGAGCTGAAGGCCACTATCAGAGCAACCTGGGCTCTCATAACACCTGAACAGTACCACAGACTGATGGACTCCATGCCATGCTGCATTGCTGCAGTAATCCAGACAAAAGGAGCCCCAACTAAGTATTGAGTGATGTACATGCTCATACTTTTCATGTTCATACTTTTCAGTTGGCCAACATTTCTAAATATCTTTTTTTATTGGTCTTAAGTTATATTCTAATTTTCTGAGATACTGAATTTGGGGTTTTCATTAGTTGTCAGTTACAATCATCAACATTAAAATAAACATTTGAAATACATGTCTGTGTGTAATGAATGATTATAATATACATTACACTTCTTGAATGGAATTACTGAAATAAATTAACTTATTCATGACAATCTAATTTTATGACCAGCGCCTGTATAGGAAATCCTTCCTGCCCACAGCCATCAGCAACAACTGAAGAGACTCAGATGAAATATTACTACGTACTTTTTATGGATCTGAAAATGGATGAAGGGTAATTTTTATTTTGCTTCTATGTACTAAATGACCGACTAAGGGTGTATAAAACATGCTGCAGAATGAATGGTTATTGCTTAACAGGACTCTTGATTGCATGTTTTGTTTCCCTTTATATGTTAACAAACTTAAAAAGTACAAACTGAAATTACTGTCAGTAAAAAAGGTAACAATGCCAACACTAAATGAAATCATATTGGCTTTACTTAAAAAAAAAGACAAAGGCAAACTGAAATGTCTATAACATGACTCAGTAACAAAGTACTTAAAACAGTGTAAAATTAAAAGTTTTTAAGCTTTGATTTTGAGGGCTGTTATGCGATTCTTTACATTATACTTAATAGCCAGCCAATTTCAGTGTTTGAGTGCAACACGTTCCTGTTTTAGACACTTCTCACAGTCGGCCTTCCCTGGAACTCAACAGGTGTTGATAAATGGCATCAAGTGCTTTTCAACTGCAAGGACCTCTGCTTTCTCCCAAGTCCTCCTCTTGCATGGTTGGCAACCTTTAAAACCAAAGTTAATAACACGTGTAAAACAAATGCAGGCCTGAAGTATAAATACAGCATATTTAAGATGTTAAAATGAAATTACCAAAGCAATAGCATACTTAAAATTTATTTTAAAATAGCAAAATACACTCATGTCTGATTAAACCCCTCCTGTCAAAAACAAGTATTAAATACAGCACCTAAACCAATTAATAACCATCCCTTGCTCACCATGAATAGCTGTTTTTCTTAATTATGCCAAAAAAGATAAACTTGGAAAAATCTATATTAGTGGTCTAAATATTTGACAACAGAGAAACTTAGAAATACATATAAATAATTCTTCATGAAAAAATTGTTTTGTAAGATGCACAATAGACGACCTCCTTGCAATTAACCTAAGCATTTATACTACAATTTTGCAAAATCTTTAACATTTACCTACCACAATATCATCTTAAGCCTACAATAACAAGTACATCTAGATAAATTGAATGAATGATAAACAATTGTTATTTACACAAAAAGAAGACAATCTTTCATAAACTACTACACTGAAATAGAAGACCCACAGATGATTATTTTTCATTTGTTCTTCAAAGACATTTGGTATATAATAAATTTGAAAAACACAGTGAGAAAATAGGTCTATGTGATCTTGACGTACATAAGAAAAAAATCACTACAAAAATTCAAATAAAATGTGATAAAACTATGTTTTTTCAATAAAATAAATAAATAAATTCTGTAAGGCACATTCTACTGTGAAGGGAGCGACAGATGAATAAAATACTTACTTTTACCCTTCTTAGGTGACATGCTTTTTTGTGAAGGTGTCCTAGTGGCATGTGTTTGAGCATTTCTGTCGACCACACCTGGCATCTGTTCCCTGGTGGATGCGACTTGATCCTCTGAAATGGAAAGTAAAAAAAACGTAATACCCTTGAAATCTCACTCAAACTCCATCTCTTCCTCACTGTCCACAAGACTTCCACAAGGAGGGGACGCCACAAAAAATGAATAGGTTGGTTGTTCACAGAGTCCTGTATTCATGAAAGTTTAAAGAAAATTTAGTGGAAGGAAAAAGTGTAGAAGGTAAAGGTGGACAAGCAGCAGGGATAATCTCAACCATGAAATGATTGTTAAGTAGAATCCTTCCATGAATTTTGGAGATGATTCAAAAGGAGTGGACTTAGGGTAGAGTCAAAGCATCAAAAAGAATTATGCACAAAAGCATTATTTCTTAATCATCTGATTAATTCAAGACACGTGCAAATTTAAAAATGCGGTCCTCATTGTAATGAATTCCAGAAAAATATGTATTTCCACAAAAAAATTGTTCCCTGGGTACAAACTCTACAGCTGTTACAGTCCCAACAATGACATCCGACCAGACTAGTGTGTGTTACTAAGAGTGCTGAATGAACCCTGTTTATGTTCAAAGTTTAACACAGTAATTATGTCCAGGCTGACATCATTAGAGCAAATTCATCGACCACCTAAACTATAACATAAAACAAACCATTGACTAATCAAAAGAAATACAGCTGATTACTAGCATAGTACATTGTTGATGAATCATAGCTTTAAAGTTCTAATATGAAGCTGGTTCAGTTTGGCAGTGATCTGTCATCAAGAACGTCTCCTGTTTCTGCACCACTTTGACCTGTACAAATGTGTCCCTAAGACGACATCACAAGACTGGCCTGTAAACATATTTGTATTATAATCCCTGAGATGAAGCATACATAAGGTAGGTGTGAACCATGCTAACGACGAGGAGACAAGATCTATAGTCAGACAAAAGCACAAGAAATTTTGACCAAAAAGAACTTCCAACGGAGTCCTCACTTGAACTGTATACCAGAAAAATGTGTATTGGAACAAAACAGTAATTCCCTGGGTACAAACTCTACAGCTGCTACAGTCCCCACAATGACATCAGACCAGACTAGTGTGTGTTACTAAGAGTGCTGAATGAACCATTTATGTTCAGAGTTTACAAAGAATTTGAAAAAACTTTTATGAAATTTTCTATCGATTTAACCATAATGTTAAATCTCTGGAAGAGCACAAGTAGGACTGATGACTAGAAATAAAATGAAAAGAAGTTCAGAAACATTGTATTTGTTCAAGATGGTAGACTGCAACAAAACCAAGATTCAACTTGTCTGCTGCTTCCTTAGATAGAAAACTTTATTAATTGGCTTTTCTAGGAATGTAAATATTCCTGTAAAGTGCCCTGAGACAACTTTGTTGTGACTTGACTCTAGATTAATAAACTGAACTGAATTGAAAATTGAATTGAAAAAAAAAATACCTTTTTCATGGAGGACTTGAACTTGGGTGGAGCTTGATCTGATGAGCCAACATGTTCAACCT
>NC_056513.1:13458898-13483154 GCF_014905685.2 Nematolebias whitei | reverse complement strand
CTGGTGATTCTGTTTTTAAGGCAGATTCATCTTAGTTTCTGTGTCTGTGTTTAAAACTGTTAACACTGTTTGTTTAACGTGATTATACCTTAGTGATAACACTGATTTGAAATAGTTGTTTATTTCTAGGAATAATTATATTATCTAACTTATGTTCGTGTTTTTATTTGGATCATGGTTATACTTTTAATTTGATTTTACTTAGTCAACCTATAGTCTAAATTAAAGAGCTGTGTTCTAGCTTTATTTATGTTAATCAGTCTGCTCTCTGGCCTGATTTGATTACTTGTAATTTATCAAATGTGAACTTGTAAAATTATCTTTAGCTACTATGAGATTATATTTAAAGGTCAACTAGTTAGAATTAGCAAACATTTTCTATAAACATAGTTCAACCTTGGAAGAAAGACACACACACACACTTTATATGACATGACATTTGAGTGCTTGATAGGAATTATAAAAAGGTATAAAATATTAAATCCAACATTGGTCAGAGCGAATCCCGCCCGGGGTGTCTTTCTGGGTGGAGTTTGCCTGTTCTCTCCGTGCATGTGTGGGTTTTCTCCAGGTACTCTGGTTTCCTCCCACAAACGAAAAAAACATGCATGTTAGGCTGATTGGTAACTAAATTGACCTTAGATGTGGGTGAGAGAATGAATGGTTGTTTATCTCGTTTCTCTTTATGTGTCCCTGTGATGTACTGGAGACCTGTCCAGGGTGTCCCCCGTCTCTCACACAGTGACTGCTGGGTATGGGCGCCAGTGACCCCCCGTGAACTGAAAATAAGGAAGTGGTTAAAAGATAATTGATGGAAAGAGGGGTGGAATTTACTGTGACATGTTTTAGATGTTTTAGATGAGCGACTTTCAACGAGCGAGTGGACACAAATATCTCTCAGGGCAGCAGACATATGAAGCAGCCATGCATACTCAGTCCTCTGCAGTAAATGTTCCAGATGTGCTTCCGAATACACACACCAGTTCATAGTTGATCTTTATCAGTGGGAGGGAGTGTTAAGTGGAAAATGTTCATTAAAAAGTTTGGAACAAAGGCTGCAGTCATTTGCATCCTCTGACGTTCATCTCAGTGCTTATCAAAGACAGTAATTAAATGTTAGCCAACAAGGATTATTTGTTTTTTACAATAGGAAATGTCAACACTTGGCTTCATCAGCAGTGGACTTTTACCTTTTCAAACTCAGCTTAACTTCCTGGTAGGTAGAGAGTCATTCGCTTTTTCACTCTCTACATGTAACAGTTCTGAGGTGCTTGCTGGTAAGACAGCTATCTTTCCATCGTCTTCCCGTTAAATCTCACTAAGGTAAGCTGTTCATTTAATACCAAAACAGATTTTTACAAAAAAAAAACAATTCTGTGTGAACCTTTATCTCATTTGTCCACGGCATTATGTTGTTTTCTCTCTACCTGAACTGTCTGAATGTGTTTGCTCCAGCTTGTGGCAGAAACTAAACCTCCTGAATGAATTAATGATGAACAAGTGAGGGCATAGAAAAAGATTAAATTACACTCGCTTCTCTCCAATAATTTAGCTGTCACTCTAAAATCACTTGGCTTAAAGGAGTGATGCAGCTTGTTTAGGCTGGACGCTCAATGAGGGCAAATCAGTAGCGAAGGCTAAATACTTGCAAGGAAAACATTAAACGTGTCACATTTTTGTTCATTCAATAGACTTTATTTTTCTGTTACTCCTAAGGGAAAGAAAAGGATCAGTTTTGAAGGATCTCATGACAAGTTACAGTACAAGTGGAGTTTTTAACCCAGCCTACCATGACACGGAAACACTGGAAATTGATAAAAGGTATCTATAACCATTTTATCTTTACATGTATTACAATTAGACATTTTCCCCCGTAAGCGTATGTGCTGTACTGTATAGGAATGTTGAGCAGTAAATATCCAAGATTGTAATAGTTTTAATTCATTTTGAGTTTGGACCTATTTCTGTGCAAATGTTTTGAACATGAATTAATAACCATAGTTTTTGTTTGTTTGTTTTGTTTTTGAACCTGTCCAGAGGACCCGACTTGACATTTTTAGATTTTTCTCCCTAGATTATTGAGATGCATCTGGATACTACAACCATAATATTTCACGTCTTTTTTTGTGGTTGTGTTAAACGCAACAAAACATTGCACTTGCTAATAAAAAGCCCCTGAAAGAAAATATGGTTAAAAATAACAAAAGTCAAACATTTAAAGTTAATTATTTATGTTTAATTAAACAAAAGGGGGAGTGGTGGCGCAGAGGTTAGAGAAGGTGGGCCTGTGATCGGAAGATCAACGGTTTATCTCCCGGTACCGACAACATCAAAATGTGGATGAGGTGAAGCACCCACAACTGCCTCCTTAAAGTTTTAGATTTAGATAGTTTTATATTAAGGAATGAAAAACTTGCAGCCGTTTCGGCCAAACCTTAAAGACAACACAACGCTTCACCTGGTGCATCATTTCAAGAGGTTTTAGAGTAAGAGACAAACAATCACGAGCAACAGCATCACTGTCCGCCTTCGTCTTTTGGCAGTGGGTGATAAAGATGTATTCACAAGTTTTCTAAACTGTTTTTAATAAATCTACTATTATGTGGTTAAAAAACATTTTGGTACCACTTTACAATAAGGCTCTCCAGCTCCCCTTATAGATGGCTAATAAATAGTTTATAGATACGTTATTAATTCCTTTATAACCACTTTATAAACCAGTAATACGTAACTGCTTATTATGCAATAATTAAGGGTGACAGAGACAAAACTGACCAGTTTCTTGCCAAATCTGTTCACCTATTTCATCCAGAGTTGTTATATTAAACATTTCAGACTAAGTTACTACCTTGTAAGCACAATAAGCATTTGTAAACCTATTTTTTTTAGCACATTGTACTTTATCACTGCATTATAAGTATGTACAACTAATATTAAATCCTTAAAAAAATAGGTTTACAAATGCTTATTGTGCTTACAAGGCAGTCTGAAAAGTTTAATATAACAACTCTAGATGAAATATATAGGTGAACAGATTTGGCAAGAAACTGGTCAGTTTTATCTCTCTGTAACACTTAATTAATGCATAATAAACAATTATTAATGATTTTTAAAGTGCTTATAGAGGACTTAATAACATATCTATAAACTATTTATTAGCCATCTATAAGGGGAGCCTTATCGTAAAGTGGTACCAATGTTTTTGACTGGAATATTTTATGATTTTTCTGAGTAGCCATCGTTATAATCAGAACTTTAAATTCCAGTTTGTTTCCTGAACTGATAACTTTCTGCTCATAAGTATCATAAACACAAACTATACAACCTGAGTAAGAGCTTGTTCTTCCTTTTAACATAACATTTCTTCTTTGTGGCATTTAGGGCTTCCAGGAAACCCCACCATACGAACCCGTATGCGAGTGAAGACATGGCATGGCGGGGTGACAGGGTTGACCTAAGAAGTGATGCTGAGCACGGAGCACACAGGAGTGGCTGGCAGGAGGAGAGCTGGAGGGGGGGCGAAGGCATCCCGATGGGCCAAATCAGCAGTGATTCAAACAGTGCTTCATGGCAGCAAAACCTCAGTGAGTGATGAGTGACAAGGATTTTTTTAGGCTCATTATCTTTCGACACACAAAGCTTTAAAAATAATTTAAGATTTTTGTGTGTGTGTGAAAAATTAGCATCAAAGAATCTTCAAGCGTGGAAATCAAAATTCATAGTATGAGCCAAAATAATATATTTTTTCCACAGTTATTGTTTTATTTACTGTCATAAATTCAACAATGTGTCATTCACTTTCCACTACTACTTCTTTGTTTTGAAGGCATAAATATTACAGTATGCGTTATAGATGCCATACACACACACATACACAAACAAATGTTTTTGGCAATGTCAGCACATTTTTAGTTGTGTACATAATACACATTACACAATATAGCACAGTATGCACCAGTAATGTACTAGATATCTACCAAGTGCATACCTTGTACTTACTGGGTATGCACTGATAACTCACTTGTTGGGTACCATGTAATTGCCATGAAAGTACACGGTAATAAGTCACTTCACAATGCATCCTAGTCCTCGTAGATACCACGTAAATACAAGGTAAGTACCTAGTAAGTACAGGGTAACAAATCCCTTGATGATCCTGCCCAGTTGTTGTAAGTATCCAGTACGTACTTGGTGAGTACCAGGAAAGTAATAGGTACATATATAGGTTTCCTGTATGCACCGGGCTGTGTTATGCATTGCAGTTTGTTTTTTTTCCTAAAAAAAAAATTATGCATGTCCTAGGATTATAATTATTGACTGAATGACACATTTCCATTTTGTAAAACGGTATACACTTTATTCTATAATAAGAAAATGCATGGCTTGTTGGCTTCTTGCCAAGTGGAGTTGCGTCTATGTTGCTAAGTGATCATTTTGTTGATCATACCTCTCCATCTCCTCACTTTTCGAAACATCTCAGATCACGGCTCGTTTCAAACTGACGGTGATTCTCGCTATGACTCACTATCAGCAGCTGTTCAACCTCTGCCTTCAATGTCAGGTAAGTGTTGAACCGCTTCACTCTTTTTACCTTGTTTATTTTTAGGAGGGGCTTTAGCTTGTTGATTGTTGTGGAGTCAGCAAGTAAAACTCTACAGTAAATCACAAAAGACAGACGTGGGTTATAAATCAACTAAGAAAGTCACATTAGATAATCATTAATGGATAGGTTCAGACAAGAACAACAAGAACAAGGAAACTGAGAGAGAAATATAAGTTTGAGCTTTTACTGGTGGGTATACATGAAGCTAAAGCTTGTGGTCATACAGCATTTTGTTGTCAGACATTTGGATGCCACATTTATTAAGCTGTATTACAAATTCTTACAATTAGGGATACTTTTTATTTATTTATTTATTAGTGGTGTATCTTTCTTTTCTTTAGAACATTTCTTTTAGAAGCTTTAAATTATGTTTAATATGAATTTTAGAGGGCAGCACGGTGGCGCAACTGGTAGAGCTGCTGCCTCTCAGCTAGCAGGTCCCTGGTTCAAATCCCGGTCCGGGGGCCTTTCTGGGTGGAGTTTGCATGTTCTCTCCGTGCATGCGTGGGTTTTCTCCGGGTACTCCGGTTTCCTCCACAGACCAAAAACATGCATGTTAGGCTGATTGGTAACTCTAAATTGTCCCTAGGTGTGAGTGAGAGAGTGAATGGTTGTTTGTCTCGTTTGTCTCTGTGTGGCCCTGTGATGGACTTGCGACCCGTCCAGGGTGTACCCCGCCCCTCGCACAGTGATTGCTGGACATGGGCACCAGTGACCCCCGTGACCCAAAATGGAATAAACGGGTAAAGAAAATGGATGGATGGATGAATTTTAGATGATTGTTCACAGAGATTGAATTTAAATTTCTAAATAACTTTTTTATTTTAGTAATTTATTTACTTAGTTGACAATGCATCAGAGTTTATCTGGCGCCCTTTGTAAGCTGTAATAAAGCAGCTAAACGTACCATTTAATGCACGACCATGCATGCAGCATGTTTGATAAATCCGGTAAAAAAATTACAATAAAGAATGCAGTAAATCTTTTTACATTTGTTAGGAAATTTGTTTAATAGATAATAAATACAAATTTTACAGCTCTATCCCATGCTGCTTGTTCATGCCAAAGTTTTAATTTAAGATCCCATTATGGTGAGTAAAAAAGTATATACCGCTAGTTGTTTGGGACAAATCTTAAAAATAATGTTGAGCATGTTCTCATATAATTGTTTATTTTTATTTATTTATTTATTTTTACAACAATTAAAGTATAAACCCTGCAGCTGGGCCTCAGCTGAAACCACACTTAAACTTAACATAAGTAAAATGTACTAAGTTATAACCACTTTTGTATTTTCAAAGGTCAGATAGCTGTGGTGGCATGCTGGGCTGGGTTAACTCTAAACGTTAATCAATCAAATCAATTTATCCAATGATTACTTGTTGCAAATTTCATTCAAATTGGTCTCGTTGTTCATGAGATCATTTGCTAAACAGACATAGTTGACTTTAACAACTGTCAGTAAAGTTTAAAACAAAGATCTCATGCAATTTGTTAGCCCTCAGAATATGTGTTGGGTATAATAATCAGCTACCACAACAGCAAATTTTAGCTTAATTTCTGTCATACTGGTTGAGTTACAGTCATTTTGCATTTGCAAAGGTTGCTGGTGGCCATCTTTAATCAGGCTGACACCAAAATATATGTATATTTGTAGCTATACACTCAATGATAATGTTTTGAGAATTTCAACAAAAGTTGTTTTGTAGTTCATACAACATTTTTCTATCTGACAGATATAAGTGCAGACAAGCTTGCACACACACACACAGAAAAAAACAACAATACAATAACCAGCCTCTTTTGTCTTGTGGCTATTGGACAAGTCGAAAAACAAGCATAAAGCTAGCATCCAGCTAAAAATAATTTTAGGTTGTCCTATTTTGTGATTTCACCACATTATTGATACACATGACACAGTAATCTGCAGCTGTATCTGCACAGTGATATTCCCAGCTTCAGTAATACATGAAGATGAAATGATAATAAGTGTTATGTAGCTGTGTAATTTTTCTTATGCACAGTTTGAAAAAGTTAAAATGGCCAGGCCCCACACTGAAAAGTGTTGAGTTACAACAATGCATTCCTAAATCGCTTAGCTAAATCTTGGTAGTTTTATCTCAGCTTGGTTTGATAATTAGTTTAAGCAAGCATCTTAAGTTAAGTTATACCCCAAAACTGGGTTAAACTGATTAATTTGTGGAATTACAACCACTAATAAGAACAACCCAAAATCTGGGTGATTTAATAATTATAACTTGGGTTTGTGCTAGCTAGCTGATGTTAGCTTGTATTAGTATCAACCAACTACAGCATCAACTAGGAAACCAAATTCACAGTCTAGTACAAACTCAAGGTATTAACAATGCCAAACAGGTTGACCATCCTTTTGGAAGTACATTTTACTGTTTTACATTTTACTTCTTAAAGCAGAGGTCCAATTGAATTCAGTTTTGTCAACTTCTGGCTTAACCTTCTGGATGGTTAAAAATGATAGTGGTTCAAATCTTTTGATCCATGATTTGGTCAAACCAACCCAATCTAAGACCCAACAGATTTAAAACAGCTGCTACTACTGCTTTACCGGGAATATTGAGCACGTTTGATGTTTTGAACCACTTTGGCCATAGCTGCCTCAGACGAGTCGAAGGGGGAGAGGGCAGACTCCAGAAGCCATCTTATCACCAGCAAACTGGTTGGCTCACTATGTGAGTGTGCTACTTATGAGACTGTTTGTTGTGGCTCCTCGGACTGATGAAGTCTTTTGGATGAAAGATGAAACGTTTCAACAAAAAAGAAACCGTCCAGAGGACCTGACTTAACTTTGTTGGATACCACTGTGTGTTTATTCAGGCAACATGACAATGAGATGGAGAGGAATTGCAATGAGAAGGATGAGCATGTTTCCCAACACTGATCCAGCCTGCACTACTTTCACAGAGGAGGTTATAAGGAGGGAGGTGGAAAACGGTAATGACCCATCACTGGTGTTTGATTGCATTCAAGAAAAGTGACATCTGATGTCCATATGGACTGGTGACTCTTGAGAGGTTAAAAGACTACTTTTCTTGTCCTTTCATCACTGACAGAGGAACAAAACCTCGTCAAGGAACTCATTGCTCTGTCAACTCGAGAACAAATACGTCAGATTCGGGAGCTTCCAATGAGTTTTGAAGAGAAGAAACATATATGGTGGGTTGAAAGATTTCATCCCAGCTTAATAACACTTGGCTGTGCTCAGTGTAAGTTGAATGTTATGGTCTAAGAAGTAAAAAAGGCAGTCAATCTAAGTTATTTACCTCGTGTGTGGTGGGGTTAATGCTGTGGCTCATTTGTGTGAGAGAGCATATCCAGTATATGTACAGAATCAGAATCAGCTTTATTGTTATTGCCCCGAAGCACAACAAAATTACATTTCAGCACAGCCCGTTGGAGAAAACATAAACAACAGACATGGGGAGATGGAGATGACTGAGACCGTGGCCTCGAGAGGCACTGCTCTTTTCGTTTAGATAAGGAAAAGAGAAACACGAGGAGAAGTATAAAAAATTCATATCTCGCACTGTGTCCTAGACGGGACACAGTGTGAAAGTTGCAAAAAAAGACCCCAGTACAGAAAAAGCTACATACTGATGACATCATAATACATTTATGCATGAAAAGGCCGTTGAATGCGATGAATTGGCCGTGGCCACTGCCTGATAGTTCCATAGTCCTGATAAGAAATGGTGCATTGTCTATCACTCGGCTCAGCTCTGATACAGGTCCACAGATGTCCTCGGGAAGGGAGCAGGTAGGGGATGGGGGCAGCAGAGCTTCTTGTTCACATAAACATCCAGGAGCGTTTGAGATAGTTGGCTAATTCAAGGCCAAGCGGCGGAGTCATGATAAAAATTATTTTGGGTCAGGCAGACTCTGCTTGATTTCTGTCTGCCTTCATAATTCTACTGGTACATCTCAATGGTGACTCCAAACAGCCAAATTTTGTAGTCAACATCACCGGGCCGAGCTTGTAGCTTTTCCAAGGTTGATTCCTTCCCTACAGCAAGTTTCAGGAGCCGCAAGTGGTCATTTCATTTGATAATTTTGCACGACTTTCCAGTGCGATTCTCAGAAATCACGTCCAGTTTATGGCTCATCTTATACAGTAACTGAGTCTGAGTGCTTACCACTTGGCACATTCCTTCACACAAGCCAGGCAGCCTTACAATGGCCAGAACAGCGGCCAACGTTTTCTGCATTTGTTGATATGCCAGGTAGCCGCCAACTCCAAAAAGCAGAAATCCTGTTATCATAAATCCAATTACGGTATGTGCACATCTTCTACATCCTCAATAGACAATACTGCCCCCAAGAATCCATTGTGTATCCAGCTGCAAGTGTCCCATCAGGACAAGAGGGCTCTCCTTCGCCCTGTCTTCTCGTCGAGAAAAAAATGATCAATTGCGTTAAGAGACCAGCTGACCAGATCCATAATTTACAATTTTGAAGATATGAAAAGAGAGGCTCTGACAGGGTTCACAGGACAAAGAATAAGCAGGAGGGAAGCAAGTGAGGGAGGGAAAACGTCCGCCGTCTTCGAGAGCAAGCAGGAAAGGGAAACCAGCAGGAAACATAAGTGCACACATAGCTTTCATATTTCTTTAAAAAATGTTTATAAGAATTTTGTATTAATTTAAACATTAGATTGTTATTTTGTGGAATTTATTAAATACTCCTCTTCCATTGTATCTTATTTTCACAGGCGACAATTAACAGCGTTCAAGTCTTCTAAACAATCTCACCACTTGAGACGTTTCACAGATTGCTCCAAAAATATTTCACTGGTGAGCGCTCGCAGCAACACTTGACAAGTCAAAACCAGCGAATGTATGATGAGGCTATGCGTTCCTGTTCTTTCAGTCTTTTCGAAGGTGTGCTTACGGTATACAGTCAGCCAGGCAGACTCTGGAACTGTGGCACGGCATCATGAAAGAGATTGGAGGCAAATTTGGCTCCAGTGTTCTCACCTATTTTGTGTTCCTCAAGTGGCTTCTGATGTTCAACGTTTTCTCTTTCTTGGTCAACTTTGGTTTTATCACCATTCCACTGCTTGTTCATGACCTTTCACCCAACATACCTTCAAACGTGAGCTTCAGAGGGCTGGAGTTACTGACCGGAGCCGTAAGTGGACAAAAGCTCATGAGATTTCTGTACATCTCTACAGAGCTGCATCAAAAATAGTTCTGTTTTCCATCATAGTTTAATGTAAAGCATTTTTAATTGTCAATAAATTAAAAGTGGAATGTATATCTCAGTCAGTGTTGCAGTAAACGAAAAATAATTTATAAAGAGTGAATAAAAAATTTAATTTGGTATGCTCCCACAAAATGGTCCTCTATCTGCTGTTTTTTTTGTAACATTAATACCATTAGGGCTTTATAAGAGCTTTATTAAAACCTCAAAAAAATAAAATAAAGTCTTACTGAGACTGTTGTTAACATATTTGTTGTTTTTTAGGGTTACTTCAACTATACTGTTATGTACTATGGTGGCTACAGTAATGAAACTCTAAGGGGTCTGGTGGATTACAATCTGCAGCTGGCCTATTTCTTCACCATTGCTGTCTACATGGTGCTGTGTGGGATTGTGCTCATTTTTAGGTTGTTCATTTCATTCAGTACTTTTGCACGACTTTCCAGATTTCTTTGTTGTGTGCCGTAGTTCTTTTTTTTAATTGACGTTCATTTTTATCCTCTTGCAGCATGGCAAGCTCATTCAAGAAGAACTATGCACCAGCAGACCCAGCTTCGAACAGTGCATGGCAGCTTCTGTGCAGCTGGAATTTTAGTATAACCAACGAACGAGCAGTCAGACTGTGCAAGAGCAATCTTCGTGTCCAACTCAAGGTGACTGTTTCTGTCATTCAAACCTATCTTTGGCATGTAATAAATAAAATCTCATTTTTGACAATGTTGTTATGTTATATAAACTATGAATAAAAGCAGAATACTTACCATATACTGTATTTGCTAATTTCATAAAACCCTTATTTTATTCACAATAGAACACAAAAATCATTTAAACTTTTTTAAATAAAGATTTGTACCATTTGGGGGCAAAAAATAAAGTAATTTTGAATTTGATGGCAACAATACGTTAAACAGCAGCCTGAACATGAGTCTGTTGTGAGCAGATGGATATGAATACAGCAGCTTAAAGGCAAGAAATCAGCAGCATGGATAAAGTGTCAAATCACCAATTAAGTTATGTAAATTTTATTCAACCCAGCTGACAGAGTTGGGGTAGTAAATTTGCATTTAAAGGCTTTTTTTTAATTTAAAAATAATTAGCTATATTAATAAAATTCTGATTTTAATTTCAGTCATATGTCCATAGAATGTTTGTCCTCTTGTTACTTTTTCAGGAATCTTTATCAGAAAAATACCAGACAAAGCAGCTAACACTTTCTGAAAAATTGGAACACTATGGGATTTACTTTGGTTGCTGGTTTCTCTCCACCAGTCTGGCTTTTGGCTGTGGAGCCAGCATCTTCTACCTCTGCCAGTACGAGCAAAAGGTACAAGACAAGTTTATTTAAACTCTGACAATGTTGAATTGAACCACTTTATTCACATAAAGTATGGAAGCAAGTAAGAACAAAGTATCTAAGTACTAATTCTTTTTGCTGGTAAAACCAGTCACATTTTACAGTAAAGGCATGTACAGTTGAAGGTTACGAGAAACTGCACATAATACTTTATGGCATGCTAAATTATTTGTTTTGTTTTTGTTAGCGTGCGTCATAAACTCACTGAAAGTAATGTGTCCTGACATTTTCAAGAAGGTCAGAGTTGGTACGTAGACATTGTCATTATCTTGGTTTGTGTCTTTACAGCAGGCAGTAGACTCTGGACCCTGGTCTCTGCTTAATGAGGCAAAGACACTCCTGGTTCCGTTTGTGGTGTCATTGATGAACATGGTCATTCCGCTCTTCTTCTCTCTCTTCAATAAATATGAGCAGTACTCCAACCCTCGCAGCCAGATTTATGCCCTGTTGCTTAGGTGAGATGACAGGGATTCATGTGAATATCTGATATGCAGTTAGTAGAGCTGCCACCTCTCTCACTGAGGTCATTGGATTGAATCTCGGCCCAGGGGTGGGGGTGAGGGGGCATTCTCTATGCATCATCCATTGGTTTTCTCTGGGTACTCCAGTTTCCTCCCACAGACCAAAAACATGCATGTTAGACTGATTGGTAACTCTAATTTGTCCCTAGGTGTGAGTGAGAGAGTGAATGGTTGTTTGTCTCGTTTGTCTCTATGTGGCCCTGTGATGGACTTGCGACCTGTCCAGGGTGTACCCCGCCCCTCGCACAGTGACTGCTGGACATGGGCACCAGCGACCCCCCTGACCCAAAATGGAATAAACGGGTAAAGAAAATGGATGGATGAATGTCATGTAGCTAAAAATAATCGTATTGGCCCTATCTTTCTTGTCTGAATTGTAGACTAAAATCGTGAGTTGATACTTAAGATGAAAACATTCTGATCAAACCTTAAACATAATGTCTAGGTTCAGATTGTATTGTGAATGACTTTCCCCTACTAGCACATTAAATTTTAGCTTGACATCTGTAAAACTGACTGAATTATAGCCATTTTGGTGTTGGCTAAAGTCTGTTAGCTGTAGCGGCCATCGTGATTTGATCTGACTCTGAAGGGTAACCAGATGACATGCAAAAACAGGAACAAACTCTCAGGGATTGTTAGAATGTGCAGCAAAACTCCTGGCATAGCCCTATAGAGCCTCAGTGACCTACAAAAGGCGAAGTCAGTGAACAAGGCCAGGCTGATTCTGGCAGATCCTGTTCATCCACTCCATGGTGAGTCCAGGTTGCTTCCATCTGTACGCAGATATCTGCTGCACAGATGTAGGATGAACAGACTGAAACACTCATTCATCCCTGTAGTGATCAGGCTTCTCAAATAATGAGGATGATCTCTGTACTGTTTTAATGTCTCATTGTCTTGTCTAGTATAGATGTTTTATGCTTACTGGCTGTGAAACAAATTGCTCTTGGGGATAATAAAGATTCTTGAACTTGAGGTAGATGTTAATCTGTTGATTATAAACAGGGTTAACCACAACTGGTGATAATAAAGTTTTTAAAAAAAAGATTGTATCCAGTGTGTAGCCCTCTGAATATGTGTGGTGAATGACCCTCAGCTCCAGTCACACCATATTTCAGCACAATATCTGTAAAACTGACTGAATTATAGCCTTCTGGGATTTTCTAATGTCAGATGGCTTGTTCGGTTATCGACTTTGGTATAAGGTTCTCCAGTTTTCAAGGTACATCCAATGATTGCTTTCCAAAAGTTTCTTTAAAACTGTCCAATGGTTCATGAAATATTTTGGTAACAGACTGTCAGAGTTGATTCCAAATAGGTGATGGCAAAGTTTTAAACAAAGAGCACATGTAATTTGCTAAATTCAGAACATATGTTCGAGATCAGTCTCAGCAGCCACCAAACCAAATCTTAGTTCACTCAGACTGACTGACATACTGTACATACATGTGGTCTAATAGTTATCTGTGGCAGCCATCTTGAGTCAGGTTGACTCCATAAGTTAATCAGTTATAGATGCACACACAATGTTTACTTTCTGTTAATTTCATTCAAACGTGTTCAGTGGTTCATGAGATATTTTAGTTACAGCCATGTTTTTTGTTTCTCCAACAACAGAAATGTGTTGCTCAGGATTTCCATCCTGGGTGTTTTATGTTACTACTGGATGAATGTGGTACCTGGGAAATTTTCGGTACGTTTTTGAAAACAACCTTTAATGTCTTGTCATATAGACCACGAGGTATGAGTTAACTCCTAACTTGTTTTTGCTCTCAGTGTTGGGAGTCCATGGTGGGACAGGCTTTGTACCGCCTGGTCGTTTTTGATTTCCTTTTTCTGATGTTGGGATCATTCTTTGGAGAATTTCTTAGCAAGTGAGTTCAGCTGTTCCAATTAAAATACAATAAAAATGCACATTTACCGAAATATGAAAAGATTTGTTAATCTGACTTTGCATTTCTTTCAAAACAGTATCATTGGGACTAAACTTCAACCACGTCTTGGGGTGCCGGAGTTTGATGTAGCCAAAAATGTTCTTGATCTCATCTATGCTCAGACTCTAGCCTGGTAAAAACACATTTGACACTTATTATGGAATGTAAAAGTATCTGAGGCGACCTCTAAACACATGTAAAACTACAGATTTACATTTTAAAGATATATTTTGACATATTTTTCCTTTTCCCGACAGGATTGGAATCTACTTTTCTCCTCTGCTGCCTGCGATCCAGATTGTAAAATTCTTCATCTTGTTTTACTTAAAAAAGGTAACTGTCTGATCTGAACCTTAACAGTCATGTAGACATGATTGTTAAATCATGTTTCTTCCATCTGAGGCGGCTGTCTAAACTGAAGCCCATATTGTCCAAAAATAACCTGGAGACAGTAATACATGCATTCATTACATCTAGGCTTGATTACTGCAATTCACTCCTGTTTGGTATCAGTCAAACCTCCATTGCACGACTACAACTGGTCCAGAATGCAGCAGCCCAATTTTTAACCAGTACAGGCAAAAGAGAGCACATTATACTAGTTTTGGCCTCACTGCACTGGCTACCGGTTCACCTTCAAATTCAATTCAAAATACTCCTGTATGTCTACAAATCGCTGAACAGTTTCGCCACCCCCCCCCCCCCCTCACTCTGATTTGCTACAGCCGTATGTCCCACCACGTTCCCTGAGGTCAGCGGACCAGTTGCTCCAGACAGTTCCAGGAACTTGTCTTAAGCGCAGAGGTGACAGGGCCTTCTCTGTAGCAGGACCAAGACTTTGGAACGAGTTACCTGTGCTTGTCAGACAGGCCCCCTCCCTCTCGGTTTTCAAATCCCGTTTAAAAACTCACTATTATTCAGTAGCTTTCAACACCAGATGATCTGTGTTTTGAACCTGTACGCTTCACACTGGTTAGTCGTCATATTTATCATCTGCATCGTTTTTATGTCTTTATTCTGATTTACTTCATTTTGTATATTGCTTTTGTGTTGTCTGTTGTTCTGTCTGTACAGCACTTTGGTTGGCCTTGTCGCTGTTTTAAGTGCTTTATAAATAAAATGGTATGGTATGGAACCTTTGAGGCAAACCTTGATGACCTTCTGCTTTAATAAAGCCAGATACAATGCCACTACTGTTAGAGCTACCCCATATCTTCTTTAGGGCTCATGTTTCTCTAATTGTTCACTAAAGTCAATAATTAATTCAAAGCCTTTCATTACATAGACAAAATGCTTTATTTTACCTGTTCTGGAAAGGTCAGCTGAGTTCTTATGAAGTTAATCAATCGGAGGAAATTGTATTAACTCTGTCGGTCTTAGAAAATTAGATGACTTCTCCTTGTATGATTTGCAATTTGATCCAGCATGGTTGCTTTGTGGACATGCTGAGAGCCTTTAAAGCCTCTCTGTTCAAACCTGTCACATTTTCCATTGTAGTCTGAAATAAATGTGATGTTTTCTCAGCCGTAATGACGTTTAGCCCAAAAGAAAAATGGCGTCTGCATGTGTGCATATAGGATTAATCATGTTTATTTTTGCCAACCTCTTCTCTCCTCACAGGTCAGCCTGACCCAGAACTGCCAGCCTCCGCGGCAGTCAAGCAGAGCAGCTCAGATGCAAACCATCTTCATCGTTCTCCTCTTCTTCCCTTTCTTTGTGGGAGCCCTGTCGATGGTCGCGTATGCGTGGAAGTAAGAGAGCTTTAATGTGAGCTGCTTAGAGACAGCAAAAATAAGACTTTCCGGTAACACTTTACAATAAGATACACAAAATTTGATTAGCTACTAGGGAACACCTCAGGAACAAATCAGGAACAAATCAGGAGCTAATGGGTAGTTAACCAGTACTTACTGGGGAACACACAGCCAAGCCTTATTAAGGGACTACTGGTTAGTTACTTTGTAAATGAAGAGGAACTAATAAAGAACTAATGGGTAGTTACAAGGAAACCAAAAAGGAACGAATCAGGAGCTAATGGGTAGTTAACCAATACTTACTGGGGAACACACAGACAAGCTTTATTGAGGGACTACTGGTTTGTTATCACAGGAACAAACTGGTAATGGTCAGACAATGATTAAGTATTGATTGGTTCCTCAGTAAGTACTCGGTATGATGCTTCACTACACCAGTGAACAAAATAATAGCCAGGTAATGATTTGGTACTCAGTAAGTGATAGTCAGACATAGTTACGTTGACAGCAGTACAAGATTACGAAATTGATAATGTATTTCATCAACAGGTTTACAAAAGAGAAAATCCAATAAAACCAGTAATCACTAGGAAACAGGTTTTTGACGATTACGAGTGACCTCACTGGTGCAGGGTTTGTTCAGAACTCACATGGGGAATTTCCCCTCTGTTTCTGTGGTAACAAACCAGTAGTCCCCTAATAAGGCTAGGCTGTGTGTTCCCCAGTAAGTACTGGTTAACTACCCATTAAATCCTGATTCGTCACTGAGGCGTTTCCTAGTAGTTAATCAAATTTTGTGCACGTTATTGTAAAGTGTTACCGACTTTTCTTATTTGTGTTCTTGTCCTGCTTCTTAGTCTGACCCCCTCAGAGCAGTGTGGACCTTTCCAAGGACTCAACAAAACCTTCAGCGTGGTGGAAATCTGGATCAGCCATTTAAAACAAATTCATACATCTGACTGGGTTGTGTGGATCTACGAAAACATCATCAGGAGTGAACTCTTCTACTTTCTCCTCACGCTCATCATCATGTATGTGTCTATCACAAGACCTGCATTAGTTGTGCTGTGCTTGAGCCAGCCTTGTACCGTTTATTTGTTTCTTATGGCCACTGCTGAAATGCAAAAGGCAGCCGATAATGTTTTGGGGGTTTATTTCAACTTACAGAAAGTAATTATTGGATGTACATCTGCAGAGTCAACTCAATTCAAGACGGCTGCAACATCTGATAAAATGGCTATAGCTCAGTCCATTTTACAGATATTAACCTGAAATTTAGTGTTATGGTAACTGGGAGTCCTTGACACCTACTTTGAATATAACATCTTGTTTCATTGCATGAGATTGGGCCGAATTTTATTTTTTAGTTTTGACCAAACCAGCCATAACACCATAATTTCTCAACATCTTAGTCCATAACGTTGGTATAAAAGGATTTCCAGGCCTCTAATTTATGAACAGCTTCAATGTGTGATATAGGAGATTTTTCAGATCTTCATATAATCATTGAATTTATTGTCCTGATCCGTTTTATGTCCCTCAGTGTCATCATTTACATCTTTTGGCAACTCATTCAAGGCCGCAAGGAGCTCATCCGTCTGCTCCAACAGCAGATTGTAAACGTGAGTTTGCTCCAAAATACTTCCAGACTGTTTCTCATTAGCACATCCATCACTATTTAATTCTGATTATATTTGTTTCATCGCCAGGAGGGAAAAGACAAGTCCTTCTTGCTAGAGAGACTACAAGATCTCCAGAATTCTCACCCTCAAATCACTGCCAAACCTATAATGCAACAAAAGGTCTGTTTTGAAAATGCATTTCTGATAATTTCCATCAACGTCTCTGACCTTTACTCAAGATTTTGTTTGTCTTCTTCAGCCATCAAGGCGACGCTCAGGTGGCCTCTCCTCGGGAAGTCAGTCCAACTCAAACGCCATGGTTCAGGTTTTACTTGCTCGCCAGCAGCTTGAGGAAGAGGAGCAGAGACAAAACTTTTGTGGAGTTTCTGTTCCCTCTGACATTTCCACATCCAGTGCCACTACACAGGCTTTGTTGGCCCGCCAGAGAGCTGAAAGACAAAATGAAGACTTTTACCAGATGTCTGATGAGCATCCTTCATCGTTCAACCCACTTGACCAGGCCATGGCAGCCAGGCAGAGATCTCAGAACGATGAGCGGGATGACTACTGGAGTACAACTGATTTTAATGAAACAAACCCCGTCAACAGACCGGACGCTGTCACACAGGCCATGGAGGCCAGACTGAGAGCAGAGGATGGAAACGATGATCACCTGGACCTGGCGTCACCGGTGTCAAGTGTTATGATTCAAGTCATGCAAGCCAGGCAGAGAGCCGACGAAGAGGAGAGGAGTCAGTGGACCCCTGCTCCGCTGCAGAACCCAGATCCTTCTGGCTCCAGCGCTCTCATCCAGGCCATGTTGGCCCGGCAACAGGCACAGAACGAGTACGATGATGGTTACTGAGCAAAAGGGGCTGTTTATATCTTTCCAGAGGAACAAACTCACATAAAAAACATCTGAAGGAAATTTTAAGACAGAAATCAAACTGTATGTTAAGATTCGGTTGCAACAGTTCAGAAATGTCCAACACATTGAGTCCTGCTACTAAACAACTAATATCAAAACTAAAACAGAGCAACGAGAGAGTGCAGGTTCACCTCTTTAAGTGTATATTTTAAATGTTATATTATAGTAATATATTTCTATGATACTACAGCTCCCTTTAATGGCGAGTTTTGGTATAAAATACAGTAAATATTAGATTTAACCCTGTGCCATATGAAATAAAACCTGTATGTAGTTAACATTATTCTGTTTTGCATGGCTGTTTGTTCAAACTTTGTACATTCAAAACTGCCCTTTTCAAAAAAAAAAAGTGAACTTACGTTGTTAAAGAAATAATTAAATAATTTATCAAAAAAATTCAGATGCTTTTAATCTCTAATCCACAGATTTCTTTGATTTGTGATGTTAAAGTGCAAGTTCCTATGTATACTGTGTTAAATGTTCATTTTAAATATCCACTCACTGATAGTATATATTTATGAAAAACATAAAAAAAATGTTTCTGCCAAACAGCCATAAATTATGTAAGAAGTCCAAATGCAAATAGGTATGAAATGAAAATAGGAGTGCAGCACAAAGATGAATTAAAAAAAAAAATCATATTGCCACACTCAGTCAGGTTGAGCACTTTCTGTGCTGTCAAACATCAGACAAGCTCTCCACAACTTTAGACAAATTAATTTAGGTAAATTACATTCATTTTTATTTAAAAACACATTTGTTCATCTTTAAATAGAATAATGACAGGGTTCTATGTTTTATATTTTATGAATCAGTAGCAGTTGTTAAACAGAAAAGCTTTAAACTTTTGAACCAACATTTGATTTGTCTACTTGCTGAACTGAAAACTGAGATATTTTTTTAGAGAAAAACTTTAGCTTTTACCATTTGTGCATGGAGGATTGAAGAAAATATTTTAACGATTTCATTTATTTATTTATTTTGTTCAATAATAAGGCTTACCCCTTTTGCTGCCCTAAGGTCAACGTGACTCATGAGTCAGTAAAACTGACGTGGATCGCTTTGACCCCATGGACAGCAGGAGAGCTAACTATCTCCATTTAATGTGCATGCTGACTTCATGGCTTTAAATGCAGCAAAATACCCAAGTTTCAAGTATTCACAGTTGTCATTCAAGTTGTTGGTCAAAATGAGCGACACACAAAGAAAAACTTTATTGAAATAAGTTATGTTAGTGAAAAACGACCAACCGCTAAAAGGCGAGCACGCGCGATTACGTTGTAGCCTCTGTGCCTGTTCATTTGTCTGTTACTAAACATTTAGCAAATCACTGGACAAACTTTAATGAAATTTACAGAAAGTAACTGGGTGTACAACTTCAACTGATCGGACTTTTTTGCGTTAACCTGATTCAAGATGGCTGCCACAGCCAACTGACTTTTAAAAAAACACCTAAATGTCTACAGCTCAGTCAGTTTTACAGATACCGAGTTGAAATTCGGTGCAGTATAGCTGATGGTCATTCCCAATGCATACTCTGAGCAAGAGCTTGTGCATGTTCTTATCAAGGTTTGAAGAAAAATGTTACAATTTTTTCATATCTGAGTATAAGATTAAATTAATCTAAAACTCCTGCATGAATGCTAAGCCTTTAATTAACGATCATTTTGAGACTACATTGGATGATATTGTTTTATTTACCACTTGCGTTCTGTGCACAAAGACAATAATCTTCATTTTATGAATCATAAACTGATACATCATTTTCCGTGAGTCTTTTATGGTTTTATATATAAAAATGGTTTCTTATCTTTGCATTGAGTTTATTTATTTATTTTTTGTTTGTTTGATAAGGCTGTTGGAAACAGAAATAATCCATTGTTATGAATAAACTCAACATTTTCTTTTATTTTTTTCAATACGATTCATTACACAGTGATACCAGTTCATCCATGAGTTCCACACAAGGTCCGCTTTTTCCCAGTTCTGAGCTGGTCTCAAGTTTGAGCTCTTGTAATTGAAGCTCCACGACCAGTTTGATTTAAGGCTGAAAGTCTGGTCTTCAATCCTGTGTTGAACGCTCAATAGTCGAAAGCATCTCTGACTTTCCAAGACGAACCGCTCAGAGGAATGCCGTCAGTGTTTTGCCTCAGTCAGCACTGGTCCTCCCCCAAAGAGGCTGCAAAGTCAGTCAGATCCAGGGAGTCAGCAGGTATGGGAGTCCTCCTGCCGCTTTTCAGGGACTGATTGGAGTAAACATTCACCGTTTCAGAGATGGAGTGCAAGGAGTGATCCCGGAAATATCCGTAAGCCTCCCGTGTGTTCTCCCCCCGGAAAGTCTGCTCGAAAGTCTTGCGTTTGTGTCTGAACTCGATGACGGTCTTTGTGTAGGAGTTGAGTGTCGTGACGGATGCCCCCATGCAGCAGGTAAAAGACGCCCATGCCAAGCTGAAAAAAACAAACAACAACAGCAAAAATAAATTAATAAAGGTGATTTATTTTAAATACTTCCATGAAAAGGGGGGAAACCATTTTTCTAACAGGTTGGGTCGGCATGCAGGATCAAAAACATCAAACCATCAAATACCAAATGTATGTTTCACACATGTAGCTTAATTCCAACAGATTCTCAGTATCAGCATACTGCATACATTATATAGGAAAAACGTTTTATCCTCTTATGCAATTCCAATCACGCTTGAATTGGAGATTTAGACACCAAAGACTAATCCTGTCATAACATGGGAGCTTTTGGCCTCTTTCATTACTGACAGCGATGCTGGAGAAAGGTAAGAAAAGAGCTACAAGATGCAGGATGGAAATCCTCATTGGGTTTGTCTAGTGCATCAGCTTTTACTCAGAAATGTCTCGTATATAATACATTTGGAATAAGATCATCCACTTTGTTATTTTCGAGTCCTCCTTACCAGAAAGACCACCCGTAGTCCCAGTTGTAGGGCCTCCAGTCAGGCGGGCCATGGCTGACGGTAACCTGGAAGACCTGAGTGTACATCACATGAGCCACCATGCCAAGAAGACCTGATGTCACACAGAAAGTACATTGTTAAGTAAACCTTCAATTACGTTCTACAGTCACAAAATATTAGCTTTATAGACATAAGATATTTGTTTAAATTCAAAAATAATATACATTTGTCAAATTTGTAAACAGATTTTTATGAAGGTCTTCTGGATGGTTTCTTTTTTTTTTTTGTTGAAATGTTTCATCCTTCATCCAAAGGACTTCATCAGAACTTTGATGAACATCAGAACTTCATCATGAACTTTGATGTTTTGAACCACTTTGGCTATGGCTGCCTCAGAGGAGTCGACGAGGGAGAGGACGGACTCCAGAAACCATCTTACCACTATAAAACTGGTTGGCCCACTATGTGCGTGAGCCACTTACGGGACTGAGTTTGTTGTGGCTCCTCAGACTGATGAAGTTCTTTGGATGAACGGCGAAACGTTTCAACAACAAAAAAAAATCATCCAGATGACCTGACAACTTTGTTGGATATTTTACCTGGATTATTGAGCATGATCTTGGTTATTTTTATGAAATTTTGCACTTTGTTTCTTCAGCTTCTCAAAATTGTTGACTCAGCTGCTTAACCCTCCAGCTGCCCTTAGGTCAAAATAAGCCACGTGGCACCAAACTATGGCCTTGTGGGTTGTTTTGACCCAAGGGCAGCAGGAGGGTGACACTGTAAATAATAAACTGCTCTTCATGTCCCTCCTGGTACAATAAAGGTTAAATAAAATAATAAAAATAAAAGTTAAAGAATTAGTCTGTTGTTTTTGAAGTGATGTTCTATTAACTAGAACTTTGTGAGCCGGAACATCAGTCCCAGAGCCCCGATTACAGAAAAAAGGGCCAAAGTTTTTGTCCATGCTAGGCTAATGACTAGCTAACCGAGGGCCACTTTTTAAAAGTTGTTTTCTGGTTAACTAACCCTTTTCTCAAAAACAACACACCAATGTGAAAGAACACGACGTTAGCTGTGTTTATATGGGGTGCTGTTTGTAAAGTTGCACAGTCAAAAATCAACATCAATATTTTGGTTTATTTAGCTTTTAATAAGAAAAAACAGTTTTTTTTTTCAAAGTCATATTTTCACCATGTTGTTCATACATTAATAAATGTCATATTTCCCAACCAAATATTAATTTACAAGATAAACATTTAGCTTACAAACTAAATATTTAATTTGCAAGTTAAATATTAAGTAAACTAAATATTTAGGTCTAAATGAAACATTTAATTTACACCTAAATATTTAATTTACTAACTAAATATTTAATTTCTAAGCTAAACATTTAATTCCTAAACTAAATATTTTATTTGCTAACTAAGTATTTAGCTTGGACCTAAATATATATTTTACAAACTAAACATTTTATTTCCAAAATGAATATTTAATTTGCTAACAAAATATTTACCTCAGACCTAAATATTTAACTTGCTAGTTAAATATTAACTTCTTAGCTAAATACTTAACTCGTAGCTAAATTTTTGACTTGCTGGATAAATATTTAACTTGCTAGATAAATATTTAGTTAGTAAACTAAACATTTAGGTGTAAATTAAATATTTAATTTATGCCAAAATATTTAGTTTACGAACTACATCATAAGGTATAAATTAAATATTTAATTTACACCTAAATATTTAGTTTACTAACTCAATATTTAACTTGCAAGTTTAGTATTTAGTTTGTAAACAAAATTTTTGATCTTGTATATTAAATATTTAGTTGGGATCTATGACATTTATAAATGTATGACTAACATGGTGAAAATATGACTTGGACATTTTTTTTAATCTTATTAAAAGCTAAATGAACCAAAATATTGATGTTAATTTTTTACGTTTAATCATTACGCTTTTGCATGACATTGTTTCTCACCTGAATAAGATTTGTGTTACTGCGCCGTATGTGCGTAACAAGAGATGTATATTTGCAGATGAAGCTAAGGCTGCAAATGTATCAGTCCGCTGAGAGTAAAGTAAACTTCTGAACGGATACATTTACAGCCTCAGTACATGTCAGCATTTATACGCTTTATATTTGTGTAGCATAATTTCCAGACTATAAGCCACTACTTTTTTCACACGCTTTGAACACAGCGGCTTATATAACGCAGCAGCTAATTATGGATTCTTAGCTTCATGCCATCAAAACATTTAGTCTCGTCACACCCAGGCGCTCACATAGCTGCTCAGGTGCGCTCAGTAGTCAGGAAATTACAGTATATTTTAAATAGCCTAGCCTGGAGGAAGACATTTGCCTCTTTCTCATACTCTATGGCTGATGTGACTGCAGATAACTATTAGATAGAACATCAATTCAAAAGTGACCAGATTATCACTTTATCCTCCAGCTGCTTTTGGGTTAAAATGACCCACGAGGGCTCATTCCCAAAACAGAGGCCTCGTGGGTCGTTTTGACCCAAGGGCTGCAGAAGGGCTAATTGTTGCCATTTTTAAGATTTAAAATATTGTTTTTGTGACTTTTGATTTTCTTCATTAACTTTACTTTAAGACAAATCGAGCTTTGCTGTATGTTGCAGTTCTCAAAACATTGTTTCAAAAAGGATTACAGCGTGTAACACGTGAATATAGTGCGATACATTTTAATTTGAGCAAAACAAACAGAGTACCTGAGAGCACCGTGAAGACGGCAGCAAAGGCATTGAGCTTGAGTCCGTCTATGACATTACTGGAGTGGACCAGCTCCACACACATGAGCCCGAAGCCCACCATCAGGAGGAAAATGTACAACATCTCCGAAACCACCGACAGCCACAGCATCCCTACAAATGACACAAAGCATCTCATCGTTATGGAAACGCTAATAAAATGATCTTCTACTTTCTAGTTCAATTTGTATCTATGTTCTTTCATTTTGATGTTTGCACACGAGTGTGCGACAAGTCCGGTCGTCATGTCCGTACGACTGAATGATTCCTCCAGAGCAGTGAACAACATCAGGACTGTCAGGATACAGAAAATGAACTTTTTTTTAATGATTTGTTTGTTTAATTCAAATTTTAAGAGTTTATTTAACGACATGATCAATGTTAAATTTATTAACTTTATTATTGGAGTTCATTTAAATTCAATTTTATAAATTTATTGGGTTTATATCAGCCATCCATCCATCCATGCACCCATGCACCAATCTATCCATCCATCCATGCACCAATCTATCTATCCATCCATCCATCCATCCATCCATCCATCCACAGATTTATCCATTCCTCTATCCATCCATCCATCCATCCATCCATCCATCCAT
>NC_056513.1:13458474-13458798 GCF_014905685.2 Nematolebias whitei | reverse complement strand
CCATCCATCCATCCATTCATCCATCCATTCATTCATCCATCTTTCCATCCATGCACCGATCCATCCATCTATCCATCCATGCACCAATCCATCCATCCATCCATGCACCCATGCGCCAATCTATCCATCCATCCATCCATCTATCCATCCATCCACACATGCATCCATCCATCCATCCAAACCCATCATTCATCCATCCATCCATCCATCCATCCATTCATCCATCCATCTATCCATCCATGCACCAATCCATCCATCCATCCATGCACAGATTTATCCATTCCTCTATCCATCCATCCATCCATCCATCCATCCATCATTCAT
>NC_056513.1:13452754-13458074 GCF_014905685.2 Nematolebias whitei | reverse complement strand
CATCCATCCATCCATCCATGCACCAATCCATCCATCCATCCATCCATCTGTCGTCCATATAACTCGTGTCATTTTAAAATTTCGTGCTGATGAATAGAAAAACTCCAATACAAACACATATTTTCTTTTTAATAAAACTTAATAGATAAATCTTGATCAGAAATGACATTTTATTCCATCCATCTATCCATTATTTTTTTTTACCCGCCTCTTCCATTTTGGGTCATGGGGGTCGCTGGTGCTCATGTCCAGCTATCACTGTGCGAGGGGCGGGGTAAACCCTGGACAGGTCTCCAGTCCATCACAGGGCCACATAGAGACAAATGAGACAAACAACCATTCACTCTCTCACTCACACCTAGGGACAATTTAGAGTTACCATTCAGCCTAACATGCATGTTTTTGGTCTGTGGGAGAAAACCGGAGCACCTGGAGAAAACCCACGTATGCACAGAGAGAACATGCAAACTCCACCCAGAAAAGCCCCCGGCCCAGGATTTGAACCAGGGACCTGTTTGCTGAGAGGCAGCAGCTGTACCATTTGCGCCACCGTGCTGCCCACATTTTATTCCCAATTTTTCAAAAGGCTGAACTTTAGCCAGTATATTATCTGGAGTTTGTTAATCTGCTGTAGGTTTGATTTAGTCTGATGAATCTGATGAATCTGTTAAATATGCTCTGGCTTTTTGGGAACAGATGAAGATTAGATTTTTCGGTTTTAGTACATTTTTTTTCTTTCCTGTTTTTCAACACAGAAACTGTGAAGTACAGTGGATATGTCTCAAAGACATGGTCAAGGAATAAAAACAAAAACTAACAAAAAACATATTAGTTTAAAATCATTTTATATAAAAAAAACTAAAATATTTTTTATACTACCTCACAATAACAACATTTGAAATGACTAAAGCTGATCCAACAAATTGAATAAATAGTCCGTCATCTTAGTGGGTGTAAATCACAGGTGTTAAAACTAAGTAAAACGTTCTCTGTGGCCTTTCAAAGATTTTCACTCATAAGTTAAAATCACTTCAAAATCATGAGCCTTTTAAAAAAAAAACAACTAAACGGCACATTCATTGACAAATATGTTCACAGTTAACAGATTACTTTAAGCTTTCAGCACTACAGTGTCGCCTAGACCCCATTAATGTCTGACAGGGCAGAAGTGCCACCAAGGGGACAAAGTTGAAAATTATAAATAAGTTCAAAAATCTTTCTAATATGGAATCTACTGAATAAAATCTCAAAACGAGCTTTTCTCTCCTCAAAAACCTGCCGATGTGTTTGCATAACAAACATGGATCAGTGTCTAATACAAGTAAAAAATACACAAAATGGTAATATTTGGCCTCATATGCACATTTGGTGACAGGAATGGGTGTTAAGACAATATTTGCACATTGATTATTAACTTTTAACACACTTTTTTGCACTTCTAAAGCTTAATGTGCAGTTTATATTTATCCTCCGCTGAATGCAATACACAGTAATGTTTGGTTGTTTGTGTGCATTTTGGCTGTACTGTTAGCAAAATATCTCATGGACCGGTGGACAGATTTTAATGAAATGTTCAGAAAGCTATCAAGGCTTTTAGAGCCAATTCCATTCAAGATGGCAGCCACAGCTTAGTGACCGAGAGGAAACACAAAATTGCTTAGAGTCATTCATATGACATAATATTCTGAGCTCTATACGTAGTATAATATTTTTGGAAGGTTTAAGTTTTGTATCGATCACTGGGCATGACCTGTTGAACAAAACAACCTTCTCATTACTTCCTAAAGTATTTAAATTAATTTCTTATAAGAGTTTTTTTGTTGTTAATAATTATCTGAGTGGAAATTATACAAAGACGTACATTTTTCTGAGTTTTAGTTCTTATAGTGCAGCTTTCAGACGCAAAACTGAAAGTGAGCCTCATCTCTGTCCCAGAATTCCCTGCCTGACGATGCTCGTGTTTGACTCAGCAAGCAAACCCCACAGAAGTGAGTTTAAGGTTCAATTCCAAAAAGGGATTACCGTATTTTTTGGACTATAAGGCGCACTTAAAACCCTTTAATTTTCTTTAAAAAATGACAGTGAGCCTTATAATGAGGTGCGCCTTATGTATTATCTTTGGTTGTACTTATTGACCTCAAACCAATTTTATGTGGTTATTGTGAATGAGTTGAATAAAGTTTGACTTATCTGACTGTTTTGTTTTGCTTATTGCGCCTTATAAACTGAAAAATACGGTATATTAAACCTTTCTGCTCACCCATTCTGGATCGGATCGTCTACAAGCTGATATTGTTGTCTCCCACAACTAACAAGAGTATTACATACTAAAAGGGCATATTAAACACCTGCTGACAAGCTATTATACTGCAGTACAGCAGTCTATAGCAACAGCCAAACAAGCATAGACTCTGTATATTGTTTGACCTTCATTTGTGACCTTAACCTTAGAGCTGGGATGAAGAAAATATTGTGCAACATTCTGTCTAGTGGTGGTACAACTGTGTATTAAATTTTGTTAAATTATCTATTAGAAGTTAGGGTTCATATTCATTCAAAGACCTTGATTTAATTTTGACCCTAATTTGTGACCTTGACCCTGGAGCTGTGGTGATGAAAAGTCTATGCAACATTCTGCCTAGCGATGACGCATTGGTGTACTAAGTTTCATAAAATTTTCTTGAGTGGATCAGAAGTTATCGCACAAATAAGCAAAAATCTTGTACATTTATCCTTGATTTGTGACCTTGACTTTGAAGCTGGGGTAATGAAAAGAACACTCTCTCTAGTGGTACAACTGTGTATCGAGTTTAGTTACAGTAAATTATCCAGTGCGGATCAGAAGTTATGGCTTGGACAAGTAATGACTTTGCTTTAACTTTGACCTTGATTTATGACCTTGACCCTGGAGCTGCCAGCTTCTGCTTCTTCTGTGACTGCGTCATCAGGTCGTGATCTACAGCTTTCGCTGGGGCAATTCATAGCCGAGTGTGACGCAGCCGGGATAAAGATCAGTTCCTCCAAGGCGATGGTCTTGAGCCGGAAAAGGGTAGAGTGCCCTCTCCGGTTGGGGAGGAAGTCCTACCACAAGTGGAGGAGTTCAAGTGTCTTGGAGTCTTGTTCACGAATGAAAGAAAAATGAAACAGCTTGATAGGCAGATAGGTGCGGCGTCCGCAGTGAAGCAGGCGCTGTACTGGTCTGTCGTGGTGAAGGGAGAGCTGAGTCAAAAGGCAAAGCTCTCAATTTACTGGTCGATCTACGTTCCTACCCTCATCTATGGTCATGAGCTTTAGGTTGTGACCGAAAGAACGAGATCACTGATACAAGCAGCCGAAATGAGTTTTCTCCGCAGGGTGTCTGGGCTCTCCCGTAGAGATAGGATGAGAAGCTCGGTCATTGGGGAGGGACTCAGAGTAGAGCTGCTGCTTCTCCATGTCGAGAGGAGCCAGTTGAGGTGGCTTAGGCATCTGGTTAGGATGCCTCCTGGACGCCTCCCTGGTGAGGTGTTCTGGGCACGTCCCACCAGGAGGAGACCCAGAGGAAGACCCAGGACACACTGGAGGGACTATGTTTCTTGGCTGGCCTGGGAACGTCTCGGGATTCCCTCAGAGGAGCTGACCCAAGTGGCTCAGGAGAGGGAAGTCTGGGCCTCCCTACTTAGGCTGATACCCCCGTGACCCGACCTCCGATAAGCGGAAGAAAATGGATGGATGGATGGATGGATGGATTGATGGATGGACCCTAGAGCTGTAGTGAAGAAAAGTCTAAGTAATATTTCGCCTAGTGATGATGCGCAGGTGTACCAAGTTTCATTTTTTTTTTTTTTTGAGTGGATCAGAAGTTATGGCTTGGACAAGTAAAGACTTTGCTTTAAATTTGACCTTGATTTATGACCTTGACCCTGGAGCTGTGGTGATGAAAAGTCTATGCAACATTCTGCCTAGTGATGATGCACAGGTGTACCAAGTTTCATAAAAATAATCTTGAGTGGATCAGAAGTTATTGCACAAATAAGCAAAAACCTTGAACATTTATCCTTGATTTGTGACCTTGACCTTGAAGCTGGGGTGATGAAAAGAACACACAACACTCTCTCCAGTGGTACAACTGTGTATCGAGTTTAGGTAAATAATCCAGAGCGAATTAGAAGTTATGACGTGGACAAGTAATGCCATTGTTTATACTTTGACCTTGATTTATGACCTTGACCTTGTAGCTGAGGTGACGAAAAGTCTACACGACACTGTTTAGTGCTGAGGCATGCGCGTATCAAGTTATCTTGAAAGGATCAAAAGTTGTGGCTCAAAAAAGAGCAAGTTGACGTCCGTATGGATCGAGACTATCCCATTGTCATTCGACGGGCGTATAAGAATAAAAAGCCAAAGCAGCAGGCATCAAGCATTCCTGACAGTCAAGATAAGCCTTTAAATATTTATTTGATTGGTTTAAAACATCTAGATGTGATAAAGTGAAATGGTTGCTGCTTTAGATGGACATTTAGATGGAGCTCCTTAATGGCAGTTACCTTGATGGCTCTCACAACTATCTTACATCACGAAACGCATCATGGCAGGTTATAACCAGGTTTTATCACGAGACCATGTGGATGTGAAGATGAGCAGAAGATAGTCACCTTTCTCTGATGCGGGGGCTAAATCGATGAAGCTTCGGCATCTCTCACCTTAGAGTAAAACAGAAGAAAAAACAATTTATCGTGGCAGAACGGTGACTTATCTGTTGAATCCAACAAAGTTCAGTCAGGTCATCTGGACGGTTTCTTTATTTTTTTGCTGAGATGTTTCGTCCTTCATCCAAAGGATTTCTTCAACTTCTTGAATGTTGGTGCTTTGAACCACTTTGTCATGGCTGCCTCAGAGGAGTTGAAAGAGGAGAGGGCGGGCCCCGAAGGCCACCTGATCACCAGCAAACTGTTTGTTTGTTTTTTACTATGGGAGTGTGCTGCTTGTGGCTCCTCAGACTGAAGAAGTCCTTTGGATGAAGGACGAAACGTCTCAGCAAAAATCAAGAAACCATCCAGATGACCTGACTGAACATTGTTGGATTTGTACCTGGATTTTTGAGCATGAACTTTGGTATCTGTCCGATCCTGCATGCGGCTGTTCAGAAAATCTTGACATTACGAAACAAAACTCAAATCATGTGACACAAATGATGTTTTAAAAGCTAAAATCTGTGTCCGCATTCGTTTCTGTCCAGGTTGTCAGATCAGCCGAAGGCGCGATTTGGTAAATCCTCACATCAGCAGCAGCAGCAACAACAACAACAACAACAACAACAACAACAACAACAACAACAACA
>NC_056513.1:13405548-13452744 GCF_014905685.2 Nematolebias whitei | reverse complement strand
AACAACAACAACAACAACAACAACAACAACAACAACAACAACAACAAAAAATCCAAGTTCACAAGTTCAAAAAAAAAAAAAAAGCCCATGCTGGATATGAGGCATATGCAGGCCCACGCCTTTTCGGACCTCTCATCTGGGTCGCCAGATGTTGTGCTGGCAGGGCTGCTAAACATCTGTTTTTCTTTTTTTTTGTGTGTGTGGGGGGGGGGGGAGGGGGGATCAATGCACTGTAAAACCAATCAGGACGGTCAAAGATGGAAGCATCCTCTGAGGTCAGTTCACCAAACAGGATAGAGAAAACGACCCCTGACCCCGTGGATTCCTGCACAAATGACAAACTCCTTCTGTCATCCGTCGGCCGCCGCGTCCCGGCGCCGGATTTGTTGTAAACGGAGCTCTTTAATCAGGTGGGAGGAGGGCGGCAACAGCTGTTTTGAGGAAAAACTCATCAAGACGCGGGTTACGTAATATTCATTAACTCGGGCTGTTTGGTCGCTTCTGCAAACAGCACTCACTGTTTCTGTCCGTTTCTTTCTGACACTTCAGATGTTTCACTATTTTGGAAGTGCAGATGTTCGCAGGCTGAGATTTTAAAATATGATGCTTTTAATGCTTGCCATAGAAAAGTAAAGGCGTATGATTAGGTTTTAGCATGTGTCTGTGTGTCTGTTAGTAAAATATCTCATGAACCCCTGGGCATGATTTAATAAAACTAGCAGAAAATAATCATTAGATGTACATCTACAACTGCTTAATGCATGGAGTGAACCAGATTCAATATGGTCGTCATAACCAAGTGACCTTTAAAAACACTAAAATAACTATAAATCTGTCATTTTGACATATATTGACACAAGATTTATCGTGGTTGTAACTGAGACTGATCCCCACCATATATTCTGAGCACTAATGGATTAAAAAAATAACTTTGTTTAAACTTTTGCCAACAAACGTTTTAACTCATTGTCTGTCTGTTAGCAAAATATCTCATTAATCACTGAACCGATTTTAATGACACCTTCAGATAATTTTATTTGGATATAAGTCCAAAACTGTTTAACTTTTGGAGCCAACCCATTTCAAAACGGCCTCAGAAGATAACAGACTTGATAAAACACAAAAATAACTAGAACACTGTTATTTGTACAAGCATTGAAAGAAGAGTTATCGTGGTAGTAACTGAGTCTGATCCCCAACATATATTCTGAGCACTAATGGATTAAATAAAGAACTTAGTTTAAACTTTTGCCATTACCCAGTTGGACTCAATTGTCTGTCTGTTAGCAAAATATCTCAATAACCATGGTATGGATGTTAATGAAACATTCAGGAAATTTTCATTGGATGTAAGTCTACAACTGATACTTTTTTGGAGCTAACTCATTTCAAAGCGGCCTCAGAAAACAAGTGACTTTATAAAACACAAAAATCGCTATAATCCAGTCAATTTTACAGATGCAGGGCTAAAATTTGATGTGGTGGTAGCTGAGAGTCATTCAAAATATAATCTTCAAGCATTTCTATATTGAAATTATTTAACTTCCAAACACACACACACACACACATTCTCTTACTTTCATCGTGGATGTTCTCCTCGCAGGAGAACCAGATTCCAGTGTGGAACTGCCGGAACAGGAACCGGTCATCCCCGGTCTCCCAGCTGTAAACCACCTTGTTGGGGTCGGTTTCGTTCACTCCATAGTCTATGCACTGGTGGGTCCGCAGCTTGCTGCACTTGGGCTTCGGGACCCTCTGGGTGCCCACGCACCAGTACGTCGTTATGAACGCGGTCACGGCGAAGAACAGGGCGAGGAAGTTCAGGGTGACCGACATCAGGGTCCTGGCCTTCATGGTCTGCGTGCAGGGCCGCAAAGTTCAGGGGAGAACCGTGGAGGAGGAGAGCTGGTTAACCTCCAGAGACAACAGGTGAGCCCAGGTGAGTGAACCCATTTGGCACCCCCCAGTTTTTAACCCCCCATCTCAACAGAAACCAAATCACTGCATCTAAATCCCACGCGCTCCTCCACGAGCCTCCAGCTGCGTCACGTTGTCAGAGGATTTGATGCTCGCTTGCATTAAGAGTGGGATTTTCTTCTGCTGCTCTCCTTCTCTCTCGCCGTCACCGAGGCGTTTCATTCCAGCTGAGCGTCACGACAAGCGGCCAAATGCGAGGCGATTATCAGACCGTGAACATGGCTGAAGTCAGCACGGGGAATAACCTCGAGTTAAAGCTCAGCGCTGTCAAAACATTTCACCTAAACTTATGAAAACCAGACATAAAACAACAACTGTAAAGAATATCTGCACAATATTGTTCTCGTAACTAATGGTGATGCTCGTCACCATCTCTATGTTCTATCACTTAACAGTAGTTGGGTTGTGGAGGTGGAGGATAGAGAAAGAAACCTAAACATCCATCCTTGCAACTCAAATATTTCTTCACCACGACAGACCAAAGCAACTCCCTGAATACTGAGGATGAGAAGACAAGACTCCATCTCCAGCTCCTTCCTACCATCACTCAAGACACCCAGATAATTGAACTTGAACGCCACCTCAGTCAACCATAGACTCTTAAAAATATGGATGACTTTCAATGTCAAGGTCAAGGTTCATTATTGTAATTTGCATCGCATGTGGTACATGTGGTGGGACAAAATTGTGTACACAGGGTACCAGCTACATCCAACAAAAGTATAAATTGTAAAGATAAACTGTAATAAGAGCTAAGATATGAACTAAGAAATACGCTAAACTAAGAAATATGGTAAACACTTAGTGCAAAAACAGTAATACGCCGAACAACAGCAGCACGGACATGTGTCTGGATGAGCCGACCAGAACACGTCTCTTTCGCTGAGATAACCCATCGATCTCACTGTCACAACAGAGGTGTATACTCAAATACAACAAACTTAGAAAGATAATAGACTCAAAACCTTTGTAAAGATATAAAGTGATTTATTTACAGAGTAAATATCAACAGTCACTATATACAGGATGGGCACCCTGGGAACCCTGGAAGGGAAGGAGAGAGGTCAGGGACTGGAGACGAGTGGATGACATTGTAGCTAGTAGTTCATCTTACAGGGTGTTGGTTGGAGAGCAGCGTAGAGAGGGCGGTGGAGGAATCCAGTTCCAGGAGATCCAACTAAGAGGGACGTGGAGGTAAGTGGTAGGAAGGCTGAGGAGCAGCTGGGGAAGATCCACAAGGAGGACTCAAGGTCTACAGGTAGGTGTAGGGGTAGGTGGTTCGAGACAGTCAGTTCAACCCAGGAGGTGCAGGAACCAGGTTCTAGAGAATGAGAGGAGAGCACAAGGTAAGTTTACTTGAGTCTGGAGGATTGCACAAGGAGGCCGAAAGCACAAGTACCATACGGTAAGTAATGCTCCAGCAACGAAGGAAGCACTTCTGCAGCCTCATCCTACAGTCCTGGTGGTGATTAGTGGGAGGACTCTCAGCCGTTGCTTGTTGGCACCACCTCTGGAACCAGGAACCTGTGGAAAGAACTGGAAACCCTACACACTGGTGTGGGATATCCAGATGCTGATTAGACAGCATGATTATTGCACAGGTGTGCCTTAGGCTGACCACAATAAAAGGCCACTTGAAAATATGCAGTTTTTTCACACAGCGCAATGCCACAGATGATGCAAGTTCTGAACGAGCGTGCAATTGGCATGCGTGGAGTGAACGCTGAGTCGGCACAATAAATATCTCGGTAAATAAAGTGAAGTGCTGTTGGATAAGTCCATCTCTCCCACCTTAAGACGTGTTTTGCGACTTCAAACCTTCTACTTGCTGTTGCCAACTGCTGACAAGAGTCATCTGGAGCGGACTCCAGTGACTTGGCAACAGTCGGTTAAATACTGCTTATGACGTCTATGAGGACGGTTAAAGGTTGTCTCCTGAGTTTGTTGCCTCCAATAGCAAAAAGTTAATCCCTGCACTTTGATGTCTGTTGGGTAATGAACATAACCGCAGAGCCTGGAAGAGGAAAATCACTCATCTGTAGTGATGCTATGCACACGCTGCGTACAAAACCACCTTTGATAAGAGTCTTTAAACTATTTGTGTGGGACCTGTCAACATGCAGGGTGGAAGGCAGATATTTGGGACTAAAAATAACCTGATTTTATAAGGCTAAAGTTAGAATAGCCTCTTCTTTATACTTTATATGATATCCGGTTACATTATTTTAGTTTTCTGCCGTGTTAAAATGGCTACAAATGAGACGTTTGAAAATGCCTTTAATAGCCTTCTAACAGTCATTTGGGAGTCTTGTAAGAGTCTACCTTAGAGAAGTTTGTTGCAAAATATCAAAGTTCATGCTCATTAATCCAGGTAGAAAATCCAATAAAGTTCAGTCAGGTCATCTGGATAGTTCCTTTCTTTTTTTATTGGAGACATTTCGTCCTTCATCCAAAGGACTTCAAAGGACAAAGGACTTCAAGAACGAAACATCGCAACAAAAAAGAAACCATCCAGATTACCTGACTGAACTTTGTTGGATTTTCTACCTGGATTACTGAGCATGAACTTTGATGTTTTGAACCTCTTTGGCTAAGGCTGCCTCGGAGGAGTCGACAGGGGAGAGGGCGGGCCCCAGAAACCATCTTATCACCAGTCAACTGGTTGGTTCACTGTGTGATGCTTGTGGGGCTCAGTTCGTTGGGGCTCCTCGGACCGATGAAGTCCTTTGGATGAAGTCAGAGTCAGAGTCAGAGTTTCTTTATTGTCATTCGCACCTCATGTGGTACATGTGGTGGAGCGAAATTATGTACACGGGGTCCCAGTTACATCCGACAATAAAATGTATAAGAAAAAGGATGAAGGATGAAATGTCTCAACAAAAAATAAACCGTCCAGATGACCTGACTGAACTTGGTTGGATTTGTTGCAAAATGTTTGCAGTCGTATTTTAATTCAGTGAGATTCTCAAACTGTCTGACATGCGCTGCTTTTTGCACGCCTCTCAGATTAACGTGGATGTTTGTGATTGTGGTTTCAGTGATCCCCACTTCCTGTGGTAGTCCATTGGGATTTTTTTTTTAAAGTATTTTATAGGATTATACCCTGGAATCACAATTTTTTCCCCCCATCTCAAAGGTTCTTTAGTTTCATCATTCATTTCAAAGTGATTTTTTTAAACTCTTTATGATCATTAATATTGCTACACAGTAGAATGCCAGAAAACGCAACTCATATTTATGAAGTCAGATTTCAGTGACTATTACGCAATTAACTGCTTGATTTACTACAACTCCATTTTTTTTTTACAATATATTTATTTATTTTGTTTGTTTATGTTGTTGTTTGGTCCTCTGTTGCAAAGCAAAAAAGGAGAATTGGAAATGCCCTCCATCTGTCTATCTGTGCATGTTGTGAGCGAGATAACCTGAAAAGCAAGAGAGGCACTGACTTCCATCGACTTCTGTTGTGTGGCAACATCTAGGTGTGAGAAAGGTTCCTTTTGAAAATTGGGTTGCCACATCAAAATCCAAGATGGCTGCCACAATATAAGTACATATATCTGTATATATGTAAATCTTGCGAGCTGGACAACTTCAGAAATAAGCAATATGCCATTTACAGTTGAGTGTGACTACATTTAAGCCGGGGGTCTGCAACCTGCGGCTCTGGGGCCACAGATGTGTTCAGGGTGGACGGAGATGGTGTAGAGGCAGGGCAGCCGACTCGGGACCTGAAGGTTCTGAGTTCTATCCCCAGTCATTGCACACCTTGTGGTGTCTCTGAGCAGGACACCTCATCCCCAGTTGCTCCCCAGGTGCTTTCAACAACTGCCCACTGCTCCACCTGGTGGTGGATGGGTTAAATGCAGAGAGCCAATTTCGCCATTGCATGGGAACATGCAATGATGACAATACATGCATTTGTTTTTTTTTTTTATTATTATTATACATGTGGCTCTGTAGTCTGTCATCAGTGGCTCTTTGAAGCTTTGACCTAAAACTTAATGAAATTTAATTGTATTGAGGTTTATAGCCACAACATAAAAGGCTAGTTTTGTCAGTTTTATGTCAAATTTTAGTAAATTTTGGCCCGATAACTACTAGTAAAATAAGATAAGAACTTTATTGATCCCGCAGGAAATTGTTGAAGTAGTAAGTAACTAGTAAGTAAGTTTCTTTCAGCTGCGCCCTTCTTCAGGGGTCACCACTCACAAGAAAGATTTGACAATTTGTTTTACGCCAGGTGCCCTTCCTGACGCAACCTGGGCTCGAACCCACAACCTCAGGTTTAGAAGACCACGGCACTGTGGCCACCGAGCTACCACAGCCCCACCCGATACTTATTTATTATTCCTCACATAAGCCTGCAGAGTTCAGTGTTTTGATTTTTATCAAAACCAGTATACACTATAAATATAATTCTTCTTTGGTCTTTTGTTGTTGTAAAATGTAAAAATGTCAATATATGATAAAATTCATGATATAATTTTAGTTTTATCATGTCACACACACCCCCTCCCCCCAGCCAGAAAAGCCCCCCCTCTAACAAACTCAGTGGCCCATGGGCCATCAGTTGATAATCACAGTTGTAGCAGGTTTTGTGGCTCCAGACATGTTTTATTTAATGAGCGAACGGGCAGAAATAACTCTTGTGATCAAAATAGTTGCAGACGTCTGATCTATACATAAAAATGTCACTATTAAAAATTGGGTTGCAAAAAATGATGGTCATCGCCATACACATACATGTAAACACACCGTCCTCCCCTCTGATTTGAGGAAACTATGCTTTCTAGTTTTTTTATGTTGGTTAAAAGCCCAGTTTCTTCAAATGATTGGGGTGCCCTAAGATTAATCTATGGTGGCCAAGGCCACCATTAGCCACCCACTGGCTCCGCCTATCTGGCGGTGGATAAAATTAGCTTCCTCCAATTACCAGGATCCGTCACTCTGTGCTGCCTCGAACAAGCAAAAAATAACTGAACTATTCTTATACACAGTATAACTCATCCCCACTTGAATATCTTGCATTACTTTCCATCCCTGTTCACTTCCAGTCCAAAAAAATCTAAAATAAAAAATCTTCTAGAAAACTGAAAACGTATTCAAATCCCTCAGCGATGGGGGACATTGGCATACCTCTTGTGTGTATTTATTTATTTTAATCTTTTTGCTTTGTCTTTGTTGTTTAAAACTTTATAAGTTTCACATCCATGTCTCTATTCTGACCATGTGAACTTGAGCTGATCCCTCCTGATGTCTTAGATGACACATTTCCTTGCAGCATTGGCTTTAAGACCGGAAGAAAAACAATCAGGATTTTAACAATCCTAGTTTCGTACTGTCGCATGCACAGCTGCAGCTTTCGCGTGCACCACGAAGGCCAAGTATTTAAACCCGGAGATTAGACAAAGATACATTTATTTTCACTTTAGATCACATATCTATGCACAGTGCCACCTCTAATCCTATGCGGCATATCTGCCGTGAAATGAAAACGTGTGTGGGTTTACATGTCGCTTTTTGTATTGTGCACAAGTATCTATGCCTAAAGGGATTACGAGCTGGTGCGTGGCATCTTTTGATTTCCCTTTCAATACATCTGAAGCATATGTGGCTTCAGAGTGGAACATGGCGATGCCTAAGCTTTAGAAAGACAGAACTCATTTGTATTTCAGCAGGAACTTCTGCTTAAAGCTGATAAGAGTAGAATTTGCCTCTTAACACATAGCCCCCGAGGATTAGTCCTTATAATCTGCCATTCACTCATCCTCGAAATCATACTGTCTGCTCTGAAATCAGCTTACAGTGACAGTAGATGTTGAGCGAGTGGTTTTATGATTGCACTTGTGAGCTTTACATCAGAGTGATGAATGAGGAATAAGACAAACGACAATTGTTCGGAGGGGTGGTGTTGCTTCCAAACCGCACTGAGAATGAGCCACCTGCTGCTCGGACAACATGCTGCACAGCCGCATACAATCATTCATCTTTCCAATCGTGCTAAACAGATAAAGCCTCTGCTCACACGTGAGCTAACCGATGCCCGGGGACAGAGTTTTGATTAGATACCAATAAAATTGTCAACTGAGCGCTCTGCAGATCTCATGTTGGTGCACGCTGGATTGGGTGAAAAAAAAGATTTGAACAAACAGAGGAGATTCTTGGTGTGAAGTCTCAAGAATCATTTCAGGATTAAATTTAAATCCTAGCATTTTTTGACGGGATGCATATCGCCGGTCATGCCAGAGTTTTAAATTAAAACCATTTTATGTTGGCGTGGTGTTTTGATCAAACCTGGAAAATAACGTTATCTGAAAACTTGTGCGATATTGACATATCTTGCATCATCTGTTGGCTGTTAGAATGATTGTTGGCTACGACCACGCCGCGTTTTAGCTCAAAATCTGTAAATCGGACTGAGGCCTAGTCTTCTGATTGGTCCGTAGACTTCCTCGGTGGGAGAGGGAGGGAGGGGCAGAGCATCAAAGTTTACAGGGCTTAAGGTGACCTGTCGAGGCCAGTCAGGGAGTTGAATTCAGATAAACAGGATTGTTTTGGCGGCAGCACGGTGGCGCAACTGGTAGAGCTGCTGCCTCTCAGCGAGCAGGTCCCTGGTTCAAACCCCGGTCCAGGGGCCTTTCTGGGTGGAGTTTGCATGTTCTCTCCGTGCATGCGTGGGTTTTCTCCGGGTACTCCGGTTTCCTCCCACAGTCCAAAAACATGCATGTTAGGCTGATTGGTAACTCTAAATTGTCTCTAGGTGTGAGTGAGAGAGTGAATGGTTGTTTGTCTCGTTTGTCTCGATGTGTCCCTGTGATGGACTTGCGACCCGTCCAGGGTGTACCCCGCCCCTCGCACAGTGATTGCTGGACATGGGCACCAGCGACCCCCGTGACCCAAAATGGAATAAGCGGGTAAAGAAAATGGATGGATGGATGGAGGATTGTTTTGGGGGCAGGCAGAACTTTACTGATTATTTCTACCTTGAGTCTGTGTCATTCCTCTCAATTCCATATGAGTTCACTTGCTGTGTCCCCCCTGAAGAAGGGAGTAGCCCCCCCCCAAAAATAAAATAAGGGCAGTAATAATTGATAATTCTGAGATCATACAAATCCCCCATTTTTACAGCCAAAAATGTTAAAACTTACCATAAATGTGGTAAAAATGTAAGGTTTTTACAACGATAAGAGATGAAGGGCGTTGATAGTGATCTCTAACAGTGTATATGTTGTGATGATCCCACGTGCAGCGATTAATTTGAGCCGGATCTTGCCAGAAAAGGATCTGGGAACGCTCTTATTTTGACAGGGTGTCCGGTAACTGCTTGCTTGGATCCGATAACACAGTCTTACTAAAAATGAAGTTATGAACAAATATGATTGCCTTGAATGATTAAACTTATACTCAGTATATTATATACGTATTGCAGTATAATATATATTATACTGCAGTTTACATATGCAGTATATTATACTGCATATGTATGAAAATAATTACATAAACACTGAAAATAATTACATAAACACTCATTTTAAACACAACAGCCTCTTACAAGCTTCTTAATATCCCATACAAGCTGCTTCTTCAAGTAAACATTTCCACTTCTACTCGTAAAAAATCTCCACCCCTAAGAGTCCAAAGTCATAATGCAATTTTACACACACACACACACACACAAACAAAACAAAAAAAAAAAAAAAAAAAAAATATATATATATATATATATATAATTGAACAGCACAACTAAATTGCAAGTCAGTTCAACAGTTTAAGTGGGTCATAATTTTTTTATTTATTTATTAAAAATACAATAGAAATGTGTGATATTTATTATTCGGAGATTGGAGCAGGAACGAGCGAGTGGTAGGGGTGAGTGCAGAGCTAACCTATTCAATTAAATTCAGTTCAGTTTATTTATATAGTGCCAAGCTACAACAGAGGTTGTCTCAAAGCACTGAACAGAAACATTCATATATAAAAATAACAAGTTAACACTATTCATCTAAGCAGCAGACTGTTTTGAATTTAACACCATCACAGAACTCTCATTTTGAGCAAGCATGAAGGCGACAGTGGAAAGGAAAAACTCCCTCATGAAGGAGAAACCTTTAGCAGAACCAGGCTCAGGACAAGAGGCCATCTGCTTCGACCGGCTAGGTTTGAGAGGAACAGGAAGAAGGAACAGATACACAATGGCAGGTCAAGAATCATGTTAAGATAGAAGTAGTATCAAATGAAAAAAAAACTATTCAATTTTAACAATTAATTTAAGGAAATGGGGTAATTTTTTCCTCCAGTAGTCTAAGCCTATAGCAGCAAAACAAGCCAATCCGAACTAAAGGATTTATCAAAAAAAAAAAAAAAAAGTCTTAATCCCAATCTTAAAACTGGACAATGTGTCAGCCTCATGGACAGAAACTGGAAGTTGGTTCCACAAGAGAGGAGCCTGATAACTGAAAGATCTTCCTCCCGTTCTGCTTTTGTAAACTCTAGGAACCGCGAGCAAGCCTGCAGTCTGAAAGTGAAGTGCTCTGTTAGGAAAATATAGAACAATAAGATCTTGAAGCTGAAATGGAGCTAGGTTGTTGAGAGCTTTGTAGGTTAGAAGCAAGATTTTGAATTCTATTCTAGATGTGACAGGGAGCCAATGGAGAGAAACTAAAACTGGAGAGATATGATCTCTCCCACTAACTCCAGTTAAGACTCTGGCAGCAGCATTTTGGATTAACTGAAGACGTTTAACTGAAGCCTGGAGGCTTCACATGTGGAGTCAGACAACGAGCAGGACAGTACATAGATATGTACAATACATATAAACATAGATGTTTAACAACCCGGTAAAATACACCAAAATGCAGAAAATCGCGTCTACTTTATTCAGAATTTTCTGAGGGAGGACCCCCAGACTCCACCAGCCTGCCCGCTATTTGCGTTCTGGCATTGATTGGTTTACAAATTAAGCCCAGTATACGCGTTATGAACATGTGTAAACTAGATATTTGTATATGTATAATCGTAAATGTGTTACCGGAGGAGTTGCATAAAAAGATAAAAGCAATTTTTAAAACAGGAGAAAACAGTTTCTAAAGAAAAGAGGCAGATTAAGAAACACTCTTTAGAACGTTACGCGTGTATTGACTGTTCTTTATTTCTTTTAAGAGTCGTTTCATACTTTTTTATACATGTTCAAAATAAGTCTTATCGATCAGGTTAAAGTATCCGACACTCTGGTGCAAGAACGAACAGACAGTTTCATGCGGGCAGGGCTCAGACAACCGTTATGGTTGTGCTTCGTAGAAAAGTTGGGATTACAAAGACACTTGGGCAGACATCTGGCGCAACGTAGCAGATGGTCCAGTCCAGATGAAACTATAGAATGTCTTATACAGTCCACGCTAAAAATAGATCTTAATGCTTGGTGTTGAAAAACCAAAACACTGTCCAGTTGAGCGGATGCGGTTGACGTCCTTTCCTCAGAACTTGAATCTTCATTATTCAGTAGTTTTCTCAGAAAAAGTCGGTGGCGTAATCCTCGAAAAACATTGTTAGATTAACAAGTCCCCCCATCATTAGGTCCTATTAGCCACGTGAGCATTTACCATAATTTATTTATGACAACAAAAAAAAATCTAAACATTTCATTTTAGCTATAGACAAAGCAAACAAATACAGGCATCTTATTTCACAGCAGCTTCAATCCAGTCTGACGCAGCAGACACACACATGGAAGGACGAGCAAGGAACTAATGTAAATAGATTAATCACTGCGTGTCAGAGGTAAGATCTAGTATAAAACAGGAATTTCATATTGCTTACATGTACAGAGTCTACTGCCAGATTCTGCATAAATAAATTCTTAATGACAAAACATGTTACAAGTATTTTCATGTGTGCACAACTCCTGACTCTTGTACTCTGTACCTTGCAAATATCACAAGTCAAGGCAGACAACGTAAAAACAGATTAAGCACATACAGTAGACTGGAAATTTGGCTTTTTTACAAAAAAAAATATGGGAAATGTTGTAGGGTCCTAGTAGGCTGTACTCCTTTGATGTTGTGGCGTAACAGATCTACGTGGAGCTGGAAACAGCCAGTTTCTTCAAGTGATCCATGAAGACTTGTAAGCTGACATCATCAGTGAGGATCGGGGCTCCTGACTCCTACAGTGATAAAAACAACACACTTTAGTTTTCAAACAAATCTGTTCACAAGCTCTAAGATCACTTATGAAACATTCACACTATTGTGATCCATTTTTCTCCTGGACGTTTTTCAGCATCTTTCTCGTTCCACAATTTTTGTACTATTTCAACAAATCGTAAATCAAAACGTTCAGCTCATTCGGGACAAAGGTGCTATGATTTTTGGTATTGGTGCAACTTTAGCTTTTTGAAATATTTAGCCTTTTCTGACACTTTTTTCCTCATAGAAAATGAATTGAGCTCATTTTACATCCTTCAAATCTTTAGATCCGTTTACAACCTTTTGCAGCTCCTTTCACATTTGGTTCTGGTTCAGCTTCTTTCAGCTTCCTTCTGCAAATTTAAACTTTTTTTCAGCTACTTTCAGCTGTTTTATGCTCCTTTCAGATTCTTTCTATTAACTACAATATTTTTGTGCTTCTTCTAACATGTTTCTGCTAATTTCAGCTTATTATGCTAATTTCAGCTTACTTTTGCACGTTTCAGCTTTTTCTGCCATTTCAGCTGCTATATACAGGTAGCTGTTTTTATGCTAATTTTAGCTTTTTTGACTAAATCTAGTTTTTTTGCACTCATTTCAACTTTTTTCTCAGCCTAATTCAGCAAAAATGTGCTCTCTCCACTGCCTTCTGGTAACTTGCTGTTCTAGCTGTTTTTCAGCAGTTTTTTTTTGCTAATTTCAGCTTATTCCGGATAAGTTCCACTTTTTTGTGCTCATTTCTGCTTCTTTCAGTCTAATTGGGTAAACGTGTTTGTCCTGTTTTTTCTGCTAATTTCAGCTTGTTCTACCTTTTCAGCTATATTTTTTAGCAAATTTCCGAAGTTTTCAGATAAATTCACGCTTTCTTTGTAATTTCTGCTACTTTCCGCTTAATTTAACTTCTTTCCACTAATTTCAGCTTGTTATGCTCCTTTCAGCTGCATGAACCACTGCATTACAGGTTTTAAATTGAAAGGATTTCAGCTCATGTAGTCATTTAATACTATTTATCTTTCATTTATTGAACTACATTATCACAGTGCAGTTACCTCTCAGTATATTAAGTTTAGCTCATCCAAACAGCCAAAACACCTTGTTATTGTTAAAATAATAATTGTTCTCTTTATTGGTTGAACGCAGCGTCAGTTTAATCCCTGGATCATCGTTGGATTGGATGGATTTAAACTCCCCACCCTCCCATTTTTAGATAACGGAAATGGAGGAAAGAGACCTTTAATCCCTCCTGCCCCAACAAATTTTAAGACCTTTGAGTTAAGCATTTAGGACCAACTTACACATTTTGTTTATGAATTTAAGACAGTTTAAGGCCTTAACTTTAGATACATGAATTAAAAAAGTTATGACTTTTTAAAGGATGCGCAAACTCCCTGAGCTTAATGCCGTTTTATTTTAGATTTTAATCTTCCATTTATAGTCAAAGGTCAACTAATCCCTAAACCAGTGTTCCCAGACAGACGGGCATCTTTTGAGACGGCAGATCTGATTGTTTTTCTTCCCACATTTTAAGCAGTTCTAGGAATTTTTAAGGTTTTGTTTTATTAAATATATATTTATATTTGTATAAGGTTATGAAATCTCTGTAGGTTCTTGTTTTGCTGAAGCAACAAGAAAGACAATTGAATTTTATAAGACAGCATCCAAAATGACACTAAAGTCACATGAGGAATCTAAATAAAACAAAATAAAAAAAAATAAAAATAAACATTTTGCAGCTGTACCTGTCCCCATGCGTAGAGGTTGTTGTGGGTCTGTGATGGGTTGACTTTGGAGAGCAGGAAGCGAGCCTGTGAGCCTCCGTGCTCGGTGTCGACGTACCGAGGCATGGGGAAGCGCGTCTGCAGGATCTCCTGAGCGTCATCCAGAGGAGCCTGGAGCAGCTGCTTGAAATTCTCATACTCTGCCATTTCCTGGTAGCCTGCCTTTCTCCACTGAGCTATGGTCTGAAATGAAAACAAAAGATGTCCACTTTAACAAGCACTGATCTGCCTTGGGTAGAAACAAACAAAACATCTGCTAGAAACAAACAACGTTTGTAAAACTTAGGTTTCTAAAGTTAGACAAATTGTACTCGTTTATAATCTAGTGTCTCACCTCTCCGTGGTAAATAACCAGCTGGAAGAAAGTGTCCATGAGCAGGATTCGATCCGGCAGTATGCTGCTGCTGTCCAGGAGCACGGGCTGTGGGGAGCAAACCACACATTTACAGTTTACAACGCTTCTGCATCAAAACACTCGCTTCAAGAACGGCTCCGCTGCTCTGCTACCAGCTGGACGCGACACGGAGAGCAGCGTGAGGGGGGAACGAGGCTGACCTCTGGTGGTCCGTAGAAGGAGTACGAGTAGAGGATCGGCTGGATCATGATCAGGGACTGGGTCAGGTCCTGTCTCACAAAGTGGTGCCTGTAATAGGAGGACTCGTCTGGACTGTTGTTGAACACTTGCAGGAACGGCGACCGACGAAGGTGGAACATAAACTGTAGGCGGGAGAGAAAACCGGTAATTAGATGAGAAACAAAACAAACAGAGAACAAAATATTAAATTAACGGTGCCACTTTACAATAAGGCTCCCCTTAAAGACTGCTAGTAAATAATTTATAGATATGTTATTAATTCCTTTATAAACACTTTATAAATCATTAATATATGCTCATTATGCATTCATTAAGGGTGACAGAGACAAAACTGACCAGTTTCTTGCCAAATCTGTTCACCTATACATTTCATCTACAGTTGTTATATTAAACATATATTAGTTGTAGATACTTAAAATGATAAAGTACAATATTACATGCTAAAGAAATAGATTTACAAATGCTTATTGTGCTTACAAGGTAGTAACTTAGTGTGAAATGTTTCATATAACAACTCTAGATTAAATATATAGGTGAACAGATTTGGCAAGAAACTGGTCAGTTTTGTCTCTGTCACCCTTAATTAATGCGTAATAAGCAGTTCTTAATGATTTCTAAAGTGTTAATAGAGGAATTAATAACGTAGCAGTTTATAAGAGAAGCCTTATTGTAAAGTGGTACCAAATTACCTTTAAACAAAAAGGTTCTGTTTATGATTTATATTTCCACTAGAGGGCAGGTTTACCTGCGGGTAGAGGGACAAGGACTCCGACAGTTTGAAGGAAGTTGGATCGTCTTTGTTGAACTGGCCGAACTTCTGACACTGAAACGATGGGCGGTGAGACATCGTTTAAATACTGAACATACCAAACACAACCCTAATTATTATGAAAATCAATAACGTTGATTGCTAAAACATATCACTGTCAGCTAGGTACTGCCATTGTTGCCTCAAAACAAACTGGCACTGGTGCTTTGGGCTGCCACTCACCAGGCGGATGAGCTGCCTGTCAAGCCAGCGCAGAACGTCTGGTCCCTCCTCCGACTCTGCCCGGAAGACGCCCAGGCGAGCCATGAGCACCGCGGCTGCCTCTTGGTCAAACGACGATTCAATGTGCTGAATCTGAGACTGAGCGTCTGCCCAGCTTTAGTTCAGAGAAACAAACAAAAAAGGACAAATGAGACAAAGGACAGTGGAAACAGGAGAGGCGAGCGTGGGTGCGGTGAGATGACGCGCAGAGAATTCAAGCTTTGATGGCACTGATTTGTAGATATGCAAATCTTTTGTGTGAATATTATGTATTGTGTGTCAGCTTCAAGTGACTGATGCTCATAATTTACATTCCAGTGCGCGGATATTTTCCACTCGGTCAACGAGTTTGTGAAGAACATACCAGGCTGACACTTGACAGATCCACCTGACCTGGTATTCAGTCGTCAGAAGTAATCAGACTGCACTCGGATAACCCTCTAATTACAGGTGTGGAATTAAAAACATGCTCACTCGGAGCATCTTCTAAGGTTGTCTGAACCCTTTTATCTGCGGTGGTCTGAATACAATCAACCGTGAGCCTCGATCAGGAGGATGCAGGTAAAGGTTTATGGATGCTCATCGCTGCTGATGTTAAATTAACGTTTAACGCCGAGTGACTGTCTGTGAGGGCTGATCAACATTATAAAATCACTTCCTGTACACTGCCCGCTGCAGATCTTCACGACCGGGGCTTCAATGAAACATCTGGGTAAGCCTGTGTGAACGTCTGCCTCGTCTTCGTGTGTGGCTCTTTTTAAGTTCCAACTGAACTGACGTGACCTTTAGAGCGAAACAGCTGATGATGGTGGATTTTTTACAAGTACAAATATCCCGTCTTTACTGAGCTTTTTTTTTAAAATTTATTTCTTCCACATCACATCCGTTATGGAAATAAGCTCACCCATAAAGAACTACAAAAGAAGCGACTCAAATGGACTGTTGTCAAAAGATTATAGTTCAGATGTCTGGATTATTTTTTAGAAACATGAAAAAGTGCCGCTCAGCTGACAGACCACTGTGCGACTTGGCTGTGTATGTATCTGCGTACAGAACTGATGTCCAGCCAAGCTGCTCATTTGTAATCGACTCAGTCAAGACAAATATAAAGTGATGTTCTGAACTACATTTTGTTCCATCTTTAATCCTTACACGCAGACACAATGAAATCAGAGCCTTACTTCCGGGCGATGGTGGTGACCCGTATCCTCTTCTGCGTGTTGGAGTGCTGGTACTGGGTGATAAATTGGATCGCCCCTCGGCCTCCCTGGGGAATTGGTGCATTGTGCTACAGAGAAAAAAACAAAACAATTATTCCTTTCTTGCATGTTTAACAAACCGCCTCTCGCTGCAGGAAGAACACAACAAGCCACTGTTTTAGTAAAATAGCAGCATTATTCTCAGTCGCAGCTACAGCTCTGTTTGGGTGTCACTCTAAGTATGCACTCAGCACGCCTTTGCAATCTTGTGATCTAAAAACCGGATTTACCTGATTCACAACTTCAAAGTAAATGCCCAAAGTTGTGGAGGGGTTGAGACCGCACACTTTCCACTGGCTTGTGCCACCAATACCCATCTCCTACACGAAACAAAGAGCACATTGTGGTAAACACCAGCGAATGGATAGTTCTCACGTTACATTCAGGAGCGTACGGAATCCGAGCTCCCCGGTGTCGTATGTGGAGTGACTTACGTTCTCAGAAACACAGGCTCCCTTGGAGTGGAGAGAAACACTTGGTCCAATGGCTCCACATACCTTCAGCTCTCTTGAGGTCTAAAACACAAAATGTCTCAGTAAGTCTTAAAAACTCATTTATAAGAGACACAGGTTTATATTATAAGCATCAACATAATTTCATGTGACTGGGCAGAACAGTGAAATTATTTATTGTGCGAATGTTTGTGAATCATTCACACTGTTGTGATCCAGTTTTCTTCTGTACGTTTTTCTGCGTGATTCTCGTTCCACAATTTTTGAACTATTTCAACAAATCATAAACCAAAACATTCAGCTCGTTCAGGAGAAGGGTGCTAAGACTTCTGGTATCGGTGCATCTTTAGCTTTTTGAAATATTTAGCCTTTTCTGCCACTTTGTTCCTCATATAAAATGAATTAAGCTCATTTCACATCCTTTAAATCTTTAGATCTGTTTACTTTTTACTGCTCCTTTCACATTTTGTTCTGGTTTAGATTCTTTTAGCTTCCTTATGTAAATTTAAACTTTTTTTCAGCTACTTTCAGTTAATTTCAGCTGTTTTGTGCTCCTTTCAGATTTTTTTCTCCCAACTATAACATTTTTGTGCGTCTTCCAACTTCTTTCTGCTAATATCAGCTTTTTATGCTCCTTTCAGCTTATTTCTGCAGGTTTCAGCTTTTGCTACTATTTCAGCTACTATATAGCAATTTTATGCAAATTTATGCTTTTTCAATAATTCCATATCTTTTGCACTCATTTAAACTTTTTTCAGCCTAATTCATGAAAAATGTGCTCTCTCCATTTCCTTCTGTGTATTTTCAGCTTATTTCAGCTTTTTAGCTACTTTTAAGCTTTTTTGTTGTTGTTGCTAATTTCAGCTTTTTCAGATAATTTCCACGTTTTCTGTTTATTTCAGCCTAATTTGGAAAATGTGTTCTTTCTGGTTTCTTCTACTAATTTATGCTTGCTCTATATTTCAGCTAGCTTTTTAGTATTTTAGCTAATTTCAGCTGTTTTCTGATAAATTCAAGCTTTTCTTGTTAATTTCTGTTACTTTCAGCCTAATTAACTTTTTTATGCTAATTTCAGGTTGTTATGCTCATTTTAGTTTTTTTCTGCTAGTTTCAGCTTTTTCTGCTACTTCAGCTAATTTTAGCTTTTTCAGCTAATTCCACTTAATTTTTTTAAAGCTCATTTCAGCAACTTCTGTTTCTTTCTGGTAGTTTAAGCTTCTTTCTGCCTTTTCAGCTACTTTTTGTTACTTTCATATTTTTTAGCTAATTTTTGTGATCATTTCTGCTTAACAGTATTTAAATCTAATTCAATAAATATGTGTTCTTTCTGCTTTCTTCTGCTAATTTAGGCTTTTTATTCCATTTCAGCTACAATTCAGCATTTTTGTGTGTTAATTTCAGCTGTTTGTAGCAAGTTCTTTAGCAATAAGCATTCACATTACATTTTCACAGGAAATGCAATTTCTCTAGTTTACCTTGACTTCTAGGACGCCTCCAAACGCCATGCGGAAGTCTCCATTGTAGTCCTTACTAAAAACTCTCTGGAAGGTTTGTTTGAACAGAGACGTGTTGAAAGAGTCTCCCATCACGATGTGTCCCCTGAAACATAAAATGTTACAAAACTTGTTAGAACTTCAAAGAGAACCACACTTGCAACAAACTAAAGCACAAGTTCTGACGTACCCTGTGAGATTGGACAAACACTTCATCTCCAGCAGTCCAGTCTGGTCTAGAGCGCAGGCATAGATGTCAACACTGTGGCCGTTTGCTGCAGACCGGTTGGCCAAGGCTTCAAAATACTGTGGACAACAAAACAAGTTAGATTCGTTTCATGTATTTTCTGAAGCGTTCCTGTCAATACATTCCTCATGGAATACTTTTTTAATTTCAAACACAAGTACAAGTACACAGATTTACAGATTGTTCCGTGAAATCTACCTTAGTAGATTTCTTCAAATGCCTTGCGTTGTCCTTCTGAATGTCATGCCAAGAGCGGATGGGGGTTTTCAACTCGTCTCCCACCACCATGCCTGGTCCCTGGGTGGGCGGCCCGCCAATGAAAAGCATCACACGAGCCCCCGTGTTTGGGAATGTCCCCTGAGGAAAAAGAGCAGGAGTTGGATTTCAGTGACCAGACTTTTTATTACGTTTGGTGCATCATAAACAGATGAACAAAAGCCTCTGTTCATTTTTTATGAACATTGTGGTTGGTCAAGAACACAACTTCAATATTTAATAACCATGTCAAAAATTAAAAATGCAATTTTAAGAAAGTTGTTTATTTGATTTTAGCCCCACTTGAAATACTTTTCATCATAGCAGTGTTTTTCTGCACATCTGAAAAAGAAACCAGTTTTAACCCAGTGTACACTAATCTGATGAAACTAATCCGAAGGGCAAGTCTCTCAATCTGAACCGACAACAGCCAAATCCAAAGTGCAAGAGTCTGGAAAAGTCCACGACGGGACGAAGCATTTGGCGAAGAGCCACATAGAGCAGCTGCAACAAGCATGTTAATATGATTTAACTTTATGATACGCTCTACCCAAACAGTGACGAAGTGCTGAAACCTTCGTTTCGCAGCTCGTTTCATGTGTAAGACACAAGTCAGTGAACGTGGAGTCACTGAAAGAACAAAAGTCTGGGCACATCTCCCATCGACTAAGCTGGAGAATGATCTCTTGCAGTTATATAACCACAGATTATGAGAAGAAGAGGAGAGAGGATAATAATGACGGGGGCTGTAGACAGAAGGCAAACAGGAACTAGCCTTTGAACCGTCAGCACAAACCTGCTGCTGATATCAGGCAGTGAGGAACTTTCTGAACATGTGGCATGGGTGGATTGAAGAGGCTAAAGTTCAAGTGACTACAAAACATCTCAAATGACTCATATGCTAATTGAAGTGTTCTGAGAAAGCATTTTCACATTCCAGCATTACTGTATCAGATTTGTGTTTGTTGTACCTCCAGAAGGCCGACAGCAACAGACAGTGCGACACCGGTGGAGCGGAGAGGCCTTTTGCCCTGAGGGACAGGCCAGGGATCTTTCTGAAGCTCTCCAAGCAAGTCTGTCAGATTCATATCCACAAGATGCACGGGCTGAAGGAACCTGGATGATCAATCAAAGTGCTTTAAGTACACAAACTGCTGAAAGCAGTTTTTGAAAGTACTATTGATCATCTAGTGGGAAGTGGTCTTTAGCCATACTTGCAAGAGGCAGCGGCGGCGTCCTGAGGAGCCACAGGACGACCTTGCTGTCCTGAAGCTGCCGGCTTCGTCAAACCAAGCATCTCCTGGGGGGGATAAAGAAAAAATAAGCTCCTCGTTTCACAGAGTACAAAACCATTTGCAAGCAGTTTTGTTCCCTCAGCATGGACTTCCCAGTCTATTCAGTTGAATTAAATATCACGCTAAATGTTTTCTTGAGATCCCAGCATGCTCACAAATCTTCTGCCCTTTTTGAAAAGCCCTGGACTGACCTGGATCTGTTTGGAGGAGAGGTCCTTGGTGCCCCTGAACACGTAGCTCTTGGCGATCCCCTCACAGCTGAGCTCATGAACCTGAACCATGCGTCCGAATGTGATGAGGCCCACCAGCGCGTTGGGCGGTAGCAGGCTCAGGGACATCTGCAGGGACTCCTTGAGGGCCTGGAGGTCCTCTTCTTCCAAACATGTGTCCACGACATACAGGAAGATGAGAGGGGCTGCGGGCCCCCGCTGTAAAGAAACAAAGAAAGATTCATTTACACTAGAATCATTTCAAACGTGATAAATATACACGGAGATTAAACAAATTTTAATTTCGCTGTCTGCAAGCTGAAAATGTTTGGTTGCAAATCAAAAAGCTAAAAACTGTTGAACATAATTTCCTGACTATAAAAAGGTGTCATTTAATCATCAGTAACTTTTTAAATAATAAATTGAACTTATGGCTAATATTAATGCATCAACTTCATTAGACTTCAACTCAGTAGCAAAATTTAAACAATTTGATGGATTTAAATCTACATATAAAACTGTACCTCTCACCAATGGGATTTATTAATACTCTTTATGCAGAATATATTTAGTACAATAAGTATCTGGGTGAGATAAAAGTGGAGACAGGCATTTACCTGTACTATGTACTCAATGGTAGAAAATTGAGGCATGAGTTCAGCTGGTTGGTTCACGTCTGATATGCCTGCATAGGAGGGCGGAAACTGCACAAACACAAAGATTCAGCTGAAGCAATCTAATACAGGAATGTAGACGAGCCACAGTGAAATGAGAAACTTTAAATGCGTTTCGACAGCTAGAAATTAGAGGAAAAAAATAAAAACCATTGTCGTCGTACTTACAGGATTTCTCTGGAAGCAGAAGTTGCACGCCCATATTTTGGCTCTGAAGTCAACTTGACTGTAAAAGAAGAATAAAAATGTTTGCTTTAAAACTGTCATGTATAAAACTGACTTACAGTGTCGTGTATAATGAGTTACAACTTAGCATCTTGTAAAAAAAAAGTACTGGAAATGTTCAATCTAACTAGCTAACCAATAAGTAAATCAACAATAAAAAACTGATTTTTGGCAACGAACTGCGTAAAACTTTTTAAAACTTTTTAAAACTTACCAAAGTGGGTTGAGCACAGCTTTGCAGTTCGCCCGGCTGCACACGACTGGCTCATACTGAACAGGTGGCAGGTTCGGCCTTTCCTTTAGAGGTGTAAAGAGGCAAGAGACTGGAACCACTAATCTAGTGGCTTCCAGACGGCTGGAGGGCCAAAGGTTCCAGCTGAACCTCACACCATCTCTGTCCTCGTTCTGTTGGATGAACTCCTGGTAGGTCGACATCACCGATCTTCAGCAAAATAAATAAATAAATAAACAAATAGTGAGGCAATCAGTTCAGTAGAACCAACTTCGCTGCTCCAAACTTCCTACGGTTCTCTCTCTTCACTCTACCTGCTCTCTCCTTATAACTACAGTGAACGTCTCCTTTTTATACATGCAACGTTTTTTTTGTGTGTGCTAATTTAAGACGGGGCTGACGCACACATAAGGCGTCAGAAAACCTGTTCACCAAGTTTTCATGACGAGGAAAGCAGATGAAAGAATTCCCAAAATGAATGAGTAGGTGCGCCCAAACCTTTGATCAGTACAGTATTTATATTTATTTTAGGCTATTCCTTTTTTAAACATTAGCGACACCCTATGCAAAGCATCACTGTGGCAGCGGTATCACTTTTACCAGGGGACACCGATCGTGCAAATTTCAGAAGCATTTTAAAACGCATAGAAAAACAAGCAGACTAACTTTAGGACATTTTGAGAATAAAATAGTCTAAAGTAGGTTCCCAAACTAAAAAGATGTGTGGCCCTAACTGTTGCATGCTGAAGTGTACTAACAATGCTGATAAGCTACAAAGTATATCAATAATTATATCAATGAAGGAGGTTGAGGTTCCAAGTTATAGGTCTTTCGATAGGAGCATTCAAAGCTGAAGTTTGAACCGATAAAAGGTTTTGAAATGTTCTTGTAAAACTCAACAAACCTTCGACCAAAAAAAAAAGTACTCTATTGATAGTGTAGAAAACAATGCAGGCATTGACGTAATGCATAAAAATAGAAATACTACAAGCAGATTAGAGGTTTAAAAATAATGTAGAATGTTAAACAAAGTTAAAAAAGGTACACAGCTTATATGTATTCACTTCCTTGTCTAAATGCTTCAGCTGTTTGTAAAGGATCAAAAACTGGAACTGAAAATCTTGAAGACATGACACAAACTTTGCTCTGACATGTGTCAGCTTTTTCAGTCTGACCCAATAAAACCAGAACTTACACACAGAAAAAATATATTTACCCTGTTCCATGTCTTATATTTCAGTTTATGTTATGAAAAAAGTTTTTTTTTTGGTGGGGATTATTTAACAGTTTTGCCAAATCACTTATAAAGTAATCCTTTTAACCCTGATCCTTACGAGATGTCAGCTTAAGTTGAAGAACATACTGTGAAATAAATAAATTAAAAAACAAAGAAGGGCTTCTCTTTGCCCTGGGAAAGTACGGGGAAACACAAAAAAAACGTTCCTGTTCGGGGTAAAAGTAAGAACTTGCACACACTCGATCAATAAAATGAGCTACAAGCCACGTACATCAACCCTGATCCAGACTCTGGTGACAGGGACCACAATTTAAGGTTTGGTCTCATCCATTCGTACGAGATAGTAGTTCTATCCATTAAACTTCAAAACATTGAAATATTAAAATAGTACAACACGTCTTGATGCTTAAGCTAACGCCACCTTCGCGGATGAGCTAGGCTACCGGAATGTAGCATTAACCCACTTCCCGTCAAATGGAAGCTATAAAAAAAAAGGGGCGACCTACTTATTTTAAGACAAAATTACCTTACCTTTTATATCAGGTTGGCTTCAAGGATAAACCGCAGCTTAACAGACTGTCGTGTTCGAGATGAATTACAGCATTTGGAGTTAAAAACAGGCAAACGTAAATGACAGAAAGACGTCTTTCAGCCGGCCGGTTTCTCACTTTACTAGAGCGACGTGTTACTCTGCCTATTGGTTGAGCTTGTTTGACGTCATGCACGCGTGCGGGGCCTTCTGGGAAGTGTAGTTCAGCAGTTTTTGCCTACATATACAGTACTGTATGGAAGGTGTGTTGTTATTTTTTTTTATTTTTTATTATATAAGTTATTTCCCCCCATGGGTAAACGTTTTATCAATTTTATTGAAACTTGCACAAAGGATCTCTGCGTGAATGACTCGGAGCCAATATTCAATTCAATTTCAATTCAAGCTTTAGGTTATTCTCATTGAGGCGCGAGGACTCATTTACAAGAGAAACTTGCTTTAAACAAAGAACACAGATGGCAGCAGCAGTAGAGAATAATAAAAAAAAAGCATATAAAATAAAAAGTAAATGGAAGAAATTATATAAAAAAACGAAACAAAAACAGCTACATTATAGAGCAATTATAAAATACTAAATACAGGAACATGTCTGCATTGTTTTTTGCCATGAACTTAGCAGTTGCTTAAAGTTAGTCAAGGTCAAGAGCTTCAGATCTGGTATTCCAGGATACAGGAGCGGAGTAGGAGAAGGCCCTATTGCCTATTCGGTCTGCACTAATGTCACTGCAAGTAATTATGAGAGTGCACGCTGTAGCTGCACTCATGAAGTGACATGTAGGAGAAATACGAAGGCAACCGACCAAGAAGTGATTTAAAGATGAAAATGTACCAGTGTGAGATCCATTTTCAAGATGAGTGCCACAGCCGGACTTCAGGAAACAATAAATGGCTATAATTCAATAAATTTACTATGTTGCCCTTAAATTTGGTGTGGTAGCTAAGGCTGATGTCCAACACATAAAGTGAGGTCTTTGGTTAAAATGCTGTCATTAACTTTTTGGTGCAAACTCTGTTTGTTAGCTAAATATCTCATAGGCCTAACATAGTGGACAGATTCAAATGAAACTTCCAGGAAATCATCTGTGTATGTACATTATAAATAATTAACTTTTGGAGTCAGTCCAATTCAAGATGGACTCCACAGTCCACAGACCTTAGAAAATACAAAATGGCCATAATTCAGTCAAATATTGTCCAGATTGCTCCAGATCCAGAATATGTATTCCAAGTGCTAATATTCACACATTTTTTTTCTTAAATTTTTAACTTTTAGTGTCAATCTTGTTTGTCTTTCAGAAAGTAATTATTGGATATACATCTGAAACTTGTTAACTATGGGAGTGGATCCAGCTCAAGATGACCACCTTAGCCAACTGATATTAGCCACCACGAAAAATTAATATTCAGCTAAAATTTGATGTGGAGTCACAACACTTTTACTCTGAGCGTGACATTATTGTATGAGATTGTTCAAAGCAGTATTTTCAAGATTTGATCAAAAGCGCTCTTTCTCACCAAATAAATGATGTCAGTTTAAAATTGACACGATAAACATTTATTCAAGAAATGCTACACTTTACAGTAAGTTAGGCCTAACTTTAGTAAAGCACTTAGTATAGCCTATATTAGTGAGAGCAGCAGGGATGCTATATATATATATATATATATATATATATATATATATATATATATATATGCAAATATAACATCACACAAAATGACACCAGATTTTAGAGACAAATGTTACTTTTTCATTATTAAAAGTTGGATAGGAAAACTAATATTTTTTTCCTCTTTTATACTAGATTACTTGTTGGAATCTGGAGTTTAAAGCTATTAATGAATACAAAAAAGCAAATAAAATGTTTAGTTTTTTGGGGGCCTCCTGTTCCAATGAGCATTTGATGTTTATTTTTTATGAACATGGAGGTAAGTTTAATTCTGTAGATAAATTTGTCTTCGTTAAAACACTTTGAGGTTCAAGTGTTGTTTTCGTTTGTCTTTTAAAGGTCAGTGTTTGTGCTGCTGGACTGTTCGTGATCATGATCTCGAACTTTGGGTTTCTGACAAGTGAGTGGGAATAAAACCTAAGAGAACAGACCTTTATTTCAAATTCAAATAGAAAAATAGACCAGGGTCTTCTTGCAGCTGGATCCTTATGGCAGCTTGGAGTTTTTTTAAAAAAAAAAAAGCTTATTTAAAAAAAAAACATGAGATAATCTTCAGTTTTCACTGAAGACTGCTTTGGCTGAACTCCGCCGTTAGGGGGCGCTGCAGCAGAGGTGTAGTTCTACAGAGAGGCGAACCTCGGGAGGGAGAAAGCAGTTAAAGAGAGGAGGAGAGAAAGGCAGAGCGGTTCCCTCTCCGTGTGCGCCCCCCGTGCACAGATTCCTCTCTCCCCTCTCTGCTCCGAGCACCGGGCGTGTTTCTGCTGGAGCTTTTCTCACTTTCAAACCAAGTGGATTTGGAGTCTGCACCAGGACCGCACCTCTCCTCCCGCTCGGCTCCGAGGATGATGCAGTGATACAGAACGCGCAGCATCCTCTCCTCCCTGCCCGGCACCGTCAGCTGTTGCTCTACGCCAGAGTGGAGGAGTGGAGAGCAGCAGAAAGGCCGAACTATGCCTCTGGTTTCCGAGCGGTAACCGATCCTTAAAGTCGACGGGGGACGCGGATGCGCGCAGAGCTCGGAACCGAACCTCCACGTGTTTTCAGCCTGTCTATCGGTGCCGGTGTAGCTGTGCCAATGGATAAGGCAGCTTCACCACCCCAGCTCCAGCTGTCCATAGCGAAGACAGAAAGTCCAGCTGAGGACATCTCCGGACTGAGCGACGAGGAGATGCTGAAGTGGACCAAGGAGGACCTGGTGCGCCGGCTCAGGCGCTCCGAGGCCGACAAGATGAGCGTGATCCTGGACCACGGGAACCTCATCCGAGAGGTCAACCGCAGCCTCCAGCTGCACCTAAACGAGATCAGGGGGCTGAAGGTGAGGGCGCGCGCACCGGGGAAGGATGAGATCATCAGTTTTGGAGCGCACCTGAGAACGCGCACAGTGCCAGGATGCTCTGCGTGAGATTAGATCCTGCAGAAGTTTAGTGTGGCTTTGTGTAGGTAGGCCTGAGGCAAACCTGCAGGCAGAACTGTTCAATCTGCTGAGAACTTTATTAGAATGATGCTTTCGAGCAAAATCAACAAGTGCTAATTCAGCTGATTTAGATTCAACCAAGCTGCAGTTCATTTAGGTGCAGACATGTGTTGTTGCACAGATTAAAATGATTCATAAACACTAAACATAAAGGCAAAACACATAAAATATAGAAAACAGATTGATCACACGTCTGCTCACCTAAATGTCATTACATTTCAATTGTTACTAGATAATTTTATTTTCTGCAAAAATGAATGCTGAATGATTTTGCTAAAATGTGCCAAAGAAGCCGAAACTGAGACTTTAAAACAACAACAACAACAGCAAAAGCAGAACAATAGCTAAAAGCTAAAATAAGCAAAACTCTAGCTTAAGGGTAAAATAAGAAAAACATTAACGTTAGCTAAAAGCTAAAGTTTAAAATGGTAGGGAAAAAGCTAAATTGTAGCTAGAAGTGAATTGTTAGAAATGGATAGCTAAAAACAGGAAAAACATTGAAAGCTAAAAACAACTTAGAGGGTAGGAAAAGCTAAAATTAGCAAAAGACTAGCAAAAGGCTAAAAGTAGCAAATGATAACAAAAAGCTAAAAGAACAGGGCAGTAGCTGAAAGATAAATGTAGCAAATCACTTGTTAAAAACAACAAAATATCAGCTAAAAGAAGCAGTGGGCTAGCTAATAATAACAAAAAGCTAAAAAATAGCTAAATGTTGCCTAAAATGTAGAAAAGAGCTTGTTAAAAAGCTCAAATTAGCAAAATAAGACAGAAATAGAGGAAGCAAAACTATAAAATTAATATATCTTTCAGGAGTAATTATTCATTCATTCTTTTTTTATTTATTTATTTTTATTAAAGAACAATGTTCTTGAAGGAATTGAAGAGACCTTAATTATTCTACTGAGGAAAATATTCATAAAGTTAAATGTATAAAAAGCAAAAGTCAGAGCATTCATCAACCTGAATGAGCCGAACATTTTGATATGCAGTATAAAAAGCTAAAAATAGCAGAAAATATTCAGAAGTTGTTCGATATCAAGAAATTTACGGTGATAAAAAAAGAAAAACAGCAAATCAATAGTAAGAATGCGGAACCAGCTTTTGCACGCATGCAAAATAAAAACAACAAACAACAAAAATGGCTTCTTAAAATGACAGAGAGGATTTAGCTGATTGATTAAATGCATTTATTACACTTGGAACCAAAAAAAAATTTCTAGCCTTTCGTTTCGACCAGATAAGGGAAAAACAAATTGTTCCTTTTAAGGGTTGTTGTTTCAGGCTAAAAGTGATGTTTATAAATGTGTTGCTCCAATATTAACGATGAAGACCTGTGCTTGGTATCCAGACCTCCATCTGTCTGCCTGCACAGGCCTCTGAAAATCCCTCCACATAAACCGCTGGATGTTTGTTTCCAGTTTAAATGCAGTTTGACTGGAGATCAATTAGCACTTGATTGTTTTTCTTTAGCAACTTTTACGTTCTCCTTCTCTACTGTGGCTGTCTCTGTGTTTACAGTTAAAGTTGCCTGAGGTAGCCCAGCAGCACGTTGGGATCATTTGCCTCACTCGGAGACCTCGTCACCTCTAGCCATTCAAACGGCTAATTACAGTGAAAAAAGCTGCAGGGTTTGACAGGGAGGGGAGGCGAGGGAGGCTTTACGGGAGAGATAAATGGAAGGAAATGGGAGTTTTTTTGGAATCAGAATCAGCTTTATTGTCATTGCACCCAAGCACAACGGAATTACATTTCAGTACAGCCCGTCCGAGTTAAACATAAACAAACAGACATGGGGGAGACGGAGGTGTCTGAGGCTGCGGCCTCGTGGGAAGAGCTGCCCTTTTCGTTTAAATGAGAAAAAGAGAAACACAAGGGAAGGGGAGGTATTAAAAAATAACAATTTCTCACACTTTGTCCTAGATGGGACACAGCTGTGAAAGATGCAAAAACAAAAAAACAACTCTCAGAAACAGCAACATACTGATGACATCATAATAGGTGCACGAGGAAGGCCGAGGTAGTTTGGAGGTGATGAAGTTGTGTTTAATGTTAGTGTCATTTATTTTATTATTTGTAATTTTGTTTTATTTGACGGATTAGTAAAGCCCATGTTTTTCAATAAGTAATCAAACTGTCCTTTCAGGAAAAAAACAGAGAGGTTAGGATTTCATTTTATTTTGACTGCAAATAACATTTGACATATATTTGACATTTAGAAAATTCAAAACTGATCATGAATGTAAAAATTTATCCGAGAAGCACCAGTCATGTTTTTGCCCATGACTTGCTGTATGTTGGCAAAATATCTCATGAACCACTGGACGGAATTCAGTGAAACATTTTGAAAATCTTTGAATCTAAAACTGATTTACGTTTGGATTAAACTCAACTCAAGATGGCCTCGACAGCTACGCGACCTTGCCAACACAAAAATGGCTCTAATTCAGTCAGTTTGGCAGATATTAGATTATCTTTGGTGTTGTTAGTCAATCTCAACAGATGCTCTTAATTCCAATGGAGTTCGAGAGATTTCATGATTTTGCACAAAATTGCACATAACGTCATTTACAAGGTTTGACCAAAAAAGTTATAACCATTTGTTACCAGCATGAAGAACTTAGATAAAAACTCTGACATTAAAAAGGTAGCCATTGTGCACTTCTTCAATGAATGCTAAGCATTTATCACATTTTGCTATTACTGTTTGTCATGGATTATACCTTCTCCCAGTGTGGCTCAGTTGAACTCATAATCCCTTTCCTTTTCTCAGGACATCAATCAGAAGCTGCAGGAGGACAATCGAGAGCTGCGGGACCTGTGCTGCTTCTTAGACGACGACCGTCAGAAAGGGAAGCGTGTGTCCAGGGAGTGGCAGCGCCTCGGACGTTACAGCGCCAGCATCATGCGCAAGGAGGTGACCCTTTACCTCCAGAAGCTCAAGGAACTGGAGCTCCGACAGGAAGAGGTGATCCGGGAGAATCAGGAGCTGAAGGAGCTCTGCCTGCTGTTGGATGACGAGAAGGGGGTGGTGGGTGGTGGAGTGGGTGGGGGCGGAAGTGGTGGTGGAGGGGTTGCAGGGACGGGAGGGTGCCGTAACTCAATAGACAGCCAGAACAGCTTGCTGCTGGTGCCGGGGCAAGGGTTGCTGATGAGAGACGTAGGGGACGGGAGCAGCACCTCCAGCGCGGGGAGTGCTGACAGCTCTGACCATCCCCACCACAAGCAGGCTCACCTGGCTGCAGGAGTGGGAGGGGTGATCAGTGCTGTGGAAAAGGGGAGTCCTGAACTTTTGCACAAACCCAGGTGTAGTAGCATCAGTGGAATCGTGGGTGTAATTGTTGGAGACAGGGAGGTATCCAGTCCTGATCACCCAGCTGGGCGCCACCGAAGCACGAGCCTGGAGTATCCATACACGCTTCCCCAGCTGTCCCGGCCCCGCTGTGGCTCCATATCTGTTCCCGACCACAGTCGAGTCATGCGGGGCCTGAGTCCAGAGAAATACGGACGGAACATAGGCCATCGTAGTCCAGAACAACACCCCAAGCACCATAGCTCCGATCTCGTACTGGGTCAAAGGCAGAATTTCCTGGGCCAAGGAGGCAGCGGGGAGCTCTATCAAAAGTACCAGAGGAGCAGCATCAGCACTACAGGCTGTGGGAGCCCTGAACTCCGGCATGCACATTTAGGAACTGGTGAGCATCACGAAAAGAGCTGCATGATGCAAGGTGGCAGCCCCGAAACACATCGACACCAGTACAGTATGAGTCCCGACCACGGGAAGTTTGGCAGTCCTGTGAGAGACGGGCAGAGGAGACTGGCTGGAGACGAGCTGTCACCTCATCATCGGACCATCTACAACGGCATGAATGGTAGGTGTGCGTTTGTGGTCCTGTGACATTACAGCTGGAAGCCGCAGAGAAATAAAACGATCAGGCTTTTCCTTGGAAGTATTTCCTTAAATACTTTAAAAGGGATAATCTATCGTTAAAAGGCTAGCAGAGTAATTTTTGACCTCTTCTCAACTTTTGAAGGACTGATATATTCGTTGAACTCAGCAGCATCAACACGAACAGTTTATCTTAATGCAAGAGCCACAAGCTAAACAAACATGCACAAGTGTAGAGGCTTAATATTAGCTAATGTAACGGTCTTTCTCACTGGTTGCTTGTTTTTAAGAAACTGTTTTATAAGCCCAAAAAAGGCACACTTTTGACTAGCTATTAGCCTAGCCTGGATAAATGGTAAATGGCCTGTACTTATATAGCACCTTTCTATCTTAAGACACTCAAAGCACTTTACACTACAATCTGTGCCCTCATTTACCCATTCATACAGCACTCTACTAGATCTCAACAAAGCTAATTGAACAGACTTGCGTCTTTCTCCATACTCCATGCTCAGCGACTGACTTCACTACTGAGAAGGTACTAATTATTCTAGAGCAAGTGTACATTTTTATGTTGGTTTCAAGCATCATGACGAAAAGCTAACAGGAAGACCCAGCTTGCTGATAGAAAAAAAAAATACAACAAAATAAATGTATGAGGGGATGAGACAGACCTAGCGGCCCAATCTGTTTGACCTTGAAAACAGCTTAATTGTAGGATGTCATCAGCCTTGGAGAACAACTGTTCTCAACTTCTTGTTTTTCTTTGGGCTGCTCCTTTCTTCATGGGTTGCCACATTGAGTGAACTCACATGAAAGATTTTAGCAGTGGTGGAGAAAGTACTCAAGCACTGTACTTAAGTAAAAGTACAAATAAACAGACAAAAATGTACTCCAGTAAAAGTAAAAGTACCACATGAACGTTTTTACTTAAGTAAAAGTAAGTGCTTTCTTTTAAAAATACTTAAAGCATTAAAAGTAAAAGTACTTGCTGTATGTATTACCTAATACACTGGTCTACAATAGCATTAAGTGTGCCTGCCATATGTATATTTTCTGCAATACATTAATAGTGTTGAGCCATTTTAATGAAGAATGCTGCAGATAAAACATGTTTTTATTGTGTTTACTCTGAGACACAATTCACACTTGGACTTGTGATTCTGTGCGTCAGAATTTCAGGGATGACATGCAGAGTTAAATACCATTAAGCAAAATAAGAACGAGGAATGATTTTACCTTTGTAAGTTTTTATTTAATACAAATCAAAACCAATGTGTCATTTTAACTGCATTAAACACGTTTAAGTAAAAGTTGTCTGTCTGAAAAAAGGAGCATTAGACCTAACAAAGGAATAGACTCTGATCATTTCAAATCCAGTTTGTCATCAACTCTAGTTAAAATACTGTCTAGTCGACCTTGTAATAGGTCAACAGTGAACATTTTAACTTCCTGACACCATTTTCAAAACTTGGACCTGAGTTGGAGACATCTCTTGTCTCATGTCCTAACATCCCATGAACTGACACATTTCAATATTGCAGGAAGAATTTCTTGTTCAAGTCCAGAAGAAGCTGGTTTTCAAAGGTTTTTGAGTCCAGTCTGGCTCTTTTTCTAGAGAGAATCTGTTCTGCTGTAATGAATAGTCTTCCAGTAATCTTTCAATAAGGCCATGGGTGGTGCATATTTTCTGGCTGACTCTTCACAGTGGAATCCATTTTGGGTGTGTTAGTGGTGCTGTGGGTGCTCCCAGCTTAATGACATATATACTAGAATATAGGTCACTGGCCCAGCTCTTCTTGAAGGCGGGTCTAACGTTACCTGCCCACTTTTCAGTGATTCAGTGGACCAACTCCCCTCTCTCCATTGGTTACTTTCAAACAAACAAACAAACAAACAAACAAACAAACAAACAAACAAACGTAACGTGAATGTAATGTGTAACGCAACACATTATAGAAACGTAGTGTAGTAGAAAGTATAGATACTTAATGTAAAACATAGTGGAGTAAAAGTCGAAAATACCAACATTCAACTCTACTTAAGTCAAGTACAGATATATGAAAAATGTACTTAAGTACAGTAACGAAGTACTTGTACTCAGTTACATGCCACCACTGGATTTTTGTTACTATTTTATGCCAGATGCACTTCCTGAGGCAACATGGGCTCAAACCTGAAGCCTCAGGACTACCAGATTGCGGCACTCACCACTGAACTACCGTAACCCCGTTTCTTCTTAAAACATTTAAAAGATTAGTTGGACATAACAGTATTAGGATTCTCTTACTTGACTGAAAGAAGTCAATCTCCTTATTCTGGCTGTGGTGAAAAGCACAACATTGTTGATCTTTGTTAGCTTCTTAAGAAGAATGCCTCAAAAAGTTTAGAAATGTATGTTACAAGTTGAAAATATTACATTTAGGTTATCAGTGCTCAAACTTTGGTATAATATTTCATCTCTTGCAACACAATAACACAAACCTTTACCAAAGAATGAATTAATGTCGAAGCTTGACTCGAGTCTGGGCCATCTCGGGCAGATCAGTGGGCGTAATGGATGTCAGAGTGGAGGAGGGAAAATCAAAGAACTAACTTGGCTGTTGTTTAAATACCCAGCAGTGGCTGGTAATGATTTCTGGAGTCCGAGGGAAAAAGTGCTGAGTGGCACAGAGCTCTCAGATGCTAAAGGACAAATTCCTCAAGGTGAAATATCAGCCTGACTTTGCAATTTGAGGCTGGAATAACAAGAGGAACACAAAGAAGGACTTTCACTACTTGTGTACTTTTAAAATAAGTTATATACAAGTATTTACCAGTAAGTTCACAGACAGAATACCGTATATAGATAAATTGCTGATATTGAATGTTTTGTTGTACTGAATAGTGGTAATGTTAGACTCTAAATATAATTTAGGACAGAGATTTCATCTTCACTGCTTTTGACTTCCTAAAAAAAAAAAAAAAAAAAACCCAGCAAAGACCAGGGACACCGACTAATTGGCTGTAGTATACAAACAAAGAGCCTTGTCAATAGCTACACAGTTTTATTAACTTATGACCATTGTTGCTTATTATTATTATCATTATCATCATTATTATAAATAGTAGTAGTAGTAGTAGTAGTAGTACTAGTAGTAGTAGTAGTACTAGTAGTAGTAGTGTCCCCCACCTCTTGCACAGTGACTGCTGGACATGGGCACCAGTGACCCCCATGACCCGAAAAGGAAGAAGTGGGTAAAGATGATGGATGGCTTATTATTAGTAGTAACAGTTAACACCAATTATGCCTTTGGACTTTTTGTTGAAGTCTGTTTCATTTTATAAGATTTTTTTATTCACTTCAGACTTCAGACTTGGTATTTCATGAATCAAAGTGGCATCTTGACCTCCACGTTGGGAACCACTGCTTTAGGAGTTAATATGTTGGTGAAGATTCTCATTTTTCCAGGTCATGCTCAATCTTAGAGTTGATAAAGCATTTTTGAACTGATAAACCCTTCCGTATGGGAAGCAAAACGTCTTCAGCTTCAGAATAGAAGTCCATTTTCTTTGTTTTTTTAAAAAACCTTTTTTGTATTTAGGAGTTAATCTAATAATTTTTGGTTGTTGTTTGTTTTGGACTGAAGGGCAGTGATTTCTCTTGACCTGCATAATGGTAGTATTTCACAGGGTTGAGACTGTTGGAGAATAGTTGATGAGCATTATCTCCTAAATGTTTCCAAAATTTCAAAATATTCCCGGGGTTCTCAATTTCCTGGTATGAGTCTCAGTGGCTACTCTTGGCTTAAATTTTAAACTTGATCAAAATACGGTATGTCTGCCACAAATTTTCTCTTAAAATAGTCACAAAATTGTTGCAGGTGTTTCCAATTTGTCTCAAGCTCGTCTTGAACTCTTCAGAATTTAGCTTCCGTAAAGTATTTGACACCTGTATGTATGAGAGCCCTTTTGTCAGAGGCATCCAAAGCTAAAAGTCAGAAAGTCCAAGTTTAAAAACATGCACATGGTAACTAATAGTTATTTAAAAACTAGTCCAAATCTGTCTATTTTTTTCATTCAACCTTTATTTATACATCTTAGTCTCATTGAGTTACGGGGACTCATTCACAAAAGAGACCTGTTTTAAACAAAGAACACAGAACATGACTGTGTCGTCAGCATAGAAATCTATGCATCAGGAATGATCTGATCTACATCACATGTAGATTATGAAGAGTGTGGGTCCCAAGACTGAGCCTTGTGGTACACCTTTGTTGACAGACAGCTAGCTGGAAGAAGTACCGTATATTTCAGACTATAAGGCGCACTTAAAATCCTTTAATTTTCTCAAAAACCGACAATGAGCCTTATAATCTGGTGCGTCTTATATATGAATTCTTGTTGTGCTTACTGACCTAGAACCAATTTTATGTGGTTATTGTGAATGAGTTGAATAAAGTTTGACTTGTCTGACTGTTTTGTTTCACTTATTGCACCTTCTATATAAAATAGACCCGTTCGTTGATATTGCGCCTTATAATCCGGTGCGCCTAATAGTCCGAAAATGCAGAACCGTTTTGTACCAATTTGTTTCTTCAGTGCACTCTAGTAGATTAAATCATAAAGTAATAGCAATGAGTGATGGGCAGCTGCCACTGTAGGTACTAGGTGGGCAACAAAATAACGTGCACAACCTCCGTTTCATAAGCTGTGCACTCAAACATAGGCAGTGGTTTTCAAAAATTTGTCGCCCAACAAATGGCCATGCAAGTTTCTGATAGTAAATATACAGTTTAGTAAACATTCAACTAAATATTTATCCCCCCCACACACACACACACAATTTTCCACCCGTTTCAACAGCCACAGCCCAGTGAGATGCTACATTAAGGGTTAGACTCCACAGTTTTATCCAATTAAAATAGATTAAATAGATTAAGCATTTATATTAAAAATCAGTGTAGCACTGCAGCATGAGAACTTGCGGCCTAGTAGTCCACATGCCATTTTATAATCTCGGTGGATTGAGCTGGATTATTATAAAGACAAACCAAACTTTGATTTAGATCGTCATTCTGTTTCTATTTTGACTCTCGGTGCAACCCTGGGGCTCGAAGAGCGCTCAAGCTTGATGTAAACTGAAACCTGTATGATGTCTGCTAAAGCCACAACGCATTAAAGCTTCTCAAATCCTGAACTGGAAGATGCAGGGAGTGCACGAGGCACTCACGGGGCCCCCAGGCTCAGTTGTTTGCCCACACTGGCATAGCTGTTTCGAACTCTGCTGGAAGTGAAAAGCAGGCACCCAATAGCCTTTAACCAGGGCCATAAAAACTTCATTAAGGCCACGTCTGTGTGTGTGTGGAGTCAGAGGCTATCATAGCTGGCTTGTTGTCAGAATGACTGCCTCTCTATAACATGAACACTTCCCCACAGGGGTCTCCAGAACTCTGACCTGACAGGAGCTGTAACACAAAGTGTCACTGGTTACATCGAGATCAAAGCCACCAATTAGTGGCTGAAGATCAGTGATCCAGACAATACTGTTTAAAATTATTATAAAATACCCACTTGCCCCTAGCTGATGGCTTGAAGAGCAAGTTTGTGATCATGCATCATCGACCTAACCTTACAGTTCTGACCTTTTCTGAAAGTGGAGGGAATTTAATGCCTCTGGCCATGTAGTACACTCCACTTGCTGGATAATCCTCTAAGCCTTTTGCTCAGTATTATTTCATTTTTGATGTACTTTCATGTACATGTGTGTGTGCGTGGTTTTGGTGTGCTGAAGCATCTCATCTGCAGGTAAATGTAGCAGAAAGGATTTATTTCTTAACAAATTAGCATTTTATGTTAACATGCCTTTCACCTGTGCTGATTACTTAGGCCATTAAACTTCCTGACAAAGAAATTAATAAATTTAATCCATATTGTATGAAACAATCTGCTGTTATATCTTTTGGGTAGCTCATCACATATATTTTCATGTGAAAAAGGAATTTCACCGAAATGAATGACATCATAAAACATGTTAGTGGTATCATTAATATTCTGGCAGATGACAACAAGCCTGGGTGAACTTTGGATCGAGACTCCGAAGCAATTAGAAAATTCCAGTTTTAATTAAAGCGAGCTCCGTCGATCCAATATATTTTTTCTGCTCCATTCAAACACAAAACGTCACAAAAATCAGCGAAGCAGCTTTTCATAAAATGCATAGAGACGAATACATGACACCGAAAATAAAATTCATTGTAAAGCACAATGAGCTTTTTAGCAGCAAAGGGCACAAACATCAGAGATGAACATAAATGAATGCTTGCGCTCCTAAATAACAAATACTGTCCTGCCTTACCATAAAGACAACTTAAATTCTTTGATTATTAATTTAAAAAGTATCTGTCCTGTGTGATACATTTGCTCTCAGAGAATATAATCATCCTGACCACACTGTGGTCTCTTGACCCAGACAGAAAATGGAGCGCTTGCTAAGCCGGCAGGATCTCGTCACTGCAGAGGATCTTTTTCAAAAAAAGAGCAGAGACTTAATCGTGTTTTCTGCTTTAACAATCACAAGTTCTGCTTATTAGTTTAAGCTGCTCAGACGGTCAGAAGGACAAGAAATAGGCTGCATGGGAACGGGCATTCGCTTCAGTTTGGAGAGGGGTGGGGGGAGAACTTTTGCCCTTGTGGTGCCAATGAGAAGCATCAAGAGCAACAGAACAAGTTCTTTTCATGTGACATTCTGCACAGGAGAAAAAATATCTAGCGTTCTTATTTTACCACCCTAAACACCAGCATTAAAAATGGAAGAAATGTTGTTCATGCTCAATGATCCAGATAAAAAAAAAATCATACAAAGTTCAGTCATGTCATCTGGACGTTTTTTTAATTTTTTTAGTTGAGACGTTGCGTCCTTCATCCAAAGGATTTAATCAGTCCGAAGAGTCACAAACAAACTCAGTCCCACAATCAGCACACTCTCATAGTGGACCCACCAGTTTGCTGGTGATAAGATGGTTTCTGGGGCCCACCCTCTCCTCCGTCGACTCTTCTGAAGCAACCATAGCCAAAGTGATTCAAAACATCAAAGTTCATGCTCAATAATCCAGGTAAAAAAAAAACAAAACAACAAAGTTCCGTCAGGTCATCTTGACAGTTTCTTCTTTTTTTGTTGTTGAGAGTTTCATCCTTTATCCAAAGGACTTCATCAATCTGAGGAGCCACAAACAAACTCAGTCCCACAAGCGGCACACTCTCATAGTGGATTAAACAGTTTGATAAGGTAGTTTCTGGAGTTTGCCCTCTCCTCCATCCACTCCTCTCAGGCAGTCATAGCCAAAGTGGTTCAAAACATCAAAGTTCATGCTCAATAATCCAGGTAGAAAATCCAACAAAGTTCAGTCAGCTCATCTGGACGGTTTCTTTCTTTTTTTTTGTTTGTTTTTGCTGTTTAATGATTTGAACCATTTTGACTATGGCTGCCTCAGAGGTGTTGACGGGGGAGAGGGTGGGCTTCAGAAACCACCCTTACAAAATAATCCCATGAATTTCACATGTGAAATTCATGGGATTATTTTGTAAGGGCATCTTATCACCAGCAAATTGGTTGGTCCACTATTGGAGTGTGCTGCTTATGGGACTGAGTTTGTTTGTGGCTCCTCAGATTGATTAAGTCCTTTGGATGAAAGATGAAATGTCTCAACACATACACAAAAAAAAAAAAAAAAACTGCCCAGGTGACCTGACTGAACTTTGTTGAATTTTTTTTACCTGGATTATTGAGCATGGACTTTGCTGTTTTGAACCATGTTGGCTATGGGAGAAAGGACGGGCCCCAGAACCCATTCTATCACCAGCAAACTAGGTGGTCCACTATTGGAGTTTGCTGCTTGTGGGACTGAGTTTGTTTGTGGCTCCTTGGACTGATGAAGTCCTTTGGATGAAGGACAAAATATTTCTACAACAACAACAAAATAGAAACCGTCCAGATGACCTGACTGAACTTTGTTGGGTTTCATAGCATCTTAGACCAGATGAGGTGTTTTGAGAAATGCTCTGTTGCCTGGTTAATTTTGGATTAGTTTGCCTGAATCCTGGTCGAAATGGTTAAATTTGATAAAGAATACATAAATAATAACTTACTTTGAGATACTAAATCACATCACCAAAGAACAAACATTTGTTCAAGTTCTGAATGGAATCTCAGTCTTCTCAGATTTTTGCACATCACGAGCTGTTTGTAGTTAATAAAATCACTTGTGTATAAATCTAAATGTTACAAAATTAAGAAAGCTCACAGAAAGTTTTGCAGTCAGTATTTGCACACTTACCTGATAAACAAAACCAGTGCTGCGCTAAAGTTCCATACAACAAAGTAAACAAATTATAGCATTTTAAAACTCATTTAGCTGTAAGATTATCTTGTGCAGGAATAATTATGGCAGCATTAGGTAAATGTACTTTGTTTTGGAACTTAATACTTGTGTATACTTGTATTATGCTGGAAGTATAAACTTTACATTTAAGAACAGGAATTATTAAACTAACATACAAACCTCTTAGTGGGGGAATATCAAAAATGTATTAGCTATTTCTATCAGGATCTCACAAATCAATCAAACAAATTCCAAAGTTTTTTTTGAGTTGTCACTGGAAATAACTTTAAGATGTGGAAACATTTATGGTTTAACTGTAGAAATAACTTGGATTTGTTGTTCATGAATATATTCAGACATTTTGTTTTCTTTTTTTGATTTATGTCTTTTTCCCTGAAAGGGGACATGATAACAGAAAATACAACAAAAATGCAAAATATATCTGCAGAGAGGGCCAAACAAACCACAAAAAAAAACCTAACAAAATCTTAAAGGACCTTCTCATTCATGTTATGAATCCTATTTTAAATGAAAGGCTTAGCATTCCTTGAAGGAATGCATAGTGCTCGCTACTTTTTATGCCAAAGTTGTGTTTTTTTGGTCCAACCTTGTATTGATATTGATATTGTTATACTGTCAGATCAGAAGAGTAAAACCCAGAAATGCTGACCAATGTGGGGAGCTTGAATCTAACTGAACTTTATTAATAAAGGAAAGTAAAGGCTGTCCTGACAGCCAAAATTTACACAACTACAAACAAAACCATGCGGAGACACATAGAAGACATGGCATGTAAGCACTGACCAACTGATGACAAAGCTAATGGACTTTAAGGACTGGGGCTGATGTGAAGATTAGAGACAGCTGAACTTAATGAAACAGGGAACAGGTGTGAGTGGGCGTGGCAGGACGGAGGAGTAGCATCTGACTAGGAAAAGTACTTCAAAAGGCTGTAGAGATAGCAAGACCATGCAAGCAAAGGTTTTTTTCCCCATGCAAAGAAACTGAACATGAGGAAGTCAGAGAAAAATTACAACTAAATAAACTTTAATGCAGCTAAAAGCACAAACTCGTGCAATAAAGAAAGATCTGGTGACGATGGCACTGAGCATGATTCTCAACTACCGGACCATAAATAGGTCAATATCTGTCAAATTAAGTAGAGTTATGGCCATTTTTGTGTTGGCAAATGTTGATCAGTTGTGGCAGCCAACCCAATTTGAGCTAAGTCCAAATGTTAACGAGTTGTGGATATACATTTAATGATTACTTTCTGAAAGTTTGACACATTTTTGTCTAGTGGTTCATGAGGGCTTTTCCTAAAAAACTAAGTGTTGATTTTACCAGTTAATGACAAAGTTTTAGGAAAGGATGTTGCACAATGTATAGTGCTCTGAGCGTAGGCATCGCAACAATTATATATGTGAAGGAGATGCCCCCCCCCCCCCCCCCCCCCCCCACCCACACACACACCCAATAAAAAAACTTTCCTTCGGAGCCCCCCCCCCCCCCCCAACACACACACTTACCATGAAATATTATTTCACCCAGCGCTGTTTCTATTTCGTGAACAAATCCATTCCACTTGATTAAAAGAAGAATACTCAAACTACTAAAAATCCACTCCAGATTTTCCAGATTTTCCTGGTTACCTACAACAATTCACCACACCACAAGCAATGTTTCCCCGAGGTCACTTGATGGGGCGGGAGGAGGAGGATGAGAGAAGCAAAGCTCTACGTCAGTAGCATTTTAGCTAGCGCATCTGTTGCACGCCATTAGCTTAGCACTATGTTAGTACTGGAGCCGAGATGGGGGTAGAGGTAGGGCAGCCGTCTTGGGACCCGAAAGTCCCAAGTTCGATCTCCAGCCATTCCCACATGTCGTGGTGTATTTGAGCAAGTCACCTAATCCCTAATTGCTCCCCAGGTGCTTACATAGCTGCCCACTGCTCCACCTGGGTGTATCCCAGGTGCGATGGATTAAATGCAGAGAAATAATTTCACCATTGTATGGGAACATACAATAACAACACATAGCACTTACTTACTTACTGGTAGTTGTCGACCGGGGGGACCGGAGCATGCTTTATTCACACAAGGCGAGCTGTTGGTCAGGGTACTTCTTGTTGTGCCATACTGATCCTCTCTAAAATAGTTATTGAATCAAGTGTTTACTTATATAGGTAAACATAGATGTTTAACAACCCATTAAAATACATGCATGAATGCAGAAAATGGCATATACTTTATTAAAAAATTTTATGGGCGAGGACCCCCCCAACAGTGTGGTTTGACTATATTACAAATAATTCTGATGCCAATGGTTCTGAATATGTTTTGTGGATGATGCTCAGCTACTACAAAATCAGATTTGGGCTCAATATATCTAAAGTCAGCTGAGTAATAAACATTTTTGTGGGTTGTAATGTCAGTCAGCTTTGAGGGCCATCTTGAACTAAATCAACTCCAAATGTTATTTATTACATGTAGATGTACACTGAAAATGTCCTTACTGTGAGTTTCATTAAAACGTGTCCAGTGGTTCACATAACAGCACAGCTGAATGTAAATTTTACTGACAGATATTTTGAAAAACAGTATTGTATGACCAGGTTGTGATTGGAGAATGCACTGGGAATGACTTTCAGCTACTACCACTCAAAATATTAGCTCAGTATTTGAAGCTCTACAGACAAACTCTGTTTTCTGCATCTAATTGAAATACAAGGTTTTTATATATTTATTGCTATACTTGTTTTCCTTTAGGTCACTGACAACTCAAACAATAAAGGCGTTTTTATTTCAGCATTAATTATTATATCAAATCAGTGAAGCTCACCCAGCTGTCTTGTTGCATCTGTTAATATTTATAATTATAGCATCAGTTTAGACTCAACCCCTCTGGCTGTTGTTTGGACGTGTCGCGGCCTGTCGGAGAAACAGGAAGTCATCTGTGAAGCTGTGGCCTCAGATAATGTTCACCCTCTCTAGTCACTGAGGGAGCCTGCTATCTTTTTTCCTTCTCGCTGTCTTTCTCCATGTCTTCCTGTCTTCTAATTGGCTGCCACTATGAGCAACCAGCTGTCGGACAGGAAGAAAACTGATTACAAAGCCCTCTCTGCTTGGAGGAGGATGGAGGAGGTGTTGTTTGCCAGGAAGAGCTGAGGAAAGAAAGTTGAGGAAGTATTTGAATGGATTACTGGTTGTTTTTTTTCCCTCTCCTCATGCTTGTTTTGTCTTCCTCCCATCTTCTCCTCTTCCTCTGACTCCACTCGTCTGCCAAGACGATGGATAGAAAGCATCCCTTGATAAACTATGAAGTCTTGCCGCCTGAGCTACACAGGGAAACGGAAACGCTTGTCACAGCTGCTTGGTGTTAAAGGATTTGGTAGAGTATTAGGCTGGTGCTCAGTAATATTACCAGCGTCGTCTGTTTCACTCTAACTTTACTTCTCGTTTCTCAAACTTACTCAAACAAAACATTGCTGGTTTAACTTTCCAGAAGTACTTTGGTTTGAATCCCAACAGAAGCAAATGATCTGGTTGGGTGCCTTAATTGTAACCTTTCAAAGACTAAAATGTTACCTTTCCAAGTTATCTTGCCATTTGAATTTAAAATCACTGCTGAGACTAAACAACCATTTGAGTGTTCATTACAATGCAGTGCTTGATTAGACGCTTTGTTTATCTACCCTCGGTGCATATTATTGTCATTTTTAATCAAGGCACTGTCAGCGTCTTCTCTCAGAGGTGGCTCCTCCTGCATTGAAGCAGTGGATTACCTATTTTTGGTGTTTTCTTCAGACATTGCAGACTATTTTTGTCCCTTTGTGCTTTACTTCCAGCCAAACACGCAGACAGCAGGAAAGACAAAGGGAACTGGAGTGTGAAGTGTGTGAACACAGACTTTTGTTTCTTCAGTTGGAATACAAATACAAATATGTTGATGATAAAGTTTTGAGAACAAAAGAATGATCATAGTATTAGTTTGAAAAGCATTTAGACATGGTTATACTATGGATTCCCCTTTGCCTTCAGAGCTGCCTTAATTCTTTGTGGCATAGATTTAGCAAGTTGCTGCAACTATTCCTCAGATATTTTGGTCCATAATGATATGCATGCATCAAGCAATTGCTGCAAATTTGTCAGCTAAATCTCCCATTAGACCACATCCCATATTCTGGATTGGACTGGGATCTAGTGACTGTGGAGGCCATTGGCATTTGGTGAATTGAGATCAGACCAGGCAATGTTTCCCAATTTCTTACTGTATAATGTTGGTGAGCTTGTGGGAATTAGTTTCTTGTTCTTGGCTGACGGGAACGGCACCCGGTGTGCTCTTCTGCTGCAAGGTTGAACATATCGTGTGTTTGGAGATGGTGTTTTGCAGACTTTGGTTGTAACAGGTGGTTATTTGAGCTACTGTTGCCTTTCTAACCATTCTGCCCAGTCTCCTTTGACATCATGGCATTTTCCTTCACACAACTGCTGCTTACTCAATATTTTCTGACCATTCTCTTTAAAATAAAAAATCTAGTGGGTTGTGCGTGAAGATCTCAGTAGATCAGTAGAACACAAGCACAAACCTAGTGGATTGGAGAACAGCCTTGGTCTTCATGGCATTGTGGGAGCGACCCACTGAAGCTGAGAGGAAATTAGCTTGCTAGGTCAGCTAATTAACTGGATGTTGAGTGGATGCCGTGTACAGGGACAGGACTGGGCCTGAGGGAACCCCCGTCATTTTTGAAGTCGCCAGCAGTAACCATATTCATCTGTGTTACATTTACTCCAGCATGTTGTTACGTAGGTGGCAGTTTGAGGCCTTCGGGTGGTTAGATGGGAGTGAAGCAGGAGTGTTGAGCTGGATCATTGTTCATAAGCACATCATATGCATGAGCTATAAACCTGACTTTTGGCAAATTTAAACTGATTTACCTTGATTATGGTAATTGCCTCCTACTATTCAAAAGTAATCAACTTTTACATTAATGTTTGATTTCATGTGAAATACTCCTCAAAACCATGAACACACCTAATACATTTTAACATTTGCTGTTCAGTTTTGTTAAAATATTTAATTCTTGCATGTTACTGTAACAGTGTGAATGGATTCTTTCAAATACAGTAGTTTTTTTTATTGCTGACCATTCTAGAAGCCACTTCTACCTCTTCACACACACCAGTGCTAGACTTTCTGGGTTAAATAGTCTTTTAGAGGCTATAGAGCTTTGACTCTGACATACACACACACTCACACATCTATCAACGGATTGGGGGCAACATGAAGTTCAGCGTTTGACCCAAATGCATTTCATAACGTAGAGTTGAACCTTTTGTATCTGCAAAATGTAAAATTACTGGGAGTGTAAAATCGTTGCTGCAGAAAGTTTGAGATTTTTGTATCTTATAGGAAAGCTGTCAATTCAAAGTGACTTTGTAAGGGTATACTAAAATTACCTTTCATTTATCTGACTGACAGTAAAACGTCTAGCACGTCAGGATCTGTTTTATAATTGTTTGGAGTGTTTTGATATTTCTTGTGTGTTCGTTATTTTGAAATTATTCTTTTCCCTTGTTTTGTTTTTCTGTGACGCCTGTGTGTTCAGTTCATTTCCCTTCAGTCAGTCTCTGCTCTCCAGTCTCCCTGCTCACTCACCTGTCTCTGGTAGTCATTTAACCCAGGTGTCTCCTCTCCACTCATCAACCCCTCTTAATATTTACTCTCAACCCTTGCTCCCTTTCAACTCCTTCTCTATCTTCTACCACTTATCTGTAGTCAGTCACGGATGCAACAGGTTCAGGAGAAAAATTCAGACATCCCTCTCTCCAGCGACATTCTCCATATCCTCCTGTGGAGACCACAAGGCATTCCCAGGCTAGGGAAGATGCACAATCCCTCAAATGAGTTCTGGGTCTGGGTCTGGCCCAGGCCCGCTCACATTGGAATGTGCCCAGAAAACCTCCAAGTCCAGGTGGCATCCTAATCAGATGCCAAAATAACCTCACCTGACTCCTTTCAATGCAACGGAGAAGAAGCTCTACTAGGAGCTCCTCCCAACGACAGAGCTCCTCACACTGTCTCCAAGACTGACCCAAGCTACTCAAAGGAAGTGCATTTCGTCACTTGTTTTCAGAATCTCATTCTTTCAGTCATGATCCAACCCTCATGATCATAAGTGAGAGTTGGAGATGGACCAGTAAATTGAAAGCTTTGCTTTTCAACTTAATTCTTTATTCACCATGACCGACCAAAGCAATTCTCTCATTACTGAGGATGTGGGCCCAATCCATTGAGCCATTTACTGCTCCATCCTACCATCACCCAGGAACAAGATGCCCAAATACCTAGACGCCTACACCAGAGGACCAGGCTCCCACCACCACCCTACCACCTAGCCCAGAGGGGGTATTCCACCCATTTCCAGTCAAAACCATGGCCCTGGACTTAAAGGAGCTGACACTCATCCCAGTCACTTCACACTTAGCTGCAAACCGCCCCAATGCACAGGGCATTTCTTTTGTGTTTGATACCTGTCTGATTATTCTTAGCGTCTCCTCAGCTTTTTCTTGAGATATTTTGCTAACGTTACCACCCCCACTCACCCACACACACACACACACACACACACACACACACACACACACACACACACACACACACACACACCCCCCCCCACACACACACACACACACAGACATGAGCAAAAACATGATCGTTCTGGTTTTGCCAATTGTGGCGGGTAATAATTAAACAAAAAAAAACATCTGGTAATTTACGGTAATATTTCTCATCTGTAATAGAGTGAATCATTTCAAAACTGTTATTTGAAGTTGTGTCCCGTTATGGATTGCTCAGATACTTGTTTGTTCGTCTGTATCCGTGTCCTGCTGCTCGTGTGTTTTCTCAGTGGTCAAGCACCAGATTGGCAGCTTTTCTGCTCCCATCAGTGTGATGGCTTTTACAGCTCGGCCATCTGCTGAAAGAATAGAGAGCGAGATAACACATCAGGAATATAACAAGCCAAAAGGACGTAGTTATCCATTTCCTGGGGCACGGGTTTATCTCCTGCCCTTATTGTGCATTATGCACATTTGACATAATGGTTTTTCTGTTGAGAGTGACAGGGGAGCATGTGTACAGCTCCCATTACCGCTGATGGATCTGCTGATTCTACTGACGGGATGATTGGCATTATATTTATGTCATTATCTCCTATGAAGTTTCTTTCAGCTTTTGCTCTGTAGGATTTCCTCCCAGAGATATTGGAATGTATTTCATTACCCCTTGCTGCTCCAGACTGGCTGGCTCATTTCCTTCACTGTTACAGAAAAAAAAGAAGTACACTTTCATCTAACTCTGGGAGAACTGCAGGGAACAAATACATTGAAGTAATGCCTTTGTTGTTTTGAACTAAACTGTTTTTCTCACTTATTAAATAAAGGTAGATGAATTATTGTCAGTAGAAGAAGCTTTATGTTCGTATTTCTAGCAATGCAGTGCCCATGTTCTTGTAGTTCTTATACTGTAGTTTAATATAAAAGCCTAGCTTTTCTTGAAGGGATGCATGTTTATGCAATTTTAGACTAAAATAACTCTAAAGAATCAACAAAATTACAGTCATAGTGGTCAAACAGTGAAACTAACATTATGCTCCATCTCATGCAATATCACAAGATGTGACACTCAGAATACTGTTAATGATTCTCAGTTACTACCACTAAAAATCCCAATATCTGTAAAGTTGACTGAATTATTTACATGTTGGCTGATGCTGATTAGCTGCAGCGTCATCTTTAATTATATAACGATTTACTTAATATCCAGATAGTATGTGACCAAAAACAGCAACTCTACGACTAGAAAAAGTCAACAGTGTTTATTTACAAAATGTGAAATCAGCAGTAGAGCTGCAATTTGGCTGGGAGGGAACCAAGTAGGTATCCATCCATCCATCCATCCATCCATTATCTTTACCCGCTTGTTCCATTTTGGGTCACGGGGGTAGCCGGTGCCCATGTCCCAAGTAGGTATGTCTGCAGACAAATACGGAAGGCATATCTAGAGGGCCACATTTGATTGGACGATAAGAAAAAAGGCATATCTGGAGG
>NC_056513.1:13384168-13405538 GCF_014905685.2 Nematolebias whitei | reverse complement strand
AAAAAGGCATATCTGGAGGGCCACATTTGATTGGACGATAAGAAAAAGAGGCATATCTGGAGGGCCACATTTGATTGGACGATAAGAAAAAAGGCATATCTGGAGGGCCACATTTGAATGGACGATAAGAAAAAAGGCATATCTGGAGGGCCACATTTGATTGGACAAAAAAAAAAAACCAAGGCGTTACTGGCAGATTGCATTAACCACAGACATATTATGTCTATGGTGTTAACCGGTTCAACATTAGCGGCGTCTCTGGTTCGACATTGACGGCGTCTCCCAACTTCTTTTTCTGCCTCTTAACACAGAACTTGCAGTTACATTTCAAAATAAGAGCAACATAAATACATAGTAGGGAGGGCTAAATGTTTGTTTTTTAATACCTACCCATTACAGCCATCCATTATCTTTTAACCACTTCTTCCATTTTGGGTCATGGGGTCGTCGGTGCCCATGTCCAGCAATCACTGTGCGAGAGGGGGGGGCACCCTGGACAGGTCTCTTGTCCATCACAGAGACACATAGAGACAAACGAGACAAACAACCATTCACTTTCTCACTCACACCTAGGGACAATTTAGAGTAGAATCAGCCTAACATGCATGTTTTTGGTCTGTGGGAGGAAACCAGAGTACCTGGAGAAAACCCATGCATGCACGGAGAGAACATGGAAACTCCACCCAGAAATGCCCCTGGACCGGGATTTGAACTGGCAACATTCTCGCTGAGAGGCAGCAGCTCTACCAGTTGTGCCACCGTGCTGCCTCCCTACAAATTATATAGACTCCAAAATTTAATTGGTTAGATGTGTTCATCCGGGCAGTGAGAGTGAGAGAGTGAATGGTTGTTTGTCTCTATATGGCCCTGATGGACTTGTGACCTGTCCAGAGTGTACCCCACCTCTCGCACAGTGATTGCTGGACATGGGCACCAGTGACCCTGTGCCCCAAAAAGGAAGACGTGGGTAAAGATAATGGATGGATGGATAGGTTCATCCAATAATTACTTTCTGAAAGTTTCAATAAAGTCTCATCAGTGGTTTATGATATTTTGGTAACAGACGCACATGCACAATTAAAATATTTTGGCCTGCCTTTCACTTTTTGATAAAAATTCAAAATTTTTAGAACAAAAGCTAAGAGTATAAATATAAGAGAAGAATTTAATGCTTATTCACAACTACTTATGCTGAACTGGGTACGCTCATTTAGAATGCAAGCTTTGTTGTGCTACCTGACTTCTAGGGGAGTTCTTCAATTTTTCTACAGATTGCACACGTTTTCACATCAGGTGCTTTATGTAACATCGTTTCTAAAAACAGAAAACTCTAAAGGTCTTTTAATGTGGCACAAGAAAGGATTCCTGTTGTTTTCACTCAGGAAAGAAGAGGCAAAATATCGGCAAAACTTGTGAGCAGGTTTCTGCCTCAGAACACAGGCCAACCAGGTCCAAAGGCTCATGGGGAAAGAGGAGACAGAGTCATTAAATGTGGCCGCTTGGTGTTGGAGGAACAGCAAAGCATGTTGGGAAGTTTGAAAGGATCCCATCCATCATAGCTGCTGAAATGAAATGTTGTATCTCGTCATCTCTACCCATCTGAGATCTGATCTGAGGCACGCATCACAATCCACTGCACGTTACCGTGAGCCCAGTCTATTATATTATTCATCAGCTCTGAGGAGGAATGTGCGCTGACATGTTCAAATAGGACAACAGCAGTTTATCTGGCAAGTGTCTGCCTAAATATTTAATTCACCTTTGAGAATCATAGCAGAATGCTGCAACGAAGTGGATCAAGCAACAAAAGAAGAGTTAATGTGCTGTGCTGTCACATCATACACCGCTGTAATGCTTTCAGATTTTCTGTTTGGATCTAAAACTCGCTGAGGAGTTACAAGACTTGAGTGAAACTCTGTAGAGGTTTCAGTAATGCTGCCAGAGGATGACACTGATGAGTGTCTATGATGGGAATCTGTTGGCTGTGTTCTTCAAGTTTGAGTCTTACCATCATCCAGCCTGTTTGCCTTGGACCTTCACACTAAAACCAATCCTCCTCATACAGACATACAACTGGAAAGATATCTCACTTACTTCTTCATCTTGGTCCGACCTGCCGCTCTCTTACACCAACCTGTGAACCTCACCTACCATACTCACTGTTATGTTTTCTCTGCGTAACTTAATTATTTATACACAACAGAACCTTCAATGGAACGTGACTTACTTTGTTGAATATTTGCCGAAGAACCCAGACAGATCAATGCGCACACACACCGCACTTGGTGTTCTTCCATCTAGCACACAAAATAGTACCACTAAACAACGTATTGCTATAACTAAATACATAGCACTCACCTTCCTGTAACCTGGAATTTTCCCCTCCTATCCAAGCCTGAACACCTACAACCAGATTAAGCCTCCTCTGTTTAATATACCAACCTTCCAGAAGATCTTTTGCTTTAAAGAAGAACACCATCTTCATTCTGCTTCCACAGATACTCACCTGTTTCCTCCAAAGTCCAGCCCTGTAAATATTGTAAATAAATTTATTGTTATTTCTTACCTTCAGTTTGTTAAGTCTTGCTGGGTTTCAATTAATCACACTCTGAGAAAACTAACAATACAAATGTGTCAAACTCCTGAATCGAACATGCTTTGTGTTGTCTGGACGTGTTCGTGTGAGCAGACATATATGTCGGTTATTTTACTCTTTTCATCACACTCTAACAAGAATGAGCCCCACTGCATATAGAAAAACTTCAAGGGGTCGCATCTTCCTTCTGCCACACCCTGACTTCATCACAGTTCTTAAACCTCACAGAAAACTATAAGTGTGATAGATGTTCTTCTATGAGTCACTTTTATATACTCCCTACTATAACATGTACAGTGAAAAGAAACTAAGGTCATCTTACGAAAATATCTCACATGACCTTAGAGCTTGGAGTATGGGTTGTAAATAGATCTGTCACGATAACAAATTTTGCTGGGCGATTAATTGTCTCAGAAATTATTGCGATAGCGATAATATTGTTTGAAATTTGACAACAATTAGTAATTATTGTCAAATCTAAGAAGAAATGTTGGTTAATTTGTTTTGGGTGTAGTACCTTTTTTGACCACCAGATGACAGTATAAGACAGTTTGAACTGAAGGATGGATAGTGAGGGAGCGAGCAGCGTGTCTCTTTAAGAAAAATGGGAGGGAGGCCCCTTGACATGACACGGGCTGTCTCTCATTCCTTTTTTCCGTTCTCAAAATGGCGGACACTCGGTGGGGTTTGAGCTCTTTAGCCTAGCATTTTTTACACAAAGTTTTAATTAAAAAAATCAGTAAACAAGTTCTCAGCTTCTTTTTGCAGAGAAAAAACAATTTTTTACACGAAGGCACAGGTTTCAACCATGAATTTTGGAGCTTCGACAAGACAGAGGTTTAGTTCCCTAAGTTGGCCTGTTAGCTTAGCTCGTAGCTTACCTTCTCAGCTTAGCTGCTTTTAATAATCCAAAAAACGCAATTTTGGATGGTTAAAGCGGATTTAAAAGAGAAAAGGGAAAGGGAGGGTCAGTGAAGAACACCGGAGTTGAGCGTTTTGTCATCCAGTGTCTTCGGTAGAAAGAGAGAGACACAATGAAACGATAAAACCGATAAATGAAAACGAGGTTGATAATTGTCATTTATCGTACAATTAATTGATTTATTGTTTATCGCGACTGGCCTAGTTGTAAATGACTGTCAGCTGCTACCACACCAATTTTAAGCACAATATCTGTAAAACTCAGAGTTTAATATATTTTATTTTTGTTTCCCAAGTTCGATTGGCCGTGTTGGACATTTTGAATTGGGTTGATTACAAAAACTATTAGGTTGTAGATTTCGTGAAGTGATTATTTTCCGAGAGTTTCATTAAAGTGCATTTACTGGTGTTGCAGATTTATGTAGAAGGAACCCAGGAATCAGATTTACACAAGGAGCTCAAATAAAACTTAATTTATATCAAATTAAACAAAAGCCGCCAAAGCAGCAAACACTCAGAGACCGATGATTAGAGGCAGGGAGACACACGGCAATTTGAGGAAATATAAGAAATAATTAGACATGGCGTGTAAACACATAATGCTCCACTGAGGAGTGAATGGGGGAAGAGCAACTAAATAGGGGTGTGGCACAAGGGAACACAAAGAAACAGAACAAAGCAGAGAATAAGCAGGCATATTAACCATAAAGGGAAAATAAAAATCAAGATTAAAGATAACAAGACTACCAAAAATAAGCCAAAAACACAGGTCCTGACAACTGGTGCACGAGAGACTTGCTAATAGACGGACAAACACACACAGACACAACAGAAGCATGATCGCCTCTGCCTTCAACAGCAGCAATAAAGAGGCAAAATGTTTACGTACAATCTGTTTTCACACTCACTTGGCCAAATGTTTTGTGCCAAAAATTGGGAATCATAAAAAAAAAAACTACCTCAAAATAATGATAGAAGATCTTTATGCATTTTTCTCCTTTGCTAAAATTATTACATTTTTCCATTCAGCCTCATTCTGAACTATTGGGGGGGGAAATGGCTCCCATTTCATATTTTAGTCCACTTTAAATCACATGAGAGAACTTTGACATTAATCGAACATTACTGTGTACTTTTTTGTTACCTCATTGTACGATAACTTTAATTTGTCTTTTGTTTTACCAGAGGAATGGGATTTTTACAGTTTGTTTTATGGACACAAAATGACAAACTACCAAGCAAATTATTCTTGAAATAGGACAAAAACAGGCGCAGTTAAATTTTGATGCGAATCTACTGCCATTCACTTTTCTTTGACTCAGAACATTATGTGCTCTCTGTTTGTTTGGTTGTTTATTCTCAGGATTCTTGAAAAATAAATGACTATATCTGCATTAAATTTTTAATACAGGCGCAGCACAGACCAACTTAGAAATTATTAACTTTTGATGTTGTTTTGAATTTGGAACTGAGGAGGTTTTAAGCGGTCTTTCTTGTCAGAGGTGCTGCATTTTGTGTCTTTTAATTAAAATAAGGAACAATGCTTCAGCTGTACGTCATGCTTTTCCCTCAGTGTTTTCTACATATTCTATTTCTATCAGTGTCAATAAATCTTTACTCTCTTAGAGCTGTTAGCAAATTTTTGGGAAAATCTTGGGTTCTGGACGGGTTTGATTGAAATCGTTTAAAATAAATTGTCAGCATTTAGGTTTCCTCTTTGGCATCTTGGCTCAGCTGGTAGAGCTGCCGCCTCTCAACAAGACGGTTGCCGGATAGAATCCCGGCTGGGAACTTTTCTGGGAGGAGTTTGCATGTTCTCTGTTCATGTTCATGTTCTCACTGCTAACTGTTAACAGTGCCATGGTGCGAACAGAACCACACTAACAGTACCATGGTGCGAACAGAACCACACTAACAGTACCATGGGGCTAAAAGACCCACACTAACAGTGCCATGCTGCTAACAGAACCACACTAACAGTACCATGCTGCTAACAGAACCACACTAACAGTGCCATGGTGCTAACAGAACCACACCAACAGTACCATGCTGCTAACAGAACCACACTAACAGTACCATGGTGCTAACAGAACCACACCAACAGTACCATGCTGCTAACAGAACCACACTAACAGTACCATGGGGCTAACAGAACCACACTAACAGTGCCATGGGGCTAACAGAACCACACTAACAGTACCATGGTGCTAACAGAACCACACTAACAGTACCATGGGGCTAACAGAACCACACTAACAGTGCCATGCTGCTAACAGAACCACACTAACAGTGCCATGCTGCTAACAGAACCACACTGACAGTGCCAATGCTGCTAACAGAACCACACTAACACTACCATACTGCTAACGGGACCATGTGCATGCTGCTATAGTTGTATTTCTTTTTCACTATTGGCGCCTTGTTTTTGTATTTTTGTTGCATGCTTTTTTTTTTTTCTTGTTGTTTTTTTTGGCGAGTCGAGTTGGTTCTCCTCGTCCTAAGCATTTCATTGCATTGTTGACCTTGTGTTGATTTGCATATGACAAGAAACCAAACCTGACTCTCTCTGTGCATGTTTGGGTTTTCTCCGTGTTCTCCAGTTTCCTCCCACAGACTAAAAACATGCATGTTAGGCTGATTGGTAACTCTAAATTGTCCCCAGGTGTGAGTGAATGGTTGTTTATCTTATTTGTCTCTGTGTGTCTTTGTGATGGACTGGAGACCTGTCCAGGGTGTACCCCGCCTCTCTCACAGTGACTGCTGGATATGGAAACCAGTGACCCTCGTGACCTGATAAGGAAGAAGCGGGTAAAGATAATGAATGGATGGCTCCTGTTTGATGTTTTTTAGGGTTTGAGATTAGATTTATACTCTTTGGGATTCTTGTGTTTGAGTTCTGTTGTGTTTTTATCTGCTCCGTCTTGGTCTCTGCTTGACTTCACTTCAGTTTCCCTAAGTTTGGTTCCTGCTCTCTGGTCTGGCCATGCCCACTCTCAATGGCGCCCAGTTTCATTTAATTCACTTGTTCCTCATTTCCACATTAGTCTCAGTCCTTAAAGCCTCTCAGCTTCAATCTACAAATAAATTGATCAGTGTGCTTTCTTCACGTCACGTCTGGTCATTCTGTGCCTCCTGGCTTTGGTCTGGTTATTTTTGAAGGGCTGTTCTGTGACATAGTTTCAATAGTTTGCATCTTATCAACCGTCAAAGCTGCAGTTTATCCAAGCTGGAGTAATGGTTAGACAAATGAGGGACAGCTATTTAACAACTGTTTTTGGCTTTTAAAACAACTCTTATCTAAGAAACAAGTTTTATTGTGACTGTTTGACAAAATATCAATTCAAAAACAATTGGGTAATGGATATCTTGCCATGTTACTCAAAAGGCAGCCTCGGCCTCAAAAACGGACTTTCTGACTAAACTGCTAGCTGAACGGAAGGTCACTGATCTACAGTGCGTCTCCACAGGCTTCTCCTGCACAGCCAGCCTGAATAATTTATACAGACGATTTTCAGAAGAACTGAGCGAACGGCCACGTGAAATTACCTTGTATTGATTCTGTAAATTGAGAGAAAAAGAGGGTGTGATAGGAAGATATCGGCAGATCAGAGACGATTGGACGATGAGCAATGTGAGCAGGCTGGCGTGTTTATTGCTGTAATTCAGACTTCAATGTCAATTTTATCACTGGGTTTGATAAATTCGACCAATGCAGTTGTTCAGAATTTCTTTAAAAAGGTGAAAGAAATTTTCTTTTTTAGCATTTATTAATTAGTATTTTTAATCAAACTATTTAAAATGGTCTTAAATAATCTCTATAAACTGAGATTATGAGTAACGGTGTTACAAATGTGTGTCTGGCTGTAAATGGAGAAAAGGTGTACCCATCTGCAGTGATTTATTCAGTGTGGGAGCAGCATCTCCCAAGCCAATCTCACAGATTTCTTTGTGGTAACATTTTGAGCCTTTCACCAGTGCCGGGGAGTACAGAGGTGGAATTTAAGGAGCTTAGCGCCCACATTATTCTGGAATAATCACATTACCTGTACTGTATACTCCTGCTCTGACCCACACCAAACCCTGTTTCCTCTACACAGCTCTCACATCCTAATAAATCCAATTTTGGACTTAACACCCTGCCCAAAACTAAATCAGCAAACGCCACCCGACTGTGCCGTGTGCTTATTTATTTCACAAGTCCCCTCGAGGAGGTCACAGATGCTGGTAGGAAGATACTAAGGTACTTTCAGAGAAAGTATCCACAAACACCAACTTCTCTGTAAGAAACTCTAGATTTAAGAGTCTGTGCTGAGCTGCAGCGTCACAAGACCTTAGACAATCTTGTGACTTTGTTTGCATGTGTGTATCAACTCATTCATTCAAGCTGAAACTGAGCGCTGAATCAGCATCAATGGTATTAAGTGACCGTTCATTTTTCAAACCATTCAGCCTGACCGAATTTGCTAATTTTTTTTTTGTTTTTGTAACTTTTATGCATTTCAAAATATTAACTTGAACACAAAATTCCCCTTTAAAACGTTTCTTTAAAATCTGCTTTAGCATCCTTGCTCTTTTTTTTTTTATAACCCTTAGCTTTAACCTACTCTTTTGCTATTTTTAGCATTCAACTAGCCTTTTACCACTTAGCTAATATTTTTCCTACTTGAGTTTAAGCTAGTCTCTCTCTACTTTTAGCTAGTCTTTTGGCTATTTTTAACTTTTATCTACACTTCAGTTGTAACTTTTATCCAACATTTTGCTATTTTTGTTTTTAGCCACTGTTCTGATACATTCAGCTAGCCTTTAGCCATAGCAAGTCTTTTTATTTACTTTTACCTACAATTTTGTTACGTTTGGCTTTTAGCTTTCATTATACTTAATTTTTTTTTAAATTTCTGTCCTCTTTTTAACAAGTCAGGTCCTCTGGATGGGTTCTTTTTTTGCTCCGGATGGAAGACAAAACGTTTCTCCCTTAAAGAAACTGGTCCAAATGACATGATTTAACTTTTTTTTTGTGGATGATTGAGCCTACAAACCTTTTTTCTTAACCATTTTGTCCTTGGTGTCCTCAGGCTATTTCTGTGAGTAGCAAGTTGGCCATCTGGCCTAAAACATTGGATTGTTATAGCCTACATGATGACTGATTGTTTTGGGCGGATGTTCTTTTTTTTTTTTTTGCATGTGTTAAAAGCCTGCTTCTGAGATTCCAACAGGAGGTTGGGTTGAAACACAGCGGTGAAGGCTATTTATGGGATAGATCTGGTTGGCAGGCCGCAAACTGATGAAGTCTTCCAGATAACAGACAAAATGTTTTTCCCTTAAAGAAACTGGTCCAGATGACATGATTTAACCTTTTTTTTTTAATCTTCTTTGTTGAAACGTCACGTCTTTTATCCAAAAGACCATCAGAATCTGTCCAGAGGACTTGACTCAACATTGTTAGATGTATCTACCTGGATTATTGAGCAAGCATCAGGACATTCTGTCCTCTTTGTTTTAACTTTAACAACTCAGTTTCAAATTTATCAGAGTCAGTCAGAGTCAGAGTTTCTTTATTGTCATTCGCACCTCATGTGGTACATGTGGTGGAGCGAAATTATGTACGCAGGGTCCCAGTTACATCCAACAATAAAATGTATAAGAAAAACAGTAATGACATCTAAGATATGAACTAAGAAAAACATCAACTAAATATACACTAAGCACTCATGACATAAAACATTGAACATCAGCACAAACATGAACATGAGTCTGTGAGCAGATGTGCACGCATGAACACATCAACATTGAAACAGATCAGCAGCAACATGATATGGTTTTTCACAGTGATTATTCTAGTTAGAGATTCATGAGTCTAACAGCCTCAGGGTAGAAGCTGTTCCTCAGTCTAGTGGTTCTACACTTAATGCTCCTTAACCTCCTTCCTGAGGGGAGTGGGGCAAAAAGTGTGTGTGCTGGGTGGGTGGGGTCCTTCATGATGCAGGTGGCCCTCTTCCTGCATCTGGAGGTGTAGATGTCTGTGATGGTGGGGAGACTGATTCCAACAGATTTCTGTGCAGCCTTCACCACTCTCTGCAAAGCTTTTCTTTCTGCAGCTGTGCAGCAAATTTCAGCAAAGTCTTTTAACTGTCAGTATTCTACAACGGAGCTTTAGGGCCATGCTAAGAATTTTTTTTTTTTTTACATTACCACCCTAAGGAAAAAAATAATTAAAAGCCATTAAATTATGAGAATAAAGTCGTACAATACTTTTTTCAGCTCTCTTTTACCTTCCCCCCCCCCCCCCCACGAGTCAGATCCACAACGCGACCTGTCAATCAATCCAGTAGGAGTGTCAGCAAATGACCAATCCGAAGCTAGATGAGTCGTAATATTATCCGAACTCCAACACGATAAAACAGGGTTTACTGCATTCTAACTGTGGTAAAATGAAGACTGTTGAGCATCTTGTTAAGTTCTACTTTGGTATTGGTTTTACAAATAAGGAGATAGTTAGTCTGTCAGCACATCAACATCAGATTATTATCAGGACTTTGAACCTGCTTACAGTAAGGTGGTACAATCTGATGGGCTGCAGCGCAGCTCTGCAGGTACGGAGCATTTAGCTTCGGATTGGTCATTTGCTGACACGCCTACTGGATTGATTGACAGGTCGCATTGTGGATCCGACTCGTGGAAAAAATAAAAAAAATAAACAAGAGTTAAAAAAAAAAAAAGAAGTCTCGTACGACTTTATTTTCGTAATACTAGGATTTTATTCTCGTAATTTTATGGCTTAATTTTGTTTTTTCTTAGCGTGGCCCTAAAGCTCTGTCATAGTATTCACACTCCAGTTGCAGAAAATGTATATAGGTGTATTTGTGTGCTTAACTGGTTTAAGACCTAAAAAATGAGTTAACTTGAGCTTAATATACTGAACAAGAAACATTTCAGCTTCCACAAACTGTTGAAAGGTTTATTGTATTTTTACACTTTTCTCATTTACATACTTTGGCATTAAGCCCTTTTGTTGGGGCATACTGCAGATGCATTTGCAGTAAATGCACATGACAGCAGTTTAAGTCGTTACACTAGGGTTGCTAATTGTCCTGTAAAATAGTTTCCTAACTTAAATTTAAAATACATTGTTCCAATTTGGAAATATTGTTTCTCTTTGTTCCAACGCGATGTTGTCTCTACAGTGTTTAGGCATCGCCTTTAAAGCCATTTGTGAAAACTTTTTGATTCCTCCACTTTGGATCATCACACATTAACTTGGTTTGGTTAAGTGATCACAACTTTTAAATCGTGTGTTTATGAATGATAAAGAACAAGAGGTCAAATACAACAACGTGCAGCTAAGAAGAAATCGTTGGTTTTATTAAGTAAACCAGTCTACTTTCACAAAAAAAAAAAAAAAAAAATCTGTAGAGTTAAGGTTCTTTCCTGTGCTCATGTAATCCAATTTTATTTTTGCTCAGTACATTTTATTCAAACTGGATCCTGGTGTTCATTTTAAGCTTGCGCCGCAGTAGCTGTTGAAAACAAAGTATGAGATTTTTAGTGTGTGATGTGCTGAGTCAATTGATTCTTTAGTTATTTGTAAAATAAAAAATATGGTGATACTGCAGCCCCTTAGATAATATTGTTGCCTTTAGAAGCCAATAATGATGAGTCAGCAATAAACATGCAGTAAATAAAGCTAAGACGTCGTAGCAATAGCTTCCCTTTACTTGCACCTTGCTCCATTTGTATTAATTTATGGTTGCTGTGCTAAAATGACTAGAATTAAAGTAGATTATATTGTTTTAACCCAATAATATGAATATTATGTTAAACAAACTGAAGCTTTTTAAAATATTTAAAAAAATTTATAGTTACGTACACTTATCCAGTTCTAATGACAGTGTGACAAACTAATGAAAACATGCAGGCAAGAACTTGTTGTAAAGAACAAAAAGGGTCAGAACAAAACCATTTTTTATTTTTTTTACAAACAATGGATCATCTCACTATAAACACCTGGTCAGATACAGTACATTTAGCTTTATTTAGCCATGATCAAATCAGAAGTGAACACTTAAGAGAGGGATGAGTTAAGCTAAGGAAATAAAGTTTTGTTATTATAAAATTGTATGAATTCAAGTTAAGCAGAAGAGTTCATGTTTTAATGCAAATTTCCACCAACTCACATCTCCCAGTTTATTACATCTGTTCAAGCAAACACCATGATATAGATTTTCAATTTTGCCCAACTTTGACATCAGATAGTTTTGGATATGCTCAACATGGTGTGTTTTACAACTTGTTTTCAACATGGAACATCTTGCAACAGAATTATATTTTTTTAAGTAATTGACCAACATGAAACCATGTCCATCTGCTCCAAACATCAAATCAACTTTTAACAATTCTTGCTTCTCACTAAAGCTAATCTCAGCTGCTGATTAATGATTTAGGCCTGTTTATCATGATTTGTGTTTTAGAGTTGAACCCAGACAGAGGTGGGGAACTCCAAGGTAAAATAAAGGAATTCATTTATTAAACAAGAAGACAAAAGGCTGACGTGGCAGCAAAATGTCCATTAATAACAGGAGCAGGGTGACACGGAGGAAGACAATCCATGGAATCAGACGCTGAACTTAAAGGGACACTAATGAGACACAATGATGAACACCTGGGGTGATTGGGATTGGGAGCAGGTGAAGCAGGAGCTGGCAACATGAGGGAAGACACACTGGGGAAAGCAGGAAACATAATAAACACAAGAACGTACAGAAATACAAGACAGAACACAGATTCTCACGTAGTTGCCTTTTCCAGTTTTTTTTTTTTTTCATGACTTTGTCCTCAGTGCTGGAATGAAAATCTTTTGGGCCTCATGTACAAAAGAGTGTGCAGCTCTCAAACTGAAAGTTGGTATAAGGACACAGTTTGTAGTGTGTAAACACAAAATATTCAGATTATCAAACTGTGCACATGTTTCTGCACACCTTTCCACTGTACATGCCTATTTACATGAAACAGAACACAGCTGCACATACTGCTTGGACCGCCCTGTCCTCTCCCATGAATAAACATGCAAATTAGTATAAGTACAGTGCTGTTAGAAGAGCAAGGGGTGGCTGTGGAACGACATGTCTGGTCCTCCCTGCTCAAGCTGACCCCATGACTTGACTCCTGAACAGGCAGCAAATAATGGATGGATGGATAGAGTATAAGCACACAACAGGCTTTCACCTTGTGTCCAAATAACCATGGTGAAGACTTAAGTACAAAAAAAGGTGGGGGATGTTAAATGGTTGTATTAATGTTGGGGAGGCAAGCTGTAAAATTTTATTTGATCTTCATTCCTTTGGGGTTAGTAATAAGAACAAAAAATATAGCAAACGGTGGCAAATGCTGTTAATTCAGCAAGATCCAAATTCTGGTCCTTGCATGAATAAAACAAACAAACAAGTGGTCCAGCATCAAAATTATCCAAGTAGCTGCACATCAACGGTGAGTTTCAGCCCCAGTTAATATGAATTTGGTGTATGGCTTTATACAGTTAAGGCCGTTCCATACAACTGGCATAGCACGGCTCAGGGACGTCTGTAAAATACCCAACCTGCCAGCCTTGTCTGAACGGCTCTGGTTCAAAGGAACCCCAGCCTGGTGAGGGCTTAAACTGGAACCATGCATGGTGGGACTGGGGCCATTCCTGCACAGAGTTCATTTAGTGGCCCTGTTTATGAGCCAGTCATCATTGTCTAAAAAAGTTAAATCTGGTCCTCTGGACATGTCCAGAAGACCAGATTTAACTTTTTTAGATTTTTCTACCTGGATTATTGAGCATGCATCGGGACAGTCATCATTGTGTGCCAACAGGTTGGTGAGATCCCTGAAAACATGCTCTGCTTGAATTCCTTCATTGTCGATGTCTTCCTGCAGCACCAACGCTGCCATTGTTCCATAGTAATGTGCAACTTTAGCAGCTATGTATGGTCTTGTGTCATTGTCAACCTTATGAGTCCTCCAATGTGACTTTTTCCGCATTAATATGCTGATCCAATACCAGTGACATTGGAAGTGCCCCTCAGACAATACGAATACATTTTATGTGCCTTAACTGTCTTCTGCCTTCTGTTGATGTGGCCCTCTTCTAACAAGGGGGAGCTTGAAGCCTCAATGAGAACTTCTCCAAACTGAAATCAATCTGACAGCTAACTACTGCAGGTCAAACCCTAACTAATCAAAATTATGCTAACAACTGTACTATCAAATATCAGAAATATTCTTTAAAATGTGTTTTTGTTTATCATTTAGGCTGATTCCAATGCCAGCATTGAATTTCTTCCTGGACTGATCCACTAAAATATGTTCAGATACTGTTTCAGGAAGTATACAAAAAGGAATGAGCTAAACTTTTGAGGTACCATATTTTTCGCCATATAAGTCGCACCTGTTTTGCATAAATTTGCAAGTGCTGCAACTTATACACCAAAGCGACTAATATGCATTTTCCCCCCATATTTATATTCCAATTTTTGACTGAGATCTGACAAACTAATTCATTCTGACATGGAAAATATTGAACACTACCATTTTCAGCCGCTAGAGGGCCCTTGACATATATGGCAGGCCAAGTGTCTCATTAATAGGTAAAAGTGGCTATTAATGCGACACTTAGCTTGCCATACAAAGCCACCTTCGTCTCGCTCCAGAACTCCTGGAACAAATGTTAAATTAGCTGCATTTCGCCGAGCCGCCCAGGCAAAGTGCAGCTGATTTGACTATTAAAGTGCATTTATTAAGCAAAAGTTAGACTGAGACAAACCTTTTCTATAATTTTGAGCAAAACAAATAATTGTTTTTAAGTTGTAATCTTGTTAAATTCTTGTTAAGGTCCTCCCATGCACGCTCCTGCGGCCACTATTTGGCAGCCAATCGATTTTTGGCACAACACCGGCCCAAATTTCTGGGTGGTCAGCGGTGACGCATAAGAAACGCGACATGTCAAGCTGTGACGCATAATAGATGCGACTTATATGGTGAAGCGACTTATTTATGTGTTTCTCCAAATTATTTGACATATTTGGACTGATGTGATTTATACAGCGGTGTACGGCGGCAAGTACGTTTTTTTTTTTTGTGTGTTTTTTGTTCTGAGAAAAAGAACTGCATATTGTTTTACCTTTTCCCACACACAAAAATACCCCCAACATTGCTTTGTCCCCCAAGACCTTGAAAGGAGTTTGCAGTGTTTTATCGTCCTGCATCATACCCCTTTCATCCCATAAACACCGTGAAAGAAAAGGGGCCAGGGAAGCAGTGAAGGTGGCTACTTGAATCTTTGGCACAATGAGGCGGTCACAAGAGTGTTATGAATCTTTAATGTGAGATGTTACCGTACTAAGGAGAGGAAGTGTACTGAAAACATGATTATGGACTCCTGGGGAGGAGGAGATTGTTGGCAGAGAGAGGAAGAGATAGAAATTTCAAGCAAAGCGCCGAGGACAAAAGAATTTCGAAGGGCAAAGGAGGTACAGGGAAACAATATTTTCAACTTGGAACGCTTAAGACGAAAACACATTTTCACATCTTAAGTAAAACTACAATGTCCGGTACTATGGAAAGTTTAGATTTACATTTTGTCTGACACAAAAACAGTTTGGATAAACAGATATTAAGCAGATCGCCAGCCTTAGGTTGCATCATGGGCCTGGCTTGTGTTTAAAGTTAAATGAGTAGCGCTACATCCATCACAGTGCCAGGCTGGGTGTATGACACTTTACTGCTCTGCACTGTTCAGCCTGTCAGTCATTCTGCAAAGTGATTGCTTTATTTCACTCTGTCCCTGGCGTCATCGGCGATTAAACTTTATATAAATCAGCTTGTGTGGGCGCCGGTCTGAACAGATTCCTATTTAGCCACAGAATGAAGGTGCATCACTAAAACGTGCACCCCAGCAGCACAATTTACAAGGTTAAAGATGAGAAAACGTGGTTGTGGTTATGTATTAAATGCATTGTTTTTAATCAAATAAAAATATAACTAAGTACAGGTCTAGAGTTTATTTAAGAAATGCATATTATCCACTTCCTTTTATGCCAGAAATTTAGACTATCTTCTTACATTTATGTTTGTTCTACCACACTACATTTTAGCTCAACATCTGTAAATGCCACTGACCATTTTTGAATTAGCTACGGTCAGTTAGATGTGACGGCCATCTTGAATTGGGTTATTTGTAAATCCATTGTTTAGCGTTGAATAAAAACCAGTCCACTGGTTCATGAGATATTTTGCTAACATGACAGACAGTCCAACACACACTCTTCAGTTGCCTTTAAATGTCGGCAGCAGGTGATAATTAAATGTTTTTCTCAGCATCAAGTGACAGGAACTACACTGTACCAGTGAAAAGAGAGGAGTTGAACATTATTTTTACAGAAGAATCAAATCTGGATATTTTTAGTAAAACTATTTACATTCAGCTGGCTTCTCTCCTTCTGTCTCTTTCCCTCTGAAGTGGATTTTTTTTGTCAGTTTTTATACCCTTGTAAACTGAGTGAGAAAACCCTTTTTGTCCACTACAACCTGCAAATTAGTGCCACAACTAATCTGATTTTACCACTTTTATTAAAGTTTATTTTACATATGTCTGTCAGTTCAGGGTGGTTCCTTGGTCCAGGTTTTATCCAGATTGATGACAAACCCTTCAGCCTCCCAATGTATGATTTGCCCTTTTGTAAATTTATTTGTGTGAATGTTGATTAGGATCCACACTATTGTTTATTAGTTTTGAATTTTTTTTGTAATATTATTTTGGAATTCAACCACTTCCTCATTTTTTTTGCCATTATAGCCATTCATATATTGGAACATTTTACTTATTCAGGAGATGGGTGTACAGTAATAATTTTTGGGTTTTGTAACTTCATCCATCCATCCATCATTCGTCCATCCATCCATCCATCCATCCATCCATCATCTTTACCCGCTTCTTCCTTTGTAACTTTTACATATTAAACTACCTTTTCCACAATACATTGACATCTCGTAATTTGTTCAAAACAAAGTTCTCTTTGAAATTTGCTTCAGCATACTTGCGCTATATTTGCTTTTGGTACTGTTTCTTGTTGGACCTACTGTTTTAGCCTTAAGCTAGCCTTTTGCTACTTTTAACTCATAGCTACCATTCTGCTTCTTTGAAGTTTTAGCTAGGTTTTGTTGGTGCTACTTTTAGCCAGTGCTTTGTTAGTTTTTTACATTTAGCTAGCTTTTTTATATAGCCTTTAAATATCTATAGCCTATAGCATTTAGTAGCATTTAGCTAACATTAGCATTTAGTAGCATTTGTTGTTAAAAGTATTCTTTTGCTACCTTTAAGTTTTAACTGTCCTTTTCCTACTTTTAACATTTAACAAACCTTTTGCTGTTGTTACCTAGCATTTTGCTTCTTTTAGCTTCTGGCTAACAATTGGCTTATTTTTTTTTTTCCTTCAAGCTAACCTTTTGATACTTTTAGCTAGTCTTTTACTATTTAAAAGTTTTAATTCATGTTTTGCTACTTTGATCTAGCACTTTTCTACTTTTTGCTTTTAGCTAGCATTTCACTATTTTTTAGCTTATAGTATTCTGCTTTTAGCTTTATTTTTCAGTTCAGTGTTGCCAGATAAGAGTCGAGGTATTCCAGCCCTAAAATCTGTTAAAGACCACCCCATCATACAAAAGCCCTCCCAATATTGTTATATTTAATATTTGAACATGAATGCACATCAGTACAAGCCAAGGTAATTTAACACTATGTGGCAAAACGCAACAATACAACAAAATCTGCCCAGAGTTGTTCTCCGTAACTGACTCTGACCCAGCGACGTCAGATTCAGTGTCACATGACACTGACATACTATGTTTGCAGATGGATTCATAACAACCACGTAGACTGCTTCACATAGAAGACACAAACTATGATCTGTGCGCACACGCAAATATGCTAAGCTTATTTCTACATAACTGAAATAATTAAATTTACTATTGTTGATTTTGAATTCTAACCTTTAATGCTGATTAGATTGTTGGCTGTTGGATTGAAGCTAATTGTCGCTTTCCCACTCTTTTCTGTAACTCTTTATGTTTTCCCCACTTTGGCATTTTCCTGCTAGGTTTATCACACCAGATCCACCTGCTGCTAAAATTAGCATAATTTATGGCGCCGCCTCACCAGTTCTCTGTTGTCAACGCACTGGCAGATGACAATAGCCAATCACTGATAGAGAAAGGTCATGGGAGCTTTTGCTATGAACCAATAATGACGAATGGTTGGTTGAAATGTGCTTTAATAGGTTCACTCAAAAACCGCTGGTCTAGCTCCAAATCTGCCCAAATTATCCCCGCCACCCGCCCAAAGCAATTTTTACCCACACAATCAGAATGAAAACCGCCCAATTGCGCAGTAAACCACCTAATCTGGCAACACTGTTTCAGTTTCAGCATTCCTTAGCAAATTCCTGCAGTATTTCAGCACTCAGAATTCGCACTGCATTTTTGAACAAAATGTGATTTCATTCGTATTTTATTTTATTTTTTTACCTATCAGCATAATTGCGTTGAGACTGTCTTGTTTGTAGACATAAAAGTGTATTTACTCATCTGATCTTCCTCCCATCGAGTGGAGGATTAGGCATTTCCCAAAATGCCTGCCACACTTTGTCTTTCAGTTTGTCTTTTAGTTTAGACAGTTGTACGTGTAATGTGTGCGGTGACATATTCCCTCTGTCACATCTGACATACATTTCAAACACCAGCAGAAGCTGCGAGTCATTCGAAGTGTTTTATTCATGAGTCATCTTTATGTGCTTTAGCTGTCTAAACAGACACGCGTCAGCTCTAAATTAATGAGGCCTGTCACAACAGCACATTTAAGACTTTTCCTCTGTGTCTCCCCTCTTCTCTCTTTTTGCCACAGCGTTGATATCAGCTGGCTGCTGCTCCAACAACTGTAGAAATGTCAAGCTATGGGACAGGTAACAACCCCTCTCCACCTTGTTTTTTCTTTCTTCCCATGAGCCTCTTTTGAGTTAATAAGACTCTTTGAAGGAAGAAGAGCAGCAAATGAAGGTCATTGTCTGTTCTTTTCACAGGGGTCCATAATCTTGTAATGAGCTCCCATTATTCTGCTTAACCAGGCACTGTGCTTTCTTAGCTGTCGTCTTGAAGTCTTTTTAATATTTGTTCAGCTGGATGGATTTTCGTTTGCAGGACTTACGTGAAATAATAATAAAAAAATAAAAAAAAGTGAGAAAGAGATGAAATGTTGCAATATGTTCTCATAATTTTCATGCTCATCAGCGAGACAAAGCACGATCCTTGTTAATTGTAGTGTCATTTAAACAGTAAGTTATTACTCATTGTCGACGGTGCTTATCCATAACGTTATCTGTGTGCATTTGTCTGTTATCGAAATATCTCGTGAACCACTGGATGAAATCGAATGAAATTTGCAGAACCTAATCACTTGATGCACATATACAAAGGATTACCTTTTGAAGTCAATCCAATTGAAAGTGGCTGCCACAGTTCATCAATCATAACCCACAGAGAAATGCTTAGAACTTGGTATGCACGATATTATTGGCATGGTATCGGTAACGGTCGATATTAGCGATAAAGTTAAATATCAGATATCAGCCATTCCATCAAAATAACTCACCGATATAAAAGGCTTCTGTTTTAAGTTCATTTTTAATTTAAGAAACTGCCAAGTATATCTATTAATGCACTACTACTTATGGGCTTTTCACTTGTCGCTTGTGAACAGATTTAATTTAGATTTGTGAAAATTTACAAATTTGCACTGTTCGAGTGTTGTCATTGTGTTAGAGAGAGTAAATGTCATGAATAAATTTGAGATTAAACATAATCCAAGTTGAAGTGTTACATCATTTTCAGCCCCTTTTTGGCATCTGCATTTGGTAGCAGATCAAATTGTCAAAGACCATGCAGAATAATGTAGTATTTTAATTCCACAGCAGAGAAAGCTTTGTAGTCTATGTAAGTCTAGGGGAAAATATCGGTATTGGTTTGGGTATCGTGTATCGGCCAAATACGTTTTAACATATTAGCATTTCGGATATTGGCCAAAAATCCAATATCATGTGTCCCTACTTAGAACATAGTTAAATCTCCCAATATGGAGCTAAAGTTTGATGTGGCATGTTCTGAGCCCTAACGAATTTTGTAATATTGCATGAAATTGCACATAACGTCATTTACAAGTTTTGAACAAGTTCAAGTTCAAGAATTTTTATTATCTCCAAGGGAGAATTTGTTTCGCAGTCAGTAGGCACACAAAACATCCATACTAGACAAGACATTGAGACCTTAAAATAACAATACATGAAATCATCAATGTTCATTGAGAAGCCTGGTCGCTACAGGGATGAGTTAGTTTTTCAGTCTGTTCGTTCAACATCTGGGTAGAAGATACCTGCGTCCAGATGGAAGCACCCTGAACTCACCATGGAGTGGATGATCAGGATCTGCCAGAATCAGCCTAGCCTTGTTCTCTGACCTCACTTTGTGTAGGTCAGTGAGGTTCTGTAGGCTATGTCAGCAGTTTTGTTGCACATCCTGACAATCCCTGAGAGTTCGTTCCTGTTTTTGAATGTCAGAAGTCCCAAACCATCAGATGAAGGTGAAATTTAAAAGCGACAATAAAATACGAATAAAACATTCTCATAAAAATAGAATCAACATTAAAACCACAGAGCTTCCGATTAAAAGTACATTTTCTGGTGGGCCTTCTTACAACAAAAGGTTATACTGTATCCCCATCTCTTCTCATCATGCGACGCTCTTAGTTTAACTCTGAATGCAGTGGGTGATCTGCATTCCTTTAAAGATGGTTAGGCCTTTATTCAGATGTTTTTCTATGCATGGACTACCTCAGATGTAATCAGTGGGTTTGCAGAGCTAGAGGTGACCCTCTCCTGTCACGTTGCCAACTACATCCTCAATCAGGCCTCAGTGGGAGGCAACAGGACTGTGCTAATATATAATTAGCATAAGATAAAGCATACTTTTCTCTGGAGAACAGTAAGCATTCTTGGTAACTCATGTGCACGTTATCTCGTATAATCCCAATATAATTGTTTTTTTTTTCATACACAGTACCCTTTTTTAATAACGTTTCAAATAATACCTCCCTCCTTTTTATTTCCCCCAGTAGCGTTCTCTTACCTCCCACAAAACTATCAGGTGATGAAAAGAAGAAAGTGTGCTTTGTGTCAGATAATTTGCAAGCTCAGAGAAAGGCAACAAGGATGCGCTAACAGTGCAGACTGAAGTCAGGTCCCGCAGATGTCCCTGGGCTCTCTGCTGAGGTGGAGAACAGATGTAAGCAGCAACAAAACATCCTGATGAGTTATACAAACGAAAGCCTGAAGAGACGACAATGTCGTTAGGGTGTAGGGTTCCAGTCTTGTGTTTCATTTTTGGTTCATCCTGGTCTCTGTCTTCATCTGTCTGTTGTGAGTTGATCCCACTCTGTTATTTTGAAACATTTTACTTAGTGAACTTCACATTCTGTTTAAACTTGTTCAAGTAGGTTATTTTCTAAGTTGTGTCTGGGTCCTAAGGTCACACTATGTTTCTTTTTGTTATCAGCTCAACTGCATTGTTTTTATTATCATCTTCAGCATATATATATTCATACTTTGTATATATATATAAATATGTATGTATGTATGTATGTATCTATGTATATATCTATTTATCTATGTATATATCTATGTATCTATGTATCTATCTATGTATCTATCTATGTATCTATCTATGTATCTATCTATCTATCTATCTATCTATCTATCTATCTATCTATCTATGTAT
>NC_056513.1:13357260-13383768 GCF_014905685.2 Nematolebias whitei | reverse complement strand
CCCTCGTTTATCGTGGGGGATCCGTACCCTGAAGACCTACGATAAGTGAAAAACCGCCAAGTAGGAATAGTAGTACAAGTAGCTAGTTATAGTTTATTTTATATATACATATATGTACATATGCGTTTTAAATCCTTCCCACACTCTTGCAATATTCTAAACCATGTTTCTGAACTCTCTAAAAAAGCACAGAATGTCATGATTTCTGCTCACTGCCTCCTGCTGCACTCTCGGCCACGCCCACTTCTTCGTTCTGCAGGAGATCAGCTGATCTCCTGCAGAGCAAAATCAGCTGATCAGCTGCAGGAGGAAGCTTCTCCCACAGCTGTGGGCTGCACACAGGTGCTAAATGATTTAAAATAGTTTATTTTAATAAAAAATCCATGTTGATAATGCAGCTCACCCATCAGTCAGCCAGTTGTGTGTCATGTCCAATCTTATTTTGAAACACCGCAATAAAGCGAGTACTCGAAAAACGGACCACAAAGTCGGAAGCGACTACTCTATATGGTTTTCCAATGAGCTTTACCAGACTGTCCTTGCCTTACGTTTCAGCCTGGTTTCAGCTTCTTCCCCAGCTTTCAGCAGAAATCGCTCAGCGGTTAGCATCCCACACTGTCTCCAGTTATCGTCCGTGTTTCAGTCAGATTTGAACATGCGTTGTGTGCGTTAAAACTGAGATGCAAACAAGGTAAAGAAAGCGCACGCCTGAATTAAAACTTTATTTCACGCTTCTAATAAAGCTGATAAACTAAAAGCTGAAACGCATACAGGCATTTTCAGGTGAACGTTTCATCGATTTACAATTAGAGCGCTGACTAGAAGGTGCACAGCTTCACAAGTCTGATTTATTTTCTTTTGTCTGCACAGTGCTTTTTGACTTTTCATATTTTTCCTGTACCGTAGATAATAAAATCGTCTATTTGCCTTCATACGAAGAGAATCTGGTAGATTAATGAGTTAAAGTCTCTCAGCCAGTTGAATCAGGTTTGATGCTTTTAATAATGACCTATTTAGGGTGTATGAAGAATGTGCACACGGTCAAGCTCATTAGAAAGACCAAGGTTCAGAGTAAAACTGTACGCAAGAACGACAAGATTATTTAGAAAAAGGACTAGTCTCTGTCATTTGCAGCTTTTTGAAAAGCCTAATTATAATCGTCCTGCTCAGTTTCATGCTGTGATGGCTTTTTGCAGCATCACATGTCAAACTTCATCAGTAATTAAGGTCTATTAGAGAATTAGGGTGGAATAACATGTGATTAAAGCTTTTATTTTTGCTCCCCCCATTGTGCTTTAATGAGCAGCACACAATCAGTTCGTACCCACTGGTCTGAAAGAATCCATCAGATTTTAAGCAGCAGTGGTCAGAACAGATGCAGCGGTGTCCATTCTCTTCAGAAGATGATTTTAAATTTGAAATGTCTGGCATGAAAGCCTCCAGGCGATGTAGTGAGTTCTATAACTTTAATTGTTTTTAGGTTTAGGTTGTTGTAGGTCAAGGCATTCCTGATGCATCCTTGCAGCTCTATGCTGACGATACAATTGTTTATTGTCAAGCTAACACAGCTGTGAAGGTTTTCCAGCTTCTACATAATTCAGTCAGACTTATTCCATCTCAAACTGGTGCTAAATAATGATAAAACCAAAGGGAGGTTGTTTTCAAACAGAAAGTAGGTGCCAGCAGTTCTTCCTCCTATCTCATCCATGCATGGTGTTAATATTGAGTTGGTAGATTCTTACAAATACTTTGGAGTTTTGGTTGATGCACCATCTATCTTTAAAACCACATATTGAAAACTTGATAAAGAAACTGAAATTATAATTGGGTTTCTTTTTCAGAAATAGATTTTAATTAACTCTGAATACCAGAAAACACCTTGTAGCTGCTACTTTCCAACCAGCCATTGACTTTGGTGACATTATTTACATGAATGCCCCTGCCAGCTGCTGGCAGATGTTGGATGCTGTCTACCACGGTGTGCTAAGATTCATAACTGGTTGTAACTACCGTACCATCACTGCACCCTGTACTCACTGGTCAGTTGGTCATTATCTACATGTAGGCTCTCTCACTGGCTCATTTTCATCTATAAATCACTCCTTGTTCTGCTACCTTCTTATAGCTCCTCCCATTTGTCACGCCATCAGTGCAGTTACAGCATGCGCTCTCAAGACATCATTACCTGCAGCGTCCTCTCAGTGCGGACTGAACTTGGCAAAAAGGCCTTTTCTTTCTCTGCTCCTACAACCTGGAACACCTTGCAACAAGAACTGAAGCTGTCCACCTTAATTTCTTTAAGGGGTTTTAAACATTTGAGGAGGTCAATAAAACCATCAAAGCAAATATGTTCTTGTTTTCAGCGTTTTACCTTGTTTTACATGGCACCTTGATTTGTTGTTTTATAACACTACTTTTATTTTAATTGTATTTTTACTGTAGTTTATTGGTGTCTGCACTTTATATGTCTGTCTAAATCAGGTCTCTTGTAAATGAGTCCTCGTGACTCAATGAGACTAACCTGTATAAATAAAGGTCGAGTGTATTGAAGTTGAATAGATCCCTTCAGCGTCCATTTGAGTAAAAAGTGTCTCCTCTTGTGTTTGTCTTCTCTGCAGCTTTGATGCGTCCTCTTGACATCCTGTCCGCCCACGCCTCTCGCAAGAAGGAGGGGTAGTGGTGGGACAGCCCTCCTTTGACTCTGGCCTTGAGCGACTCCGGGGCCGCTGGAAGACGCCCTCCATGGCTCCGGACCGTCTGTAGTTCCAGGCCTCGTCCATTGTCCACAATCCTTAAAACAGCCATGTTTTCATTTCTACATATCAAGAGTTTCAGCAGATGTGGGTGGAGCGTTTTATTTTTTGTTACAGATGTTTGGTTCGACTTGTGCGGACTGTTATGGCTGAACGAGCTCGAGCGGAGTGCCAGCTGTTTCAGCTCCTGGAGAGACCCTAAAGTCACCGGGAGGGACGATGCGTCTTGGTGGGGAGATGATGTGTTCGTGCTGCTACCCTCTGTTTACATACTGTATGTAGATCATCACTGGAGAAGCACAGAAAACTTGTTCTAAACATACCACCTCTTTCCCAGACTTTTTATTCTTTCTTTTATATTTTTTATCTTCTTGACATCGTCACCTTCGAGGTGTAATGACACTGCTGTAATCTAACGTCAAATCCAGAGGATCACATGGTTGCTCTACATCCTCATAAAAAAACAAAACAACTTTTCTGCCATTCCAAATGAACATATTTTTCAAAACTATACTTCCTGTGTCTTAAACCAATATGGTCAACATTACTAGCTGCTGACAGATGTTCTAGTTCTGCAAGATGCAATTATCAGGTGTAATTTTTTCTTTTTCGTATTATTTTCTCTGCTCCTTCGAAGCGCCTATATTAAAGCTGGGGAGGAAGTGAAGCGTTTCTCAATATTGTTGTTTGACTTTATTTTTTACAAGGAAGTAAAGTTCGAGTAAAAAGTAGATTATTTGATTAGTTTTCTATATATATCTATATATATACAAATATAATATGATTATTATTTTTGACTTACTGGTATTAGAACTATTATATGAAAATGCATATGATGAATCGATTAATAAACAGACATCTTTATCTAAAAGTGCATCATTTGCTCCTGTTTGTTGTTTGTTTTAGAAAAATAAGTTTGAGATTTGTGTCTGTGGTGATGTTTATTCGGATAAGTCTCAATTTAAATTATGTAAAACGCGGTTTAGAGTAGTGGAATCCACACGTGGGCCAAAACTGTCAAGTAGTAATTAGAAATTTTGCTTGAATTTATTATTTTTTTTTTATGTTTGTTTTAATATGTGATATTTTAGTGAAAAGGCAAAGATGTTTTTCTTTGAAAAAGTGCTGGACATGGGCACCAGTGACCCCCGTGATCCAAAATGGAAGAAGCGGGTAAAAGATGATGGATGGATGATCAAGTCCAAAGCATGCAAAAAAAAAAACCCATCTTTTAATACACTAGGTATTTGTGTGTGTTTGTGTCATTTAGCTCAAAACTACCATGCAAACATACATTATACCACATTTATGTATATGTTTTTAAGTCTTAATGCCAAATTGTGTATATTTTTTCTAATCCTAACCACTTGTATATGTGACAGCAGTTTAATGTAAAGTGTTACAGATCTACAAAAGGTGCTTTCTTGAGTGGGGGGTTCTGCAGTCCATGCATTAGTCAAATGGTCACATTGTGAAATCGCAAGTGCAAAAATGATCAAAAAGTTAGTTTATTGACATATTTATAGTCATATCAATATGAAAAAGCTTAACCTGAATTTTATCAAATGGTGTCGTTTGAAAGCGTTTACTGCACTAAGATTTCAGATATTTAATCTGCAGCTGAACTTTTTTTTTTTTTTTTTGACTCATACTACTTTTCATTGCGGTGAATACCTTTAAAAATAAGCTGTCAATTAAAAAAAATAACAGGAGTGGGGAAAATGCTAATTAATACACAATGGATCATTTGGTGGTGAAAATCTAATTATTTTTGCACAATTGACGAATATGTATAAGAAACAACTAAAACCTGATATAGTTGAAGCAACTGAAAGTGTTCGTGTTGGACGTAAATAATACAGAGGCTAAGAATGGTCTCAATAAACCACTGAATCCTCCCAATCAGCTTCTCCACAGGAGCTGCAGCTCCAGCTTCCCTGGGTGTTGTTATAATTCAATGCAGTACGTGTGATTGCTGCTTCAGACGGGTTAATGCACAGGTCAAAAACCTGTCTCTGTGGTAGCTTGCAAGAATATAGTGATTATAATAATATTCTGTTAGATGCCACTAGAGTTGTCTGTATTAAAGCTGAAGGCAGCTCAGGTCAGGTGTGATAACACCCTGCAGAAAATTCATCGCACCATCCTATAAAAACTTGTTTCAGGGTGGCCTGCTGTAACCAGCTGAAGCTGATGTGTTTGGATTTAATTACAAAGAGTCATTAGGGCCTGTTTATTAGCCCTAGAAACTCTGTTTAACGGGGGTCTGTGCTGGTATTTGAACTGCACATCCTGGCACAGTATTGTGCTCCTCCAGGATGCTCTGCAGGAACAGAGGGATGCAGCTCAGATGAAGGGGTAAAAAAAAACCCCAACACAATTTAGTGTAAATACAGAGAAATTTACAAAAGTGTAAAGTTTGTGAAGTCATGTTTTATTTCTGGCCTGTTTTGTGAGCTCTGACATCTTTAAGCATAATTTCTTAAGAGATTAATTAAACAACTGGAATGTAAATGTGTGTGAAAATGAGGAAATACGAGCGTGTGTGGGCTGCCGTTAAAGTGGTGCGTGATGTTTTCATCAGCGAGACACCAGCTGCAGGACACACCTCTACCTGCTCAGCCAGGACCACACAGTGTAAGTGTTTATTTTATCGATTTGCAGACATCTGTGCATGCTTTGCTGCTTCATGATATAGTGCTGCAGTTCACGTGTTTGTGTGAGAGAGAGAGAGTGGGTGAAGGCATGCAGCTCCCTGAACTGCTCTGCTGCATTGCAGCACATTCTGCACATCCCGAGGTTGTCGTAGTTCTCTGCTGGGGCACTCTTCCAAGGTCGCTGCAGGTCAATCCTCCCCATCTGCATACCCAGCCGCTGCGAGGGTTATTCTGCAAACACCAAATCTGTCAGCTGGTGAAGCAACAAGACGGCAGCGAGAACCACACAGGGGCGATAACCCGACTGCAGCTGCACGATAGCAGTAATCCAACCTCCGAGAGACACAACATTTACCCAAATGATCAACATGTGTATGGGGTGCCGTTTACACAGTTACACAGTCAAAAATTAACAGCAATATTTTGGTTTATTTAGCCTTTAATAAGGAAAAAAATCTGGTTGATCCACTCTGTGAAGGTGCTATTTAAGAGACTGAGCTGAAAACAGCACCTCAGACTGAGGAAGTCTCTTGGATGAGAGACGAAACGTTTCTAGATTTTTTTTGCTTTGTTTTGTTTTTTTGAATGTCCAGAGGACCAGATTGAACTTTTTTGGATTTTTCTACCTGGATTATTGAGCATGCATCAGGATAAGGAAAAAAATAGTTTTTTTTCTGCAAATTTATATATTCACCATGTTATTTATGCATTTATAAATGTCATAGTTCCAAACGAAATTTTTAATTTACAAGCTAAATATTTAGTTTAAAAACTAAACACTTAACTTGCAAGTTAAGTGTTTAGTTAGCAAGTTAAATATTTAGTTCCACACTAAATATTTTTGTTTCAAACTAAATTTTTTATTTACAAGCTAAATATTTAGTTTATAAACTAAATACTTAATTTGCTAGTTAAATATTTAAGTTAGCAAATTAAATATTTATTTTGGAAATTAAATGTTTCGTTTGAAAAATAAATATTTAGGTTCAAGCTAAATATTTTGTTAGCAAATTATTATTATTTTTTTAATTAAATGTTTAGCTTGGAAAATTAATATTTAGGTTCAAACTAGTTACAAATTAAATATTTAGTTTAGGATTTAAATGTTTAGCTTAGAAATTAAATGGTTTGTTTGGAATTTAAATATTTAGCTTGGATAATAAATATTTAGCTTGGAAATTAAATATTCAATTTACAACTAAATATTGAGTTCACTAACTAAATATGTATCTTGCAAGTTAAATATTTAATTTGTAAATTAAACATTTATCTTGGACAAAAACATTTAGTTTGTAAACTAAATATTTAGTGTGGGTCAAAATATTTAGCTTGCCAACTAGCTATTTAACTTGCAGGTTAAGTATTAAGTTTGTAAACTAAATATTTAGCTTTTAAATTAAATATTTAGTTTGGAACTATGACATTTAGAAATGTATGAATGACATGGTGAAAATATGATTTTGAAAAAAAAGCTTATTTTTTTTTTCTTATGAAAGGCTAAATAAACCAAAAATATTGCTGTTAATTTTTGACTGTGAAACTTTACAAACGGCACCCCGTACATGTGAGCTGCAGGACAAACACTCTGCAACTTAAGTCACAAACCGAAGTCATGATGTTGTTGAAACTTTGTCTGGGGAGATGTTTACAGTCTGTGAGCTGAAATTAATCTGGGTGACTCATGCAAAGACATCATAGCCAAATATAACCTGGTTTTACAGCGATATATTATTGTCTGACATGTTGCTTTTTGTTGTTGCATGTAAAACAATGGAAACAAAAGCAGAAATATGAAAACAGAAGAAAACACTCATTTGTGTTGTGAACAGTTTACAAAACGTGTCAGTTATGGTTTTGTTTTAGGAAGTGTTAGAGGACAAAGCATGGGGATTTCCCTCCTCATAAACCAACAAGAAGAAGAGTTTTCTCCAAAGTGGAACTTTGTTAGTTGATTTCTTTCCGATAGACTTAAAAATACGATTTTAGAGGATTTTTTTTTTTGCAGGATGCAGTGAAAACTGTGTCATTTGAAGTTTTGTGGTGGACGAAGAACAGGAGGTGATTTCGTGAAGCGAGAAGTATTTTTTTAGCAAATCGGAACCGCTCAGTTAAAAAACATAAACGTGTTTATTGCAAAGTGAATGAGTTGTGATTTCTTAATTGTTTTAATCGGTTGAGACTTTGGGCAGCCAGACAGTATATTTGTTCCAGATGTATTCTAATTTTTGTTTTTCTGCTAAAAATCTGATAATAAAAAGTTTTACTGAGTAAAAGAAGACGTTTTTGAGAGAATAGTATTTTTCTCACTGACTGAGCTCACCTCTGACAGTCCCTCCTCAGCTGACATCCGGGAGCTGTTTTCTGTTCTACAAATAATAAGCCTCGGCTCATCTGCCAGGATGTTTGGGGTTTGGCTGTAGTATTTCAACCAAAGGATTTCAGAGGGGCAGTATTCTTTGTTTTTTTTTTTTTGTCCCTCCTCACAGAGCACTGAACGTACTTACTATCTGTCTGTCTGTACATCTTGTGAGTGGAATAACTAGAAAAATAAGTGAAATACAACTTCCATGTTTGTGTATGGCTGCATCTAGGCGTAAGAAAGGTTCCTATTGACAACTGGATTACTACTGTATGTAAAATTCCAGAATGGTTTCCGTTCTATACAAATCTAATGTGGCCACCCCAGTCATTTGAGAAAATCATGCTTCCCAATTAAAAAAAATAAAAAATGCTTAAAAGTAGTTTCCTCAAGTGATTGGGGTGGCTGAATATTAATCTATGGTGGCTAAGGCCACCATTGGCCACCCCCTGGCTCCACCATTGCATCTGGTTGTGGATAAATTAGCTTTCTCCATTCTCCGTGATGCATCACTCTGCGCCGCCTCGGACAGCCAAAAAAATAAAATAAAAATGTAAAATAATTTAAATCTGCCTTTATTCTTCTACACAGTGCAACTCCTACTCATGTGGATATCTCACAACAAAACCATTACAGTTCACTTGCATTCCCTGTCCAGTTCCAGTGCAGCAAACCACTCATGTCGAAAACTGCAAACATTCAATATTCCAGTCCATCAGCAACGGGGTACACCAGAGTACCGCTTGTTCAGTGCTATTTTTGATTTCAGCAACAAAAAAACTTTATTTGCTTTAAAACCGCAAATAAAGCAAAAAAATATATATATATATATATATTTTTTGAACACGTGAGCACAAGTGGCACCTTTTTTTATTTATTCACAACTCAAAAATTCACCATATTCTTTCAGTACGGACACACAATTTATACAATTTATTATATTTTTGTGACGCGTTTATATCTTTAAACTTTAAGACAGTTTGTGGAGAATATATCTGTTTTGCGATCTAACATCACCAACATAACCAGCTCAATCACGTCGAAGCTCCATACGTCTTGGTCTGATTTCTTCCGACTCGTATCTGAAACGAAAGGAGGTAATTACGTTCTCTTAACGACTTGACACTAAAACTAATGGCCGACCGAGATAACAGATCTGCCATTACCACTCAGCACATATCTCAGCCGAAATAATGGTGGATATATTCAACAGCTCACAGTTAATTGTGAAGATTCTTGCTGCAGATATACGGAGACGATGACTAATGCTTTTAAATGTGACACGAAGTAACAGAGTCTAAAACACTTGTTTAACCAAGGGGGAAACTGGGATTGTTGCACTGTGACCACAACAAGGGTTTTATAGGGAGACACCTCAGTAATGGCTATAAAAAGACAGACACATAATTTAAAGGCTTAATTCACACTTTTAAATGGGCTGTTGTACAAGGTTCTCATCCAGTGTAATTGTAGTGCGAACAATAAATGAGTCAGCAAACCCTCAGACTGAGGAAAATGCCAGCGTAGATAATAAGCAATGCATCACACTGACCCAATATCAAGAGAAACATGAAACAAATCAAAAACCCTGAAATAAATCTCTGTCATCTTAAGTGGACTGCAGCAATTGTGCTTATTCTGAAACAATCCTTATGGAATAACCATAAACGTCAAATGTAGAAATCAACTCGACATCTATAAACTGTTTAGAACACAGTATGTTGCTTATGTTTCATGTCAGTGATTTAGAGCAAATGTATGCTTTGTAAAAAAAAAAAAAAAATAGTTGTGTCCTTTAAACAAAAATATTTTATATGACATGTATTTTTTTTTTTAAAAGATATCCTACGACTGGTTTGGGTTCAATGTGTGATATATCTGAGTGTGTTTGTCTTCTGCACCAGCGGATGAATAACCTTGACAGGTGTCTGTTTGCAGAATAAAGAAAAATAACATTTAAAATGAATCTGGACACATTGCAGTTGGATCCTGACCTACTTTATGTCAGACATTTTGAGCTAAAATGTTAGGATTATCTCAAGTGTATCACTGAAGGCCCTGCTATATACAGTTAAAAAGTCTCATGTGGAAATACAAGCAAAAGAAAAACAAACTTTTTGGAAATAAATATTCTGCGAGAAAACTGACACACATCTGAAATGCTTTACTAAAAAGGCAGGAATGTAGACCGGTTTTGTTTGCAAACATGAAAACTCATAAAATGAAGTAAATTTTCAAAAGTTTTCTTTATTTTGAACTTAATTCCATGTTAGAAAATTAAGAAAATCTCTGACACTTGTGGTTTTCTTTCATGCCTCATCGGTGCATTTGTTTTTAGGACTTTTGTTTCTTTTCCAGTTTAACTTTTTTTTTTTGTTAGAGGCACAAGTTTATTTTTTGTGATGTTTGTTTAAAATTGCTGAGCAATTTACACTCAGAGTTTTGATTTTTCTGTTTCTTCTTTCAGCTGTTCTGTTTTTCATGTATTGACACAGGGAGCAAACTCGCTCAAGGGTCCAGGGTGGGACAAATATGGATGGAGGCAAGTGTGGGTGCTTCAAATTTCCCATCATGATTTTTTGATGTAACAGTCCAGGGATTTGAACCTGCAACCTAACCTCCACCCATATTTGTCACACTCTCTCCACAGCAGGGGAATAACATGAGGGTAGATCCACCCAGAGCTAAGACTGAGCAATACTGGAGAAGAATATGGGAGAAGGAGACATCACACAGTCATGATGCTCCATGGCTATGAGATCTAAAATCTCAACACAGTTATCTCCCAGAACCAGTGCTCATTACAGTGTCCCCCCAGAAAGGGGTAATTCCATCCAACTAGTGGCCATTCACCTGCCTCTGTACAACATGGAAGCTCCTATCAGGCACCATAGAAGCTAAGATGTGAATAGACATATGGGTCAACACCTGAGCAAGATATTTATCAACATCGGGGGGCCAAGCACCAGCTACTGGTCGACAGAACCGTTGCTCATGACTAGAGTTGCATTCGGGCCCAAAAAATTTGATCCGACCCAGCCTGTAGCCATCATTTTTGAACCCCACCCGACCCAAAGAATTAACAGTAATTACAAGTCCGAACCCGACCCCCAACCCCCACCCCAACATTTTTAATTAAGCTTTGACTGCTTATAGTTATTAACGGTCAGTGGACTAGCGGGCTGCGGTGAAGTTAGTTTAACGTTGGATGCTGGAAACTCCGTGGCTTCAGCGGTGTCTTCCTCTCGTTTGAGTTCGGCTGATCAAAATCAGACTGCCTGGATCAGATCAAATGAGAGGAACACAACACTGAAGCCACGGAGCTTGAATGTCCAACGTCCAACTTAAAACTAACTACCGCAGTGAAGCGCGGCTGAATAAAAAGGGCAGAAGATCGGAGCTGAGGGGGTGTTTTTCCTTTCATGGCCATCAAAGAACAATAAAATCCTGTTTCTGCCTGCATTCTGATTTATTCAGACACAGACCCTGCTCTGGAATCTCACCTGTTTGGGTCATCGGCCGCATGCACCCGCTGAGTGCAGCGGTTGAATGAAAGTCCATTTGGGCGATGGATCACTTCCTGGCAGTATAGTCCCATCTGAAGCTTAACTGAACTTTATTTTACATCTTTCAAGTCTAGTCAGCTCACAATGAAATGGCCGCGTGCGGCTGGTGAAGGTATGGCAAGCCATGTTGCCATATAATTGGATCGTGGCTGGTCCACTGACGCAATCAAAATCCTGACGCCAACTCGGCCCACCCATCCAGCACATTATCATGGCCCTGGCCACCCCGAATTCAGGTCAGGCCAGACCAGGCCGGGCTTCAGGCCCGGGTTAGAAATGACAGCGCTACTCATGACTGTGCGACCAGACACACAAAAAACTGTGCACGGTGGAAGGCTATTCTAGAAGCCAATACAAAGCAAATTGCACAAATCAGCATAAAATGTGGCATATACCAAGGTGATGCACTATTCCCACTCCTGTTCTGCACATGTCTGAACCGCCTCACCCACATTGTTGCAAAGAGCGGGTTTGGATACCAGTTCCAAAGTGGAACAATCATCAGTCACTTCTTCTATGTACATGGATGACATCAAGCTGTATGCAAAAATAAGTGAGACATCCACTCACTGATCCACTTCATCAGGATATACAGCAAGGACATTGTAATGTCATTTGTACTGATAGATGCAGTTAACTGGTATGCAAGAGACGCAAGGTGATCACAACTGAAGGGGTTTAACTTTGCTTCAAGACATGGACACACTGTTTGCACAACTAGGAGCTTAACATCATAATAAAAGACCTGTAGAGAAAAAGCTAAAGAGCTCTAAGAATCTTTGTTCACAGGTGAGAAGGCCATAATATAACAAAACCAGGCACTCAAAACCCAAACTAAAGAGCTAAAAATGTTTTGGTGAAACTGGTAATTATTGAAAGTGACCATATTCGGGTCATAAAGGAAAATGAAATCCCGCAGCATCAAAACATGGCCTTAAAGAGAGATGTTTCTGAGAGCAACAAAAAGCTGCAGAGCCAACATGCCTTACAAGCAAAGCATGAACATCTTCAAAGACAAGGCCAGGAGCTGAAACTAACCCTGGAGGGCTCCCTGTGCTTCTAAAGATGGCTGTAAAAGTTTGAGTCAAGTCAATTCCTCCACGTCTGATGAAAACCAGGTGTTGAAAGACAAAGTAAAGCAGCTATCCAGAAAGCTCTGTGAAGATCAGAAGGCCATGGAACTCCAGGATGAGGCTGTGCAAGGAGCTTCAAGCTGTTCTCAACTCATTGAGTTTCAGTCCAACTACAATGAGCTGAAGACAAAACACGAGGCTATAAAACGCCACAGGGCCTTAACTAAAGTCTTTTCAACAATGAGCTGAAGGACTCCAAAATACATTATTGGCTCTTGGGGGATTCTAAAGACAACTTCATGGTCCTGAAGCAGGTAAAGTCATCCCTGATTGAGGAAAACAGGATCTTGGAAGAAAATGTAAATCAACTGACCAAGCAATTCAATTCAATTCAATTTATTTATATAGTGCCAAGTCACAACAGAAGTCATCTCAGGGCACTGTAGAAAAACATTCACATACATTAAAAAAAGTCAAAATTATCTATCTAAGGAAGCCAGCAGATTGCATTGAATCTTCACTTTGTCACCGTCTCCCAAGCAACTGAGTGTGGAACTGAGGACCTCTATGATCTGGCTCTACTGCAAGGCAAGGCAGTGTTCTCCACTTGCAGACCAAGAGTCCATCCCTCTCAGATAATCTAGTAGAAGCTAGTTTTCATGCTTCGAACTGTGTCCGATGAGACAGATACTGAAGTTTCAACCCAGCAGCAGCTGGCGACATGTCTAGACAGTCTATCTCTTCTTGACGATCCTTTGGTGCAGTCAGCTGAAATTCAACCTGAGACCAGCGGGATCAAAGAGACTTTGAGAAACACATACCAGAACAATGTCATCAGATACTGGGTTCCACCTTGGTGTTTTTGAGACTTCCCTCAATCAGTTCCTGTTCAACCTGCTAATTTTTCCTCTCACAAGATCCGAGGATAAACTCTTACTGTTAATATGACAATTGTCTTGATTTTACTGCTGGTTTCCTTAGAGCCAGCCATTTTTCTTTACTGATGATGGTCACTGATGATCATTTGGTTTTAGAGCTGTGTTGGAAATCTTTGTTTTGACTTATTGCTTTATAGAACTCAACTGTGCTCACCAGCCCCATTTCTTTTAAGAGCAAATAACTTAATTTTTCGGACTGGTTTATTACTTGTTGAAATTATATTTTGACTTTTTTTTTTTTTTTTACATTCCGCGGCTTCTGTGGTTTCCAGCCCATTTGTCTTTATTGGCCAGGATCAACGAGTGTGTTTGGTTTTTGAACTGGGTTGGAAACAGAAAGGCCCCTGGACCGGGGTTTGAACCAAGGACCTGCTCGCTGAGAGGCAGCAGCTCTACCAGTTGCGCCACCGTGTTGGAACGCTGCCCATTTCTTCGAAATTTAACAAGAAAAGCACCTAAAACAATTATTTGTTTGTTTGAAATTATAGCAAAGGTGTGTCACAGTTGAACTTTTACTTAACAAATGCACTTTAATGGTCAAATAAGCTGTATTTCACCGGGGCAGTGCAGCTGGTTTGATGGTTGTTTCAAGCAGCGAGCAGAATGAAGGGGGGTGGTGTCTATGGCAAGCCAGTTGTGTCATTAATAGCTGGTGAAGATTCTCAGTCATCCAGGACATGATAAATTAAAAAAGTTCAAGACAAAAACCATAAAGTATAATAAATAAATTCCAGTTACCTATTACATGAAACAACGGCATGCCTTACAACTCTGCTGTCATCTAGTGGTTGAAAATGGTACTGTTAAAAAAATCAGTCAGAATGAATGAAAACGGTCATATCTCAGCCAAAAATTGGTTTAAAAATATGGGAAAAAAGTCAATAAATACGTCACTTCAGCCTATGTCACAGTACATGCAAATTATGCAAAACCCCGCACCTTATAGGCCAAAAAATATGGTAGTGAGTGGCAGTATGGGTACAAAAGCTAATTAGTCTTTTCTGAGGCTGTATATTCTCTATGAGAAACTCAAGTTACTGGGCCATAGTACCTCCAAGGGCTCAGTGAAGAGGACACAAGGAGTGCAGGCCTCCAGGAAATGATCAGGAAAACTAGAAGCACAAGAAAAGCCAAGGTTAGAATTTTCTAAGGCATGGTTAGTCTTTCTGAGGCTGTTACTAATGCCATGTGGTACATAATGTTCCAGCAATGAGGTACTAGTATATAGGCCCTTAAAAGCAGGATGTATCATCAGCCAGAATCAGAAACAGCTGCTGGTAGTTAGTGCCACCATGCCACTCAGGGAGCTGCAAAGAATGATTATAGTAGAAATCCCACAGTTCCAGAGTCAGCATTTCTTCACAAGCTTAAAAGAAGAAGTGTTATAAATCAGTATTTTGTGGGATTCCTAGGTTTCCAGACACAATCACTTTCCCCACAGATGTGAATCATCTCATTCATCCACCAGTCCTCACCTGCACCCGATTTGGAAGACTGCTCTGCTGAGTATTTAAACTCCTGCCAGACGTTCATCCAATGCTGGAACATTATGATACCTTATGGTAACAGTGGACAGCTGGTAAACTTATTCCTTGAGAACGTTGACTGACCTTGTGATCATCTTGTGTCCTTTAAGCCCTGCTCCTCTGTGTCTTCTGAGACCTCCTCACTCCTTGTGACCTCACCCAGTCATCATCTTGTTCCTGCAATCATCAAATATTAACCTAGATCAAAAAACTACCCAGCACCATCAACCTGTTCCTCTCTACACCAATACTCGCCTCTTCTGGATTACCTTTCCTCCTGCTTTGGAAACTTAGGACCTCGTTTTCTCTCTCCTTTCCAACACAACCTATAAAACCACCACAAATCAGAAAGACTGCCTACAAACAATCCATTTTTCAAGAATTCAGAAAATTACCAATACTCACCTTGTCCCTATTTCCCTTTCAACCCTGTACATTTACTTGCACCTGTAAATACATCACTTACATTTTGTACGCTTGACTCTGTGTCTGCATCAGTCTGCTGACTTGGGGTCTTATATATTTAATGTCATGTTATATTTAAACCTTTTTTAATTCTTCAATAAAATTCAATATTTCAGGCTCAGTCCTGATTGGGAACTTTGTCCTATAATATTCCTTTTTGACAAATGTTGGCACTTTATTAGAACAGGGACACTTGAGATTGAAGAGTTTATTTCCTGTTGTAAAATATTTTTATTCATTTGTTACTTAAAGTAGGTTTTTGGGGGAAATGTACTGTTTAAAATCCCTTTGGTTTTTGTCACACGGTAAAATTAAGTTTCAAAGCCTTTGTTTTGACTCCAACTTGATGCAACGCATTGCAGTTTGTTGAAGAAAATTGATCACAGATAATCGGCAAACCAAAATTCAGTTTACTGTTTGTGTGTACAGCACAAATATGTGAAATCCTTTCATTTCTTTTTCACATATTGGGGAAAAAATACAAAATTACCTCATATAGTCCATGTAGTGTATAAGTCCACAATTTAGGCTTTAGTGTTTTGTTGGCAGAGATTTAAGACATGATAAGTATAAAAGTTGTCTGACATACAACAAGACTGGTCAACCAATAAAACCTACTAAATAAATTAAGCATTTTTCTGACTGATGTTCTGGGATTTAGTTATTTTAGTATTGCAGACTGAAAGGTGTTCTGATTGATGGAAGTGCGACGACTCGTTCCAGGGAGCATTGAGTTTATTTGCAAATGTAATCTGTGCATAATTAACAACTTGATTTACTAAAAGAAAGAGTGTAATTATGCAATCAGTGTTCTGCATGGCTTGTAATTTAAGTGCACGTGAAGGTGAGCTTAAAAGGTGCAGTTCAGCAGCAGGATTTGTGTGAAAACTGCAATCTTCCACGTTTTTAATGACGTTTTGCGATAGAATCACACTAACTAGTACCAGTGAGAATTTGATGTACAAGAGAAGTTAATTACATTTTATCTTTCCAACCATACCTGATTAATCCTCACCTGCTTCCCAGAAAACTTTCTACAAAATGTGTCATGTTAGAAAATACAGAATTTTCTGTAAGTTTTTGTCTCGCAACACTTCCTGTGGCTTATTGTATCTGAATTATCTGGTGATTCTTTACCAGCTTTTGGAATTTCTGGCTTTGTTTCTCCATTCTTCTTCCTTCCTTCCTCGGCGCTGAAGTGAGGTAGTTGCATAAACCCGAAGCTGATTTGCAGTGACAGCAGTGGAGGCAGGCAGAAGTGGGGTTTGAAATCAGAAAGACACAAGTGAAGAACAGTGGTGAGGACATGAGAGTGAAACTATTGCAGAATACTGTCTTGTGTAACCTCTTTTGTTTTCTTTCATAACTCCTATTACATTTAATTATTTAGTTCGGTGATTAAACATTGACTGTATAGAAAAGATTAGGGTTTCATACACCAAACTTGTAAATCGTGTACAAAAGAAATAAATATATGATCTGGTTTCAACATTTGGACAGATAAATGCTTTATGAGGAGAAACTCAAATCCAATTAGCTCTAACAGAGCATAAATCTTCCTTTTTTGAAGTTGGTGGACAACAAAACTGGAGACTGGATGTTTGGTTTGATTCATGAGAATGGGGGTGGGCACAAGTCTGAATTACTGCTGTTATTTCATTTCTGTTGAGAAATGCTTGAACAAGTGTTTGGTAGAACGGTATTTTGCTTCAGTGCTCATACGCATATATCTACAAAACTCCCTTTAAGACACGTACAGTTGGATTTTATGTAGTTGCTTAATTTTCATGGTTAAAAGCCTAAAAGTCTTTGAAGGAATCATTTCACCTGCTGCCTTTCATGCCAGAATTTTAGATAGATAATCTTGGAAAATGACAGAGATGTATAGTCAAACCATGAAAATAATGTTGGTATGAGTGGCAAAAGACTTTTAGCTACAACCACATCAAATTTGAGCTTAATATCAATTAACCTGTTTTAGTTATAGCCATTATTGTGTTGGCTACTGTCAGTTATCTATGGGGGCCATCTTGAATGGGGTTGCCTCTAAATGTCAATGTGTTGTAAATATACCTGCAGTGGTTAGTTTCATTAAAATCCATATAGTTCTTACTGATATATTTTGCTAACAAATAAACAAGGTTAAGTCCAACTATTAATGCAGCTAAAGTTAAAAACAGGTAAAGCTTTAAGGAAAGATGCTCCGAAATCCGTAGCATTTGTAAAAAGTACTGTAGTTTTAGTTACAATCACATTAAGATTGTCTCAATGCCTGTAAATCTGACTCAGTCATTGTCAGTTTTGGACATATGGCTGCAGCAGCCATCTTGAATTGGGTTGTGTCCAGAAGTAATCAGTTGTACATGTACTGTATAACCAATTCAAAAAACGTTCAATACAAAAATGCCCCCAAAAATACCCAATGTATACCCAATGAACATTTCCTGAAAGTTTAATAAACTAAAAAAAGGGCCAGTGGTTCTACGTATGCTGACCTTGCACTTTACATGCTATAACTAATACTTAATATGTCACTATAATAATCATATTCAGATTAAATCATAATTGTAAACATTACATTGCTCACTCAAAATAGTTAATGTTAATATCTAATCAAAGGCTTTGCACAATCTGTTATTACTCAGAATATGTGTTGGGGATCAGGCTCAGCCACTAATGTAGCAAGTTTTAGAAAAATATGCACAAAACAGACTGAGTTACAGACATTTATGAGGTTTTTCAGGTCTTTTTGACTTTTGCAGCCACTTTGAAAAAATAAATGTAAATCCTTAACAAGGATTATCACTGTAAGAAAAAAGAAAATCACTGTAATGCCACTCTAATATTTGATGCTGCTGCTCTCATGCTGCTGCTGATATCATGCTGCTGTATTCATTCATACCCATCTACTCACTACAAATTCATGTTTTGGCTGCTGTTTAATATACCATATTATTTAACATTATTATTGTTTAGCGTATATCTTAGATCCTTATATACCATTTCTTTTTATACTTTATATTTTTGCTATTTTTGGATGTAACTGGGACCTTGAGTACACAAACTTGTTCCACCTCATGTACAACATGCGATGCAAATGTCAATAAGGAAACTTGAACTTGAATAGGGCAGCCTCTAAATGTTAATTAGTTACATCCAATCATTACTTTCTGCAAATTTTATTACAATTTCCAAAACAGTTCTTTAAAATATTTTGTTAAAATACCGGCACACAAGCCCACACATACTACTGTCCTAAAGCGGGATACAACCATACTGCTAATGCTAATGCAGCAGCATTAACTTTATAAATTCTTTTTTTATTCAGCCTGTCCATTTTACACCATGTAGAGTTAAATACATTACTGAAGCAACATGCACAGTCCTGCTCATTTATATAAGCTGAAGCTCTGGAGTTGAGCTGGAAGACAGAGCCTCAGCTGGTCTTAGATAGTGAAGGAAATGGATTTGAATGCATTGCATCGCTGGAAGGCATACCATCCATTAGATGCACAAACAGCACCTGATACAGCAACAAATTATTAGACAAGAGAAAATTGCCTTCGGCTCATGGCTTGTTGCCTTTTATTGCTCACGTATTGAGCTGAACAAAATTTTTTTAAATGAGCACCATTATGTCTTTCAATCTATCGCTGCCAAAGATCAAATTAATACAACACAGTCTCTATTAGAGCAATGACGCCAGAAATAAGCCTTCCAACTCACCAATAAACTGCCTTTCATACACACACAGTGTAATTATCATTTGACCCAGCACAACAAGAGCATCATGCAGCCTGAAGCTCAGTGTTTGCAGCTTTTCACTCGCTTTAACATCTGAACAGATGCTGGTTTGTTAGCTCCTTCTAATTGGAACTGCAACTTTCACTTGACCTTAGCACAAAAATACGTAAAAACTAAACATATTTGAGGTAAAGTTGCAGCCATTTTTGTCGTTTGGTGAGGTTGATGAAGTGTGACAGACATTTTGACCTGGCTTGACTCTAGATGTCAAACATCTACATCCATTAAATGTTTTTTTTTTAAATTATTATTTATAGTCCAACCTGTGGTTTAAATATATTTTACTAATACTATAGATAAATAAACATGCACAGACATGCAGACACCTTTAATTGCATTATCGCCCACTTTATGGCAGCAGGAGACAACAAATGGCGTCTCTAAAGATGTAAAAATCAGGAATTTGTGACGTAATGTAACAACAAAGCAACAGGAATATAGTGCATAACGGAAAGAACCTCCATTTATCACAATGAGCAGGTACAAGGGTGCACTCCTGGCTCAACACACGTCTAAGAACAGGTCAGAATACAACCCACCTTGGCTCATTAATTGTATTAGTGTAGTTACTGTGGGAGTTCTACTGTCAGCTCCTGCTCCCACAGTCAGACTAATTAGCCACACCTGTGATCCTGTGACTTGATGAGCACGAGGCATATAAGACGCCTCAGAAGACACTCATCCAGCACTGGAGCATTACCTGCCAACACTAGTCTTGTTCTAAACTTCTTAGTGGTCCAAGCTAAATATTAATGACGTGTTTATTTTCATACCTTCAGGTAGTTACCTTTCATGTCCGGTGTTGCTGAAATCTCTTCTGTGGCTCTCAAGCTCCTCTGTATCTCATCAACTGCCTCCATACCTTTCTATCATTTGCCTTTCACCTGCACCTCTTCCACCTGGAACCATTTGGGTCTACTTTCCCCACGCCTGACCTCAACCACCAACGTAAGAGAGAACTGCAATATCATTATCGCCCTCGACATCCTAGACTGTAACCTTCTCTCTGCTCTTCGGGGTTCCAGCCCCTCCCCTGACTTATCTCTCATATCTCACCTTGTAAATAAACACTGTAAACTGACTCTGAGTCTTGGTCTCTGTTCTCATCGGTCCTCCTTATATCTGGGTATAGCTGCAATCCTCACAGCTATGGCTCTTGAAATAAAGGATGAGATGACACCCTGGGGATGTTCTTGATGACTTTGTCCCCTCCTACTGTTCAGCAGAATGACACACGGGCAGTTTTATTCTCATTTAAAAAATAAAAGACCTGGCATTCCTTGAAGGAATGCATATCATGCAATGCCTGTCATTAGTTTAAATATCATAGAATATCAGAATGACAGAGAAATGCAGCTACTTTGGTCAAACCTTGAGAATAACGTGCAAGCTCGTGTAATATTGAAATACCTCATGTGACAGGTTAGCACTTGTGGTGTGGGTTGTGAATAATAGTTAGCTACTAACCCACCAAATTTTAGTTGTCAAATATTTCTTATTTTAGCCAGTCGTGTGCAGGCTAAGGCTAATTAACGGTTGGTCTTCTTGACTTGAGTTGGCTCCAAACGTTAGAGGACTCCATGATTACTTCCTGAAGGGTTTATGTTCTGAGATTTATGAGATACAGTAGGCCCTCGTTTATTGCGGGGGATCCGTACCCTGAAACCCTGTGATAAGTGAAAAAACGTGAAGTAGGAACAGTAGGACAAGTAGTAGTTTATTTTAGTATTTATATATACAGTATATATATAAATGCATATATTAAAGGTGCTTAAAAGCCTTCCCACACTTCTGCAATATTCTAAACAATGTTTCTAAATTCTAAACGCGCCCACTTCTCCGCTGCAGAACAGAAATCGACAGAGGAGGAAGGAGGAGGTGCAGGAGGAAGTTTCTCCTGCGGTATGGGCTGCACACAGGTGCAGCAGGTGCTAAATTATTACACTAATTTATTTTAAATAAAAAATCCATGCCGATCATGTGGCTCATCCATCAGTCAGTCATTTGTGTCTCATGTCCACTCTTATTTTGAAAAAAACGCGATAGAGCGAGTCTGCGAAAAACAAACCCTGAAGTAGCGAGGGATTACTGCACTTTACTAATAGTACAGACAAACAAATGCACACACACACACAAATTAATAAAAACTTTATCGCTCATTCAACATTGATAGTAAATGATAAAAATTACAATAAATAAAACAAGATTAAATCACAATACACTGCCGTAATCCCAAGTTTTGATATGACGATGAATGCACAAGACTAGTCTAAACTTCTGAACTGCTCTGTAGTCCTCTCAGGGCTGTGGAGGATTACGATGCAAATAAAATGCAAATCACCTTTATTGATTTTGCAGAACATGTTACCGAATGTCGGTTTTGTCAAAACAACGAAACAAGCAGGGAATTCTTCAGTGACCTGAAAAGGATTCAGTATGAAACATTGGATTAAAATGAACACTGTGTGTTCACACACCACCAGTACATACAAACCCAATAATCTGTTAATCCGCAGACAGGTCAATATGTCGGTTGGCTCTTTTTGAACCGAGCAGGAATGGGTATCGTTCTTTGAGGGCATTGGACCAGAAAAAGGCTTTAGGCAAATTTGTTCAAGCTTCTTCTTTCTGTTTATGATGAGACGGAGACAAAAAAAAAAGAAAGAAAGATAGACGAGTTAATCTGGAGTAAAAAGCCTCACATGTCAGAGGGAGGCAACGATGGATTTGTGTGAAGCTGTGTAAAACATCAGGTAGCATCAAATCAAACAACTAGGGCATTATAGGAAAATGAAGATTTTATATTTATGTTTTATTAATCAGAATTGTGGTAACAGACACATTTATTAGCACAATGCACACAATTAATTAATGCTTCAGGAAGAGCATTCAGCATAAAACAACTGTCAAATCTTTCGTGTGACTTTGCTTGCTGCCGTGATCTCCGAGGAAAGTAGCAGTCGAAAGGACAACGTTGCAACATGTCACGATCAAAGTACGTGTCGTAAATGACTCGCAACTACTACCACAATAAATTCTAGGTCAATATTTATTAAATAAATGATTTCTATTTTATTTTTATGTGTCTTTGGATCAGCTGCTGCAGCCTTTTTGAATCAAACTGAATCAAAAATTTAATAATTCACTTCAATTTTATGAATACATCCCCCAGCGATAAGTGAAAAACCGCAAAGTATGGATACAAGTTCAAATTTCACTCTCAATCTCCCTCCTTCTGTGTAAATAAACAATTAAAATTTAAATACTGTAATATGTTATTACAGCATTTAAATTTAAATTGTAGAGAAGACAAGTGCAACAGGACAGCAAAGGGTTAACCCTTCACGAAGCAGCTTCAGCCGGAGGAGAAATGTGTGGGTGGAAGAGAGTGGAGATCATGACAGGCTGCAGAGGGAGCTTCTCCCTGCACCTGTGAGCTGCACAAAGGTGCAGCGGGTGCTAAATAATTTAAAATAATTTATTTTAAATAAACAATCCATGGGCAGCACGGTGGCGCAACTGGTAGAGCTGCTGCCTCTCAGCGAGCAGGTCCCTGGTTCAAATCCCGGTCCGGGGGCCTTTCTGGGTGGAGTTTGCATGTTCTCTCCGTGCATGCGTGGGTTTTCTCCGGGTACTCCGGTTTCTTCCCACAGACCAAAAACATGCATGTTAGGCTGATTGGTAACTCTAAAATTGTCCCTAGGTGTGAGTGAGAGAGTGAATGGTTGTTTGTCTCGTTTGTCTCTATGTGTCCCTGTGATGGACTTGCGACCCATCCAGGGTGTACCCCGCCCCTCGTACAGTGATTGCTGGACATGGGCACCAGCGACCCCTGTGACCCAAAATGGGTAAAGAAAATGGATGGATGGATAGATAAACAATCCATGCTGATCATTCGTCTCATCCATCAATCAGCCAATTCTGTGTCATGACCAATCTTACTTTGAAAAACCGCGATAGAGCGAGTCAGCAAAAGTCGAACCACGAAGTAGCGAGGGACTACTGTACTTTCTACAGGTTTTATTCAAATTTGTTGTCTTTATAAGATGTTTTGCTAACAGACAAAGCTTAAGCCATCTGTTGGTAATAAAGTCTAAAATTCAGAAAGGACTGAATATTCTCATAACTCTGGAATCACAACACAAATCCGCACAACCAGTGAATCAGCAAAGCCTCAGTTTCATTTGATCTTTCAAATGGCATTATCAGTGGGTGCCTCAACGTTCTTAACCTGCAACGAATCAGAGCAGTGCAATGTATCATGTGACAATACAGTCTCAGAACAGAACCCGTGTGATGTAACCAGAGTTGTTCTGATTCTGCTCTGACAAGACTGAGTAGAAGTCTGATTAAGGCCAGAGAGATTTTGCCGGAGCGAATGAAACACGAGCTCCCAGCGTAGGCTGACCGCCAAGCCACTCATAATCAGAAGCATTAGTCAAATTTGTATTTTCATTTGATGATGGCTGTAGTTGGGTTTTAAAAGCTCAGAGCATCAGTCTGAAACTGGTGGGTCTAATATGCCCAAAGTCCAGTCTGGAGCTCTTAGTTTTTATTCATTTTTGCTTTTTCACTTGATCGAATTCCTCTTTTCAAAGTCAAAGGCTCATCAGTGTCAGACAGGTTACTTAGTTTTACACCTTAAATGTTTGACGTAAACTTCATGGGAACATGTTGTTATGTTTTCCGTCTAACTTTGGAGCAAACTGCCTCACCCGTTAAATCAAAGTGTGAATCTTGAATCAGCTCACATATTTTTATTTTGTACACTTTTTGAATATCAACCCACTTTCTCGCACTGTTTTAGCCATTCATACATACATCAAAACTTTGAGTTTATTCATACGTTGCGTCACGAGACTGACATTCTTATTCAGATAATATATTAGCTTAATGAAATGTGTGGATATATGCACCTTGTTTTGCTTATTTCAAATGATATTGTGCTAAATATGATCTGATTTCCATTTCTGGTAGTTTTAGTTATATGCCTACAAATCCCAGCATTCACGCATCCACCAGTTATAGAGCACAAGATGGCGAGATTTTATTGGTTGAGAGCTGGGTCACATGATAGGATAGGGCTTCCCATTCGTTGATGGTGGTGCCTCCTCCTGGAAGGTGTGGCCAAGCTCTGAAAATCGTGTATTTAGAGTTTACACTTGGAGCCATTGTTTTGTGACGGCATGGAGAAGCGGTAACGGCCCAGGGCTGGTGATCTTTGTACCGTGTGTAAAATAAACCTTCTGAAATGGATGGCGATTGCTCCGCCTCTGCAGGTATAGAATATTATCTAACAAGACATTTGATTGTTTTTATTTTTATATTTGTCTAAAGGTTTAACTTTATCTGAAAAATATTTTTTCCCCACAAAAGAACCTTTGAGATATTTTCAATTTCTTAAAAAGGTTTTATTTTGAAAATATGCTTCAGTAAACTATATTTTTCTGTTCTTATGGTACTTTCTGCATAGATAGCACTAACTTTTTTAGCTACTTTTTTGCAACTTTTAGCTTGTCATTTGATAATTTTGGCTATTATTTTTGTACGTTTATCTTTCAGCTAGTCTTTAGCTAAATTTAGCTTTTAACTAGCCTTTAGCTTATTTTAGCTTTTGGTTAGCATTTTTCGTCTTTGATCTACTAAAGACCATTTTAGCTGTTTTATTTTTATTTATTTATTATTATTATTATGAGAGTACTTTGCTGAGACAATGCCAGGAGGAACCACCGTCGGGTCTGAAGTGGTGTGGATGGTGTGAAACGACGACGTGTGACGGACTTTGGGATAAGAATCAAAAAGCCGGAGACGAGCTGGAGCAGCCATCCAGCTGCCCGGCAGGCTTCGGCCTCATTAGATTCAGCAGCAGTTTGGGTAAGTGTGTGCGTTTGCTTGCACAAGCAAGAAGGCCCAGTGGGGAGGAGCAGATGCTCCATCCTCATGCTGAAAACTCCCCGTGTGTGTGTTAGCTCTCAGAGTAAAGGTTGTTTTCTCTCTCATGCTCTATCTGAACCAATTTCCCCTTTAGCTTTTGACCCTAATGAATAGGTAAGCTGAGAATGCGTGCAATATCTGTGTAGTGAACTGTGCACAGATAAAGCAATCCCCTATTGTACTATTTTAATATTCTTTAAAGCTCTGAGATCTTTTCATCCTTTCTGTACAAACATTAGTTGTGTTGCACATAAAACATCAAGCCGAACCAGATTCTGACTTTTATTATTGAAGCTTTGTTTAAATAACATTTTGTAGTAATTATGTAGCAATTATAGTTCCTCTTTGGTTCAGTTGTTTAATTCTTTGAAATCCAAATGTCACAGTGTGTCACAGCATTCATCTGAATGTGGCTTCCTGGCAGCAGAAGGTTATCCACTGACCCATTCTAATACATATACGCTCCCAAACGGAGCCAAACGGCGATCATCCCTCTCCTCCATGTGCGCTCCTGACGTCACAGCGACCCCATTGGCTCAGCTTCAACATGTGGGGTCATGCAGTCGACAGAGACAGGCTGCTATTTTTAAAAGTTCAGCTATCAGTCATTGGATGATGTATTTCACAGGAATTTTTCAGACAGTCTGTGTTGCCTGGTTTTCTCCTTCATTTACCGTTTTTTTTTTTTATATTTGTCTACACTAATTGCACACCTTGACTATTGACGTTTTAAATGTTGGCATCAATCATTTATCTGTTAGCTAAATATCTCATGAATTACTAGTTCAATGTTAATGAAACTATCAGCAAATAAATATCGCACTTACATCTACAACTGATTTTATATTTTGAAATCAATCCAATTCAAGATGACAGCCACTGCTAATCCCAATAGTCAGTACAAATATGGCTTGAACTTAGTCAGTTCTACAGATACAGAGCTAAACATTTGTGTGGTAGTAGCTGAGGGTCATCCTTAACTCGGGGCTCTACTCCATGTGTAAAACCATTGCTTAAAATGTATTTAACTTTTAAAATCAACACTTTGATAGGAAAATATCTGATGAACCATTGGACTGATGCTAGTGAATCTTTCTAATGCGCATGTGAAACTGATTGAGATTTGAAATCAACCCAAATCAAGATGGCTGTCACAGCTAACTTACATGTACCAACACAAAAAAAGGCTAAATAAATGGAAATAAAGTTTATGTGGCAGCAACTGAGGCATGTTAACCATGTCACAAGATGCAACTGTAGTGGAAAGTTTCCTGATGCATGCTCAAGTACGAAGTGGAAAGTTGTGAACTTGAATTAAAACTTTGTCATGAAAAGCAGCAAGCAATGTGCATTCCATCCATCCATCCATCCATCCATCCATCCATCCATCCATCCATCCATCCATCCATCCATCCATCCATCCATCCATCCAT
>NC_056513.1:13350847-13357250 GCF_014905685.2 Nematolebias whitei | reverse complement strand
CATCCATCCATCCATCCATCCATCCATCCATCCATCCATCCATCCATAATCTTTTACCCCCTTTTTCCTTTTCAGGTCATGTGAGTCACTGGTGCCAGTATCCAGCCATCACTATGTGAGAAGCGTGGTACACCCTGGACAGGTCTCCAGTCCATCACAGGGACACATAAACAAACGAGACAAACAACCATTCACTCTGTCACTCACACCTAGGGACAATTTAGAGTTACTACTCAGTCTAACATGCATGTTTTTGGTCTGTGGGAGGAAACCAGAGTACCTGGAGAAAACCCACGCATGTACGGAGAGAACATGCAAACTCAACCCAGAATAGACCCTGGCCAGGATTTGATCCGGCGACCTTCTCACTAAGAGGCAGCAGCTGTACATACTGCGCCACCGTGCCGCCGCAATGTGCAGTCCTTCAAGTTTAATTTTTTGCTCATTACATTTTTAGTGTTATACTTCCATTATGTAAACAAGTTGTGTTCTTCGGCTGTTTCAGCAAAGGTCTTGCAGGCTGTTGAAATGTTTTACACTTGATAACTGAGAATTTAATTTCTCTTCCAGCTCATAAGAAAAACAAATCCCTCCTCACTTCCCAAAATGTTTACACTTTTTGCAACACGAAACTCTGTATTGATTTCGAAACCGATTTACATTTGGCTTTGCATCTCATTTTATTCCACTGAAAGTGAGTTTTGCAGATGAAACTGGACCCAAAACGCCATCAAGCAAATCAATTCTGCTATGCTTCAAAGTGGCAACAGCCCCATTTTCTTGCCTCAACATAATGAAACTGTAAAGCAATACTTTAATCATGTTTGTTCTTTTTTTGTGACAAAAATACATGGTTGATGGAAATGACTATTTCGAGTACTGAATTGAACATGTACATGTTGCACTAACTCAGGATCTAAACACAGGAAAAGACTAACTTTCACCCAGTGAAGTTCCTATCTGTCTTTTTCTACGGAGCCAAATGCTTTGGAACTGTATAACCAGGCCAAGCTGCTTTTAAAATGTCTACAGGGGCATGAGAGTTATCATACCACCCGCACACCAGTAAAAAGAGATTATTGGTTCCCCTTCCATCAAACATCAACTCATATGTCAACCCAGTGGGTTTAACAATCAAAACAGCACACTTTCTGTCTCATTATCCTTTCTTCTGTACTTACAGAGAAATGTATTCATCAGTTTTAGCACCAGCACAGATGTCTTGTCAGATAGGAGCTGCATCAATGACTAGTCAGTAACAGTTAATGTCACATTTGCACAGGTGAACTTTATGCTGACTCTGGGACAAAGTAAATCCGAACATGGTTTTAGTTTGGATGCAAGATGATATCAAACAGAGAAAACTGCAGGAGACAAGCTGCTCTAAAGGAACACAAGACTTACCAGTGCTCAAAGTGGGCCAGTTCTCACTAGTACACCTTACTGGCACTTCTAAAATTGTCTATGGCATAACATTATTTTTTACATTGATGGCACCACTTCTCATAAGCCTGTGAATAAGTATGGTAGGTTTTCGTTTCACTAGCTGTGTTACAAATACATTTTAACTAAATTTTAAACTGCACTATTGAGGACAAAGGACACAGGACATTGGTGGACAACAGGAAGTCATGACTGGCTTTACACTGCTTTTAAGCGGGTCAAAAATAGGAAATCATAAGATCATTACTGTTAGACTGGTACAGGACATGTTTGAAGACAGCAGGACAGTGGTGAGATGTGCTGTAGGAGTGACAGATAGCTTCAAGATGGAGGTGGGATTGCATCAAGGATCAGCTCTGAGCCCATTCTTGTTTGCTCTGGTGATGGATAGACCAACAGATGAGGTCAGGCAGGAATCCCCATGGACTATGATGTTTGCAGATGACATTGTGATCTGTGGTGAGAACAGGGAACAGGTGGAAGAGAACTTGAAGAGGTGGAGGTATGCATTTGAAAGAAGATAAATTAAAGTCAGCCATATAGTAAGATAGAGTACATGTTTGAATGAGAGCGAGGCAGGTGGAACAGTGAGGCTACAAGGAGCAGAGGTCACAAAGGTGCAGGACTTCAAGTACTTGGGGTCCACTATCCAGGAAAATGGGGAGTGTGGCAAAGATGTGAAAAAGAAAGTCCAGACAGGATGGAGAAAAGTTTCAGGAGTGATTTGCGACAAAACGGTGTCAGCAAAGGTCAAAGGAAAAGTTTACAAGACAGTGGTGAGACCAGTATGTTGCATGTTCTGGAGACAGTGGCACTGACAAAAAGACAGGAGAAAGAACTGGAAGTAAATGGTAACTGGACTGTACATATGTAACACTTTTCTATCTAATCAAGATACTCAAAAAGCTTTACTGTACAGTCTGTGCCCTCATTTACTTACACACACACATTCATACAGCACTCTACTCGATCTCTACAAAGCTAATCTGAATCTGTGAGACTAATCAGTGCATTTGATCACATTCATACACCAATGGGACACACATCGGATGCAATGAGGGGTTCAGTGTCTTGCCCAGGGACAATTCAACATGTGACTGCTGGTGGAATCAAACCCCCAACTCTCCTGTTGGAGGCCAACTGCTCTAACCATTTAGCCACAGCTGCCCAAAGTGGCAGAAATGAAGATGTTGAGGTTCTCCTTAGGAGTGACAAGGATGGATAAGATTTGGAATGAGATCATCAGTGGTACAGCACAGGTTGAACAACTGGGAGATAAAGTTAGAGAGGCCAGACTGAGATGGTTTGCACATGTCCAGAGGAGGGACAATGGGTATATTGGTAGAAGGATGTTAGAAATGCAGCAGATATCGAGATATCACTCCAACTACCTCTATGTCCTCTATAACTGCATCCATATGGATGCAGTTAGAGAGGACATGGAGGTAGTTGGAGTGAGGACAGAGGAGTAAAACTGATGTTCAGGAAAGCTAGAATTTCAATGCTTAGACACTCTTAAATCTATAGCCTAATTTAGATTTATTCCCTCATTCTTATCTTGCAAGGGTCTGATAGGTTGGGTTTGACCGCTACAGTCAAACTGAAGGAGAGCATGTTTCCTTAATTTTATCCATCCATCCATCCATCCATTTTCTTCCGCTTATCCGGGGTCGGGTCGCGGGGGTAGCAGCCTAAGTAGGGAGGCCCAGACTTCCCTCTCCCCAGCCACTTGGTCCAGCTCCTCCGGGGGAATCCCGAGGCGTTCCCAGGCCAGCAGAGAAACATAGTCCCTCCAGCGTGTCCTGGGTCCTCCTCTGGGCCTCCTCCCAGTGGGACGTGTCCGGAACACCTCACCATGGAGGCGTCCAGGAGGCATCCTAACAGATGCTCGAGCCACCCCAACTGGCTCCTCTTGACGTGGAGAAGCAGCGGCTCTACTCTGAGTCTCTCCCGGATGATCGAGCTTCTCACCCTATCTCTAAGGGAGAGCCCAGACACCCTGCGGAGAAAACTCATTTTGGACGCTTGTATCCAAGATCTCGTTCTTTCGGTCACAACCCAAAGCTTATGATCATAGATGAGGGTAGGAACGTAGATCGACCAGTAAATTGAGAGCTTCGCCTTTTGACTCAGCTCTCTCTTCACCACGACAGACCTGTACAGCACCTGCTTCACTGTAGACGCTGCACCTATCCGCATATCGATCTCACGCTCCATTTTTCCCTCATTTGTGAACAAGACCCCAAGATACTTGAACTCCTCCACTTGGGGCAGGACCTCCTTCCTGACCCGGAGAGGGCACTCTACCCTTTTCCAGCTCAAGACCATGGCCTCGGATTTGGAGGAACTGATCCGCATCGCACTCGGCTGCGAAAAATACAAAAAAGGGAATTATATGGAAGGCATTTTGCTTTATGTTTTTACTTGTGACATTAGGATGGTCACCTTAAAATCTCATTGCATAAAAGTCTTGTCCTGTCCAAACTCACGATCACGATCATGATTGGATCACAATCACATCACCTATACTGCACCTACACTGCACACTCACGCTCTGGGTATGACCGTGACATACTTTAGTAGTTTTATGTCGCTACATTGCCATCCTGTCATCGTGGTTCAGGCTCCGGACCCTGTTCCTGCCTCAGGTTCAGGCTCCGGCCTGTTATGGTGGCTGTCTCCATGATCCTCCATCTGCCTGCACGGACTGAACTCTACAAAACAATTCGGTTCCATGGGGAATGTTCTGTGTCTGCTGGACCCAGTTCTGGAGTGCAATCATTGTCTGCTGCCGTGGTCATTATTATCATCATGTTGCTAACGGGATCGCAATGCTAACAAGACCACGCTGCTAACAGTACCACGTTGCTAACAAAACCATGCTGCTAACAAAACCACACTGCTAACAGTACCATGCTGCTAATGGTACCATGCTGCTAACCTCACTGCCAACAGAACCACCCTGCTAATAGGACCATGTTGCTGTAGATGTATTTCTTTTTCACTTTTGGTGCTTTGTTTTATATTTTTGTTGCATGCTTTGGTATTTCTTTTTTTTTTCTTTCTTTGCAAGTCAAGATGGTTCTTCTCGTCCTGAGCATTTTACATTGTTGACCTTGTGTTAACCTGCATATGACAAATAAACAATAAGCTAACTAAACTAAACTATGGTAAATGTAGTTTGGTCAAGCAAGAAATTGTCATCATTCTACATCTTGGACTTCAATGCAAAATGTTACTTCTTTTTTCCTGCAGTAAACTCTGGATGACTGCAGTTTTTTGGGTGTGTCAAATAAGAGTACTGAATGCAAATAACTTATAGATGGATTTGACATAACAGTAACTAATAATCTTGTCTTAAACATGGGAACAAATGTGGTGTAGGACCAGACTATCTATCCATCTATACATCTATCCATCCATCCATCCATCACTCATTTATATGTAATATAATTATCAAATGACTTCCACTATACTATTCCTTGAGTTATATATTTGCATTTGCTACATTGAAGATTAGTGTTAAATTTGATAATGACTTAGTTTATATTTATAAAAGAGTATTTCACATGATAAAAGATTATTTTAAGCATTTGATGTTCAAAAGCATCTGTTGACTGTAAAAGACAAATGGCATTTGTTGTTCTAAATGCAGCGACTGGTATCAATTCGTTAATAAATGTCACAAAGACATCCTTTAAAATTAGAAATATATATTTTATTAGCTATAAACTGCCTTCAGTTCCCTTCCCAGTAAAATTCAACAGCTTTAATACTGACTGGACAAAAGAAAGATGTGCAAATGAGAGAAAAGGGGAGGAATCGTGTGGCGCTCCCTCTCCCCCTCACTATGACTTTGCACTTTCCTCCTTATTAGTGGAGGCGGACCTGCCAGTGTCCTAGTGAGGACAGCAGCAGTGGTGGCAGCCCAAATCTGTGGCCAGAATCTCTAATGAGAGGTTCAGAGATAATTGATGACAGTTTTGAATTTGTTGGACATTGTACAAGCCTTTAACACTTTTTCTTTTAATGAAAATTAAAGATTCAAAGGCAATGCATTTTAAATCAATCAGGCAAACAACCCACAGGAGCTGAGTGGCACAGTGGGCGCAGTTATGCCTGAAATCAGCAGTGAGGATGGAAAAACGAGATTAGTCACAGTCGAGGATAATTATAGCAACACTACGTTTTAGAGCAATGTTTGTCTAATTTTTCTTTAATGCGTTATACTGTGATTCATTATCCCTGCCTCTAATTGAAAACCATTGTTCTTGATAAATGCTTGAGTCTATGCAATACAAAATATTATTTGTGATCAGTGCAGGTTGATTTTCAGTTTTTCCATCTGAAGATCATAAAACTGCTCCCAACCCTGTATTTTAATGTTTTGTGCTATTAACAGAATAGTCATCAATTTTATCTGATTATTATTATGTACCGAGGAGAGCATATGATATTTTCATGAATCTCGGACTGTTGAATTTGTTGACTAAACTGCAGCCTGTTTGCCCATGTTGGTGGTCTCTCTTTCATCAGCACTTCTGTGGTTTAAAAAAAAAAAAAAAAAGAACAGAATGTCCTGCTGAGAGCCTTCAGACAGAAGGGAAATAGCAGCTCTAACTGTCACGGCGAGGAGTCAAACATGAGGAAGGGGAGGTGTGGAGGAGGCGAGAGGGGAGGAAGAGGAGGAGAAGGACGATGACACAGGGAGGATACAGCAATCCCTCAGCAGGGGAGTGGTGATGACATCAGAGAAGCAGCGTGAAGCGTCTCATCATGAAGGGACTTGGTGCTGTCTTCCTGTACAGTGGGATGCTGAGCTGGGCGAACGACGCGCTGAATGACAGACACCACCCCCAATTCAAGTAGTTTGAAGAGTTAAAACAAAACGCACACACACACAAAAAATAGATTAGATAGATAGATAGATAGATAGATAGATAGATAGATAGATAGATAG
>NC_056513.1:13345441-13350837 GCF_014905685.2 Nematolebias whitei | reverse complement strand
ATAGATAGATAGATAGATAGATAGATAGATAGATAGATAGATAGATACTATATGCATAGAGTAGTTTATGTCTTGCTTTTTCAGTGAAAATGTGGCATGACTACTGAGCACCAAAAAGCTAAAAGAAGCAGAGCACTAGCTGCATGCCAAAAGTACCAAATACTAACTAAAAGTTAAAGGCAGTGCTTAAATTGAGCCAGATCCTGTCTGTTTATATTTAACTGTTTGCTTGGATCTGGTAACTCTCAGGATTACTATTAATAAAGTTATGAACAAATATGACTGCTGTGAACAAATAAAACTTATATTGGACATGTAAACTGAAAATATTTACATAAACACTCATTTTAAACATAACAGCCAGTTACGAGGATGGGAGTTGGCCCTTCAAGTAGCATTTCTGCCTTTACCCTGAAAAAAAAATAAAAATCCGCCCCTAAAAGAGTGGTGGGGGTGAGTGCAGAGCTAACCAGGCAGTCGTACACAGGCAGGAGCTCTCAGGTGCCTGGAAGTTTCACATGCGGAGTTGTACAACAACGAGCAGGGACGGTGTCTGGCAAAGAACCGTCAAGTAAGGAGGAGGGGGGACAGGATGATTGACTGAAGTGGAGTGTTTACAAATGTAGGTAAATGTAGATGTTTGACAACCCGTTAAAATATACCAAAATGTAGGAAATCACATCTACTTTATTAAATTTTTTGGGGGAATACCCCCAGACACCCCCCCTGCCACTGGCCCTCCTGCCATTTGTTTTCCAGCATTGATCGGTTAAAAAATTAAGCCCTGTTTAAAGTAGAACAAGGCTAACCAAAACCTAAAAGTTGCAAAAAGGTTAGCTAAAGGTTAAAAATAGCAAATGGCTAAATAAAAGCTAAAAGTGTCAAATTGCAAGCTAAATGCACCAAATGTTTAGCTAAAAGTAGTCAAGTCTAGCTTGAAGGTAAAGGTAGCAAAATGCTAGCTAAACGTGACATGAAAAAAAATCTAACTAAAAGCTACAGTATAATAAACATCTAGCTAAAAATGGCAAAACATTAGTTAAAATGTAACTAACAAAACACAAGCTAGAAGTTAAACATAGCAAAAGGCTAGCTATAAGGAAAAATTGCCAAAATAGTAGCTACAAGCTAAATTAAAAAAGGCTATCTAAAATTTTGTTAAAAAGCTAGCTAAAAGTAGCAGAACAGTAGCTAAAACTTAAATCCCGCAAAACATTAACTAAAAGCTAAGAGTAGCTAAATGCTAGCTAGAATCTTAATATAGCTAAATGCTAGCTTAAAGCAGGAAATCTGTAACTAAAAACTAAAAGTAGCATCAGAAAACACAAAACAAATAGTGTGTTGGAGCAAATTTCCAACAAGAGAGCAATGTTTTTAAAGGAATTGAACAATCTCAACATATATTTATGCGGAAAATAATAGCAATTGACATTTTCAAAAGTGTAGAACGTACTAAGAACCAAAATTATAGCACCCATCTCCTGAAGGATCTGAGAGTTTTATTAAATGACAAAGTATGCAGAAGTAATTTAACTGATAAACAAGTAAACGACTGGAAACTGGAACAAACTGAAGAAGATTTACTGGCGATGATCTTATCAACATGTACTGATTTGCTGATTCTGCTTGAATGTCCAGATTAATTTTATGCAATAAAGGGCATTTAATTTTTTAATTATGTTATTGTCTGGGTGTTTTACTATTTTTGATATTTGTGATAATGGGTGTGGTTTAATTATATTTTCACAAGCACAAATATGGGTATCTTAAGGTTTGTCACATGGAATATTAATGGAGCCGGTAGCCAACATAAAAAAAATAGAATCTTCAACCAGATTAAAAGATTAAAGGCAGATGTTGTATTACTCCAAGAGATTCATAAATTACCGTCAACTGTGGATGAGCTAAAGTCTCCTGAGTTTCCTCATGTATTTTCAGCCTGCTATAACTCAAGACAGAGAGGAGTAGCAATATTAATACATAAAAATGTGAACTTCACAATATTAGACACAGTTATAGACCCGCAAGGTAGATATATAATATTAAAATTATCCATACTCAGTCAAAAATATTGTATTGTTAGCTTATATGGGCCAAATGTGGACGATGCTGCTTTTTTTCATGATCTCTTTTCTACTCTATCAAATCACATGGATTGCTCGCTGGTACTGGGAGGTGATCTTAACTTTGGTCTAGATAACAAAATAGACAGGCTGAATACAGTAGGAGCTCAACGCAGTTGGCAATCCATAAATGTAGTTAAACAGTACATGAGTGATTATGGACTCTGCGATGCATGGCGGTCTCTTCACCCTAATAGTAAAGAGTATTCTTTCTTTTCACATGTGCATCACTCTTACTCTCGTCTGGATTATTTTATAATCAGCAACTCATTGCTGACCAACATTTCAGACACTTAAGATACACCCTATTGCTGTCAGCGATCATGCACCAGTTACTTTAAATTTAGATAATAAGAAAGAAATCCCAAAAAGTATAAACTGGAGATTAAATACCTCACTGCTTATGGACGAAGAATTTATACAATACTTTAAAAATGAATGGACATCGTATTTAGAGTTTAATGACTTGCCAGGTACATCAGCGTGTACACTCTGGGAGGCTGGGAAAACAGTTATGAGAGGGAAAATAATATCCTACGCAACAAACAAAAAGAAAAAAGAAAATAAACGTATTGAGGAATTAGAGAAATCTATCAAATTATTAGAAAGTTTACAAGGAGAGGAAACACAGAAAAAACTACGCAAGATAAAATTAGAACTAAATGAATGTATTGACAAAAAAAACAAATTCTTGGTACAAAGACTTCGCTTGGAACATTTTGAACACAGTAATAAATCCGGTAGCTTTTTAGCTAATCAACTCAAATTAAATAAAGAAAAAACATCTATATATGGTATTAAAGACACAAATGGTAACATAACTTATGACGAGGAAAAAGTAAATAGTGTTTTTAGAGATTTCTATAAAACTCTATACACTCCACAAATAAATCCGACAGATGAAGATATTAATCAATTCTTGGAGAGAGTAATACTTCCAAAACTAGACAGTAGTCAATCTTCAGAACTAGACTCACCATTAACATCAGATGAGCTCCGTGAAGCCATTAAAAACATGCCTAATAAGAAATCTCCAGGCCCAGATGGATATCCAGCAGAATTTTATAAAGAGTTCTGGAACATCCTGGAACCAATATTTCACAGAATGCTACATGAGTCAGAAGAAAATGGCAGATTTCCAACACATATGAATTCAGCCAACATTAGTCTACTATTAAAACCAGGCAAAGACCCAGTACTACCTACCAGTTATCGCCCCATCTCTCTTATTAATGTGGATGTTAAAATAATTAGTAAAGTCCTCTCTAAAAGATTAGAGAAAATAATTCCTCTCATTATTCATCCTGACCAAACTGGATTCATAAAAGGAAGACACTCGACCACAAACACACGCAGATTATATAATTTAATAGAGTATTCATATAGTAAAAATATTGAAACAGCTATTTTGTCTTTGGACGCAGAAAAAGCATTTGATAGGGTAAACTGGAAATTTTTATTTTCTACATTGAGTAAATTTGGTTTTGGGGACCATTTCATTAATTGGTTAAAAATATTATATAACTCACCAAGAGCATGTGTCAGGACAAATAATCAAATATCTTCAAGCTTCTGTTTACAGAGGGGGACCAGGCAGGGATGTCCACTTTCACCTGCACTATTTGCTATTTTTATTGAACCTTTAGCAGCAGCAATAAGACAAACTGCTGATATTAAAGGTATACTGTGTAAAAATATAGAACATAAAATTAGTCTTTATGCTGACGATGTTTTACTTTTTCTTCAGAACACAGAAAATTCAATATCTAATGTTATCGAATTAATAAACTCATTCTCAAAAGTTTCTGATTATTCTATAAATTGGTCAAAATCTACAGCTCTTCCAATAAACTGCGTGTTTAATACTTCTCTCAATGAACGACTACAATCAGGTAACATTACATACTTGGGCATTAATATTTCTCCTAGATTGGAAGACTTAATAAGATTGAATCATATCCCAATTTTAAAGAACATTGAAGATGATCTTACTAGATGGAAATCTTTGCCCATATCACTTATGGGAAGAGTTGCCTCAGTAAAAATGATGGTCCTGCCGAGAATAAACTATTTATTCTCAATGATTCCAAATAAACCTTCAACTGAATGGTTTAAGTCACTGGACTCTTTGATATCTAAATTCCTTTGGAAAAACAAAACTCCACGTATTAGCTTAAAAGCATTACAGAAATCCAAAGATACCGGAGGATTAGAACTTCCCAACTTCTATCACTACTATTTAGCCAATAGGTTACAATATATCTCAAAGTGGTTAAATCCAAATACATTAGATGAAACTTGGATAGACATAGAACAAACTTTGTGCAATAATATTAAGATTTCAGATCTACCGTTTATTAGCACAAATATAAAAAGACATGTTTGCTTTAAAAGCATCAGTATTAGCTCTTCTCTGACAGCATGGTGGGAGTATTTGAAAATGACAAAATCTTCACTACTCCCCTGTAGACATACACCCATCTGGAACAATCCTGACATCCTACAAGAAAATAATATGTTAAATTTCCCAGGTTGGAGAGTCAAGGGATTTGAACGTCTGGAACACATATATGAAGGTGTAGACTTTATTCCATTTAATAATTTAATAATACAATTTGACATGGAAAATAAATACTTCTTAGAATATCAACAAATTAAGTCTATCATAAAAAAGAAATTTAAGCTTAATAAAACTTTGTTAGAAACACCAATATGTGTGTTAGAGTTCCTTAATCTTAAATCCCCCAAATTATTATCTAAAATATACAAGAAATTGTCTAGAATCAATGACTCCATAATGTTACCTGTTGCAAAATGGGAATCAGATTTATCAATCAATTTTGACCAAAACACCTGGTCTCAAATATGTTTAAGAACATTTAAAATGACTAGAATCTCCAACTTACAATTAATACAGTATAAAGTTCTTTATAGAGTACATTATACAGGTCAGCGAATGTTTCGGATGGGATTTACATCATCTAACAACTGCTCACAGTGCACAGGCAATATTCCTGATGATTATATCCATGCACTCTGGTTCTGCCCACCCGTTCAGAGGTTCTGGGTCCAGGTTTGTGAAGACTTGTCTAAATGTCTGAAATGTAATATTCCACTCTCTCCGTCTGTTTGCTTATTGGCTATCTTGGAAGATGTTACCCTGGAAAAAAATACATGTCGCATGATTTTCACTGCCTTATGCATCGCAAAGAAAACCATACTCCTGAATTGGAAAAATAAAAATAATCTTAGCATTAATCAGTATAAAAATCT
>NC_056513.1:13319095-13340441 GCF_014905685.2 Nematolebias whitei | reverse complement strand
AAGTCAATTTTTGTTGTCTGGCCTTTTCATCTTTTAAATTTTTTACTCTAGTGGTGTTCAAAGGGACCTTTGTTGGAGCAGTTTATCTGGGCTTTGACGTACTCATTTTGAACTAAAATCCAGTGCAACAAAAAGCCCAAATTACCCTTGTGACCCGCCTGAGCCCACTTTGATAGATAATTTGTTTTACGTAATCATCTTAACGTGATTAATAGACTGTGAGAGCCATCTAAGAGGTCACTTATGTTAACCTTTTATGGGTATTTCCCTCTAGAGGAGCTATAAGTGGCTGCACAATTGTCTGGTTTCCTATCTGATATACTTCTATGACGTACCGGCTCTTTCAGAGGGATCAGGAAAAAGTGCATGAACCCAATCATATTTCCCAGTAAGCACATGAAAAACCATAGATCGTTTATTGGGCCCAAGAGAAAGTTTTTCCAAAGGCCGCTGGGTCATATAAAATGTACAGCGTACCCACTGCTGCAGGAGAATAGACTAAAGATAGTATGTTTGTGTACAAAAATGGAGTCTACATCAATGAAATTGTAAGAAGATACAGGCACAGTCCTGCATGTGCACGTGTACACACTCAGGGTGGGCCAGGAGTGCAGCAGGTATTCAGTAACAGTGGAAACAACTGCAGCAGAAGTCATCTGACACCACCTCAATGGAGATTCAGGGACAGTCTGGTAACGCATGCAGAGCTTCTAATACTTGTTTTATCCAAAGACGTTCTGGTGCTGATACAGGGTCAGTGTTGGAACCAGTTCTAAGTAAATTGGTTTTATTTTCCATTCCCAGACACCCACTAGGATTTATGTCATGTCACTTTAAACATTTTTTCTGATCTGCAAACCAGCGCCTTTATTCAATTCAGTTTATTTATATAGTGCCAAGTCACAACAGAAGTCATCTCAGGGCACTGAACAGAAACATTCATATAAATTAAAAGTATGTTAATAACATTAATATTCTGAAGAGCAGACTGATTAGAATTTAACTTCATCACAGAACCCTCATCTTGAGCAAGCACGAAGACAACAGTGGAAAGGAAAAACTCCATCATGAGGAAGGAACCTCCAGCAGAACCAGGCTCAGGACAAGCGGCCATCTGATTTGACCGACTGGGTTTGAGAGGGACAGGAAGGAGGAACAGATACACAATGGCAGATCAAGAATCACATATTAAGATGTAATTTGTTTTTGATGTCTTAAATTGTGTCCAATTAGGACAAGGTGTGAAGAGATTTTTTTTGTAATGCCACTACCCTCTCCTGGCTTTGTCCCTTTTTCTAGCTAAAAAATGTATTCTATAAAGGATAAAAAGGACGCGCGTATAGCAGCAGATACGTGCACGCCGCCCATCTTTCGGACGACTGTACGGACATATTCTCGTATCTCGGTGCAATGATAATAAAGCTTATTCTGATTCTTCTGATTCAAAGAATTGTTGCTTCTGTAGAAACCAGTTATTCCTGCTTTTGAGAGATGAATGATAAATAACTGGTGCTAAACTCATCCGTAGCTCAGAACCACGCAGTAGAAAAATATCCTTACTCAGGCTAAGCTTCAGATTTTAGATTATACACCATTTGTCCTAAAATCTCAATTTTGATGCTGGTGCAACATTATTATTTTTTTTAATAATTCAGTAAAATTGCTTAGCATTTACTTTTCCTCACATAGCAATCACATATGAAATTTCCACACACTATATCTTGGCAACATTTACACGTGAAAAGACGTCTAGCGCTCTTATCAAATAAGCTAAACATATAAACAAAGAGCTTGGCATTGTGGTCTGTGTTATACCATATGGCATTTTGCATTTGAAGGCATTTCATAAGCATATTTTCATTCTGGATATTCCCATGAGTCTTACATGTCTAAGGTAGTTCACTTTGTGAGGAAGAGTTCAGACAAAGGCCAGCAGCAGCTTTTGTGTTTTGCATGCAGGCAATGAATAAATGTATCACACGACTGTCTAGCTTTGGGCTAAGATCAAAGACAAACATGTTTTTATGTATTTCACTTTGGTCAAGGAGAGTTTTGTAAAATGCATTTCAACTGTAGCAACTCTAACCATCATTGTGCTTTTACAAAACAATGAAATTTCACAATCTTCAGTGGGATTAGTTTGGATAGCTGCATTTTTCAGTTTATTTTGGTCTAAAAATCCGGTTCAGTCCAGTTCAAACTAAAAATCTATAAAACTTGATTAAGATTGATGAATGTCTGGTGTGATAATATAATTTAGACCTTTGGAATATTCAAAAGTTACATCAATATTTAGGCTAATTTATTAAAGTAATTCCAGTGCACATTGTTGGTTTTCATGTCCTGCAAAAAGGCAAGAAGGAAGCATGATCCCAACTCACAAACAAAATGGCAACTGTTTCATTTTTTTTATCATGAGGATGTTCATTTTCATCATCATGTTCGTGCAATGAACCAACAGCAGAGGAGTTCAACTGCATGAAGTGTCCAGATCAAGATGAGGTGATATGCCCAATAAAAAAAGATCACACTTGTCAATGTTATTTTAGAAATATTTTTGTTTAGCTGTAAACAAATCCTTCCATCTCTGCTCTTTGCAGGTTATGTGGTCTTGTTGGCGTCATCGTGCCGTGATGTTCAGCTTTCACCGGAGCGGTTCGCAGCCGAGTGCGAAGCAGCTTGGATGAGAAGCAGCACCTCCAAATCTGAGGCCATGGTCCTCAACTGGAAAAGGGTGGATTGCTCTCTTCAGGCCGAGGGTGAGGTTCTGCCTCAAGTGGAGGAGTTCCCAAGTATCTCGGGGTTTTGTTCATGAGTGAGGAAAGAATGGAGCATGAGATTGATAGACGGATTGGTGCAGCGTCTGCAGTATTGCAGACTCTGTACTGGTCTGTTGTGTTGAAGAGAGAACTGAGCTGTAAGGCAAAGTACTGTTTACTGGTTGGTCTATGTTCCTACCCTCAGCTGTGGTCATGAGCTCTAAGTAGTGACCGAAAGAATGAGATCATGGATACATAAAGTTGAAAGGAGTTTCCTGTGCAGGGTAGCTGGACTCTCCCTTAGAGATAAGGTGAGAAGTTCAGTTATCCAGGAGAGACTCGGAGTAGAACCACTGCTCCTCCACATTGAGAGTGAATGTCAACCTCAGCTGGGGCAACAACACCACCAGCCTGTTCAAGAAAGCTCATCAGAGACTACTTCCTCAGACGGCTGAGACGAGCTGGTCTGGGAACTGGGAAGCTCAGTCCTCACCTCCTTCTACAGGTGTGCAGTGGAGAGCATCCTGTGCTCCAGCATCAACGTGTGGCATGGAGGCTGCACAGCTGCAGAAAGAAAAGCGTTGCAGAGAGTGGTGAAAGCTGCACAGAAGACTGTTGGAGTCAGCCTCCCCACCATCACAGACATTTACACCTCCAGATGCATGAACCACCTCATCAAGAAGGATCACACTCACCCAGCACACACACTTTTTGCCCCACTCCCCTCAGACAGAAGGTTAAGGAGCATTAAGTGAAGAACCACTAGACTGAGGAACAGCTTCTACTCTGAGGCTGTTAGACTCATGAATCTCTAACCAGAATAATCACTGTGAAACATCACATCATGTTGCTGCTGATCTGTTTCATGTTGCAGCTGATCTGTTTCATGTTGCTGTGTTCATGCGTGCTCATCTGCTCACACAGACTCATGTTTGTGCTGCTGTTTGACGTAATGTTTTTATGCTACTAGTGCTTAGTGTATATAGTGTATATTTAGCTGATGTTTTTCTTAGTTCATATCTTAGATTTTATTACTGTTTTTCATTTACATTTTATTGTTGGATGTAACTAGGACCCTGCGTACATAACAGTTCAAAAACATGTGTCACATGGGGTGCGAATGACTTATTTGTCAGAACCTTGAATCCTTGAGAGGAGCTAGTTGAGGTGGTTTGGGCATCTGGTAAGGATGTTCACCTCTTTAGGGAGGTGCTTCGGGGCATGTCAGACTGGGAGGAGACCCCGGTGAAGACCCAGGACATGCTGGAGAGACTACATCTCTCGGTTGGCCTGGGAACATCTTGGAATTCTCCTAGAAGAGCTGGAAGAGGTGGCTGTGGAAAGAGATGTCTAGACTTCCCTGCTCAAGCTGCTGCCCCCGCGATCCTACTTCAGAACAAGCGGAAGATGATGTATGGATGTATGTATGGATGTATGAATGTAAACAAATCAATCATTCTTGTCGATGTTATAATATGGCAGTTTTATAAAATGCACACTTGTTATTATGACGCAACAAAATGCTAGTCGATAAGGTAAATAATATTTAGTTACTCACACTGAGCTGAAACTTTCTGCAAAAAAACGATTGCAGCTGTTTTTATGCCAGTGTTCATGAACACTTCAGGACATATAAAAATGAACGTTACCTGAGAAATAATATGGCAGAGCTGCAGAGTTTAGAGCTGGATAAACTTTTGTGTCTGTATATTGTTTGTTACCAGCACCAACTTTATTAACACCCCTTTTTACAAAAGCCTTCTAAGATATAATATTTGCCAGCTAATGCAAAATTAATTGGAGTATTCACATGTCATCCAATGTTTCCAGTTTTTACAATTAAGCCCAGCTTTGGGTTGGAGGTCGTTTTTAACTGTTCAGAAGATTTAACTTCCAGCATGTCACTAAATACATAATTTGTCTTTTTATCATTGCAAATGAGTTTCATATTAGTAATTTTATTCAGATTACCAGTTCTGGACAGCTGTGACTTGGGACACAGAGGAGCCTTGCAGGACCAAACCATCAAGTGCAGTGAAACGGTGGGGATGCATGGTCCTCTTCTCCGATTATCTCCGAATCGGTGTGATTCACATCGACTTGTGGTGAGTTCCTGAATATGGATTGCAATTTCACCTTTAGATACTATAGCAATATCTACCAATGCATTGTTTCATGGTGTTTTGCCTTCTTATTATATGGAAAAATATTTGAATTCTCCTACATACTAACATATGAGGAATTTTTTTTCTTTTAAAACTCAGTTAATTATGATTTATATTAAAAAGCTGCATAGACTCGGGAATCATTTACAGTTTTGGAATGTGTTTTCTACGCTTGGTTTTCTACTTTCAGGAGAGTTTCCCACCTCCAGTGTTAACGCTGCACCACTTCCTAAAACAAGGAGATTCTTGCACAAACAGCATCTTAACAAGCAAAAGGTTAAAAATACAGTAAATGATGCCACTAAGTCCATAACCCGCTGACTTTAGGTTTAGTGTTTGAAAAATGATCAGATCTATCTTTTGGACGTGGGAACAAAAAGTCACACATGCGTGACCAGCAGTACGCAAAGATCATTTGGGAAACAAGTTGTCACACTGTCAGTATGGTGACATGTTGGTAGTTGAATTTGTGCACAAAAGACACACATACACACAAAGACCACACATTTTACACAAAAAGTAGAGTCAACCACTTGCTGCCACTTGCACAGCAGAGGGTAACAACGTGATGCGGCCCTGCTAATCCATCTGGTCATCTGAGGGGTCAGCACTGACACGCATCTCCACTGTTCTGACATGGACGTCCCATGTGCGCTGTTCTGCAGCTGCCACCTCAGTGTGCACCCCACACCTCCACACAGACACACACAGACAGGTTGACAGGTCGCTGGACAGACAATCAGGGAGAAAGACATTGTTAAAGACCTGCTACAAGAGCTCGTCTGCTTGGCTTTTACCGCATTGCTCAACTCCAATTGTTCTGCAGGTTAGAGAGATCTTTAATGTACATTAAAGGCCTGGCATTCCTTAAAATAATGAACATCCTGCCACCTTTTATGACAAAGATTTAGATGAAAATCATCCTAGGTTAAAACAATGACAAGAGTTATTCATGGCTATTTTGGTCAAACCTTAAAAATGACATTATGTCTTATTCCAACAAAGTTAACTTGGGTCATCTGGATGGTTTCTTTCTTTCTTCATTTTTTTCTTTTTCTTTTTGAGACCTTGACCTGACTTATCTTTGTTAGATTTTTTTACCTGGATTACTGAGCATAAATTTTGATGTTTTGAACCAAATTGGCTATTGCTGCCTCAGAGGAGTCGACGTGGGAAAGGGCAGGCTCCAGAAACCATCTTACCACCAACAAACTAGTTGGTCCACTATGTGGTCATGCTGCTTGTGGGACTGAGTTCGTTGTGGCTCCTTGGACTGATGAAGTCCTTTGGATGAAGGATGAAACATAACAACAACAACAAAAACGAAACTGTTCGGATGACATGACTTCACTTTGTTGGATTTTTTTACCTAGATTATTGAGCATGAACTTTGATGTTATGTCTTATTATGTGTTATATTATTTGGCTTTTTTTTTTTTACAACCAGGAGCAGCTGATAAACATCTCAGAAGCTCAGATACCTCAACCACAACCCCAAATCCCAAATGAGTTGAAAAGGAGCCGCCGTGGACAAATCCCCGTCAACCTGGTGGCAGTGCTTGTGTACCTGACCGCCAAGATCCTGGAATGAAATTCGGCTCGTGACAACAGGAGGATTGGGATCATCCCCCAGTGCATTCATCTGTCTGTCTGTGGTGACGAGGAGCTGGACAAACTCCTGGGAGAAGTGACCATAGCTCAGGGAGAAATTCTGCCCGGCATTCAGGCAGTCCTGCTGCCCAGGAGGACTGAGATGCCCGCCAGATCTGACAACAAGATGGATCCAGGTGGATGGATTGGTATCTGTGGCCGATTCTTCAGCTTCGCTGTAGGAGATCCTTCCTGCCCACAGCTATCAGCATCTATAACAACTCTTGAATGAAACCAGGATGATGAGCTACGACAACATTTAATTTCCCTTTGGGATTAAAAAAGTGTTGTTGAATTGAATTGAATCTCATGCCATATCAAATGTCTTATTTTAATCTGTTAGCTCTTAGAGTATGGATTATGAATGACTGTCAGCTACTACCACACCAAATATGAGTTCAGGGTATGTGAAGTTAACTGAGTTAAAGCCCTTTTTGTATTTGCTGTGGAGGTGTGGAATCCAAACATTTAACAGTTGTAGATGTACATCTAAGGATTATTTCATTACAACACATTCAGGGATCCTTGAGATATTTGGCGAAAAATAAAATACGAAATGCACCCATACCCCCCATGACACAAAACAAGAGGAGTGTGCTCCCAATTTAAACAGCTTTCAATGAGCAAATGACATAATCTGTTTATTGATTAAAATAGCAAACTGCATGTAGTAGTTTTGTAATAATAACCAGTAAACAAATAAATAAAAAACAGCCTAAACACAGTCACAGGACAAATTAAACTTTCTCACCACACTGGGTTTCCCTGGTGATACCAGTCTCTCCTAAAAAGATCTAAAGAATCAGTGAAACTTCAATTCCATAAAAATCAAGTTAATACAAAGCCTGCTGCATAAGTCTCCAGAATAATGTGCACAAGTAAGTCCAGTCCACAGATGCCCACTCTGCCACAAGACCCAGTGATGGCTGACAGGCTCATGTCATCAAGCTTTAACTCTTTTTAAGAGGCTCCTTAAAGTGGAAGCTTGAAACTCATGATATCAAAGAGGTTGTAATTTTCTGGACTATAGAGCAAAAACTATTTTCTTTATTAGCAACAGAAGAATGCTGCAAATACAACCTGTGCTGCTTATTTCAAAAACACTTCTGAAAAATATCATTACCATCATCCCAGTCCCAAAGAGCTCTACAGTGACTGGTCTGAATGACTACCGTCCAGTAGCCCTCACCCCGATAGTCGCTAAATGCTTCGAAAAACTGGTCATGACCCACATCAAAACAACCATCAACATCAGCGAGGACCCTCATCAGTACACATACTGTGAGAATCGATCAGCGGAAGATGCTATCTCCTCTGTGGTCCACATTGCTCTCACCCACTTGGAGAAGAAGGACTCCTACATCCGTATGCTCCTTGTGGACTTCACATCTTCACACCATGATCCCCCAAACCCTGATGGACAAACTACTCACACTAGAACTAAGCCCCTCCATTTGCAACTTGGTCCTAGACTTCTTGACAAACAGACCACATAGGAGGATTTGTGGTAGAAGTGGTCTCCAGCAACAAGTACTTGGGTGTGCACCTGAATGACAACCTCAGCTGGGGCAACAACACCACCAGCCTGATCAAGAAAGCTCATCAGAGACTCTACTTCCTCAGGCGGCTGAGGCGAGCTGGACTGGGAAGCTCAGTCCTCACCTCCTTCTACAGGTGTGCAGTGGTCCAGCATCAACATGTGGCATGGAGGCTGCACAGCTGCAGAAAGAAAAGCTTTGCAGAGAGTGGTGAAGGCTGCACAGAAGTCTGTTGGAGTCAGCCTCCCCACCATCACAGACATCTACACCTCCAGATGCAGGAAGAGAGCCACCTGCATCATGAAGGACCTCACTCACCCAGCACACACACTTTTTGTCCTACTCCCCTCAGGAAGGAGGTTAAGGAGCATTAAGTGTAGAACCACTAGACTGAGGAACAGCTTCTACCCTGAAGCTGTTAGACTCATGAATCCCTAACCAGAATAATCACTGTGAAAAATCACATCATGTTGCTGCTGATCTGTTTCATGTCGCTGCTGATCTGTTTCAATGTTGCTGTGTTCATGCATGCTCATCTGCTCACACAGGCTTCCGTGTATTGTTTTAATGCTACTAGTGCTTAGTGTATTTTTATTAACCTTTTTCTTAGTTCATATCTTAGATCTTATTACTATTTTTATTTTACATTTTAATACTTTTGTTGGATGTAACTGGGACCCTGTGTACACAATTTTTGTTCCACCACATGGACCACATGTGGTGGAACGACAAATAAAGAACCTTGAATCCTTGAATAACCTTTGGAGTAAATTCAATTCAAGATGGCCATCAGAGCTAACGGACCTCAGGAATCATAAAATGGCTAGATCTCAGTTTTAGATAAAGAGCTCTAGTTGGTGTGGTAGTAACTGAGAGTCACCGTCAACAGATACTTCAAGCACTAAAGGATCATGTCACATCGTTTCAAGGATAAAATAAAAAGACTATAGCTCTACCCATTCACATCATAAAAAGGTTTTATTTGAACACTCTGGCATGAAAGATAGCGGGCGATGTTCATTCCTTTAAGACTCAAGTCACTGCTGTAACTTTATTTGTTTTCACCCTCACTATCTTGAGACAGCACAAGATGGAACACCAGAAGGCAATGACACTGAACAAAACCACACAAACGCAAATGTAGATGAACAGATGCTGGGATATATTCATCATTTAACGCGGGTTCCTCATTTTTCTGGACTGAATAAAACGTGCATTGAATTTAAGGAAATGCAAAGTGAGACGTCATTTATATTTGACCCATCAAAATGAATGCGGTCATTTATTTACAGAATCAAATTTAACATCAAACATTTACATTAATTTGGCAAATTATGAAAATAACAATATAAGCAATCAATCAGGAAAAATCATACGGCCATGATTTTTCCGTTGCTGCACCACAGACATTTATAAACTGTACAACTATGATCTTTTACCCACACGGATGTGAATAAGCACTTTACACAGACATTTCTAAATATCTGGGAGAATTTCTACTTGATAGAAAGTTAAAGATGAAAGAAGTTAAAGGGAGTAAGATTGAATGGGAAGGGAGGAATGTTCACCAGAACCGACACTCTCCATCAGAAGCCCAGCTCTCCTTCGGTACGCTTGGTAGGAAACTTGATCCATTACCTTTCTGAAGATTCATCAGCAGATATGGAATTCCGTTAACGCTACCTGTCCAGCGTCTCCTGATGGTGGCTGTAGCTCGTCAGAAGTAGTGGCTAGTGAAAGTTATAATCCCATGGAACTCGGAAGAGCTTTTTGTCATGTCAAGATCATCCCGTCTCCGACAGAACTCGAACAGAACCAGCAGAAAACTCTCCAGCACTCTCGAACTCTCCAAAAACTCTAGAAGTCTGACAACTCTCCAACTCTGTGTAGACCAGGAAGTACTGACATTTTAAAGACTCTTTCCCGGTTCACTTTTTGGGATTTGTTCATTGGTCAGAAACGACCAGACGGGGTGGGTTTTGTGACGTAAGAGGTTAGAGACAGCGAGAATTGTTATGAGACAGATCAGAAATGTTCTCACAGACCGAGAGGGTTTTGTTTTGGCGTGTTTCAGGAAACAGGTGCAAAACATCTCTACTTACGTCTGAGAGGATTCTAAAACATGACAGTTTTAACATAACAACTTGTTTTTCGTTTGACTGTAACCTTGTAAACGCACACACTTGCTCATTCAAAAGCAGAAATCAGAAAAATGCATAATTACTCTGTAACAGCTACGAATACACACATCTACTTCTCAAAAAACAAAACAAAAAAAAAAACATTTCCCCCCACTGGGTGTTTATAGTTTGTTTTATGACAGTGGAGTCAAACCTCACTCAGGTGAGGAGCCAATATTGTCGTGACTCGGGGGAGCTGTGTTTAATAACTTTCTGAGAGGAAAGAAGTGTTTCCTCAGGTGGGCAAAAGCAAATTTCTGAGTAAAGTTGTGGGTGGATTGCAGACTTTAACACACAAAGGCAGAAAAACTGAGGTCAACAAGTCAGTAAATACAGAACAATGTCAGGATGGAGGCATGGAGCAAACATCACACCTGAGTGCATCATCATCATCATCATCATAAACTCATCTTTTTAATAGAAATACCTGTTCTCAAAGACTTCCCACTAAAAATACAAACTAAACGTCAAGTTCATTATCAACACATGACCTGCTGCGCCCCTCTGGATCAAACCGACACAGTCAAAAATGATAAGAGACACAAGAGGGTGTTTTAAAAGTCCCACTCACCATGACTCATCACTAACGGCTCCTGAAGTTAGCATGGCTGTCACTCAGACTGTTCCCCGATCAATGCCACTTCAGTGGACGCACTTGATTATCGTTTTAATGAGAAAACCCTGATTGATTTCCCTTCATTTACCACAGGTCTCGGTACTCCTGGGAGCTGGTTTAATTTCCCGGTATCCGTTTACCTCCCAAAGCTGGGTCATAACATGCCACTAACTGGTGAATCATTGTTGGAGTTGGCCACTGGCATGATTGCTGCAACAGAAATTATACTGCAATACTGTATAATTATATACTTTGATGGAGAAGCTAAATGAAGCTTCCCCCACCACCTGCAACAGCAACTATCGTACTTACTGGACTGATGCAGTGTCATACAGGTAACACACACATATCTTTTATTTAAAAGGAAGTGTAATGCCTCTGATTATTGCCCTCAACACTCAGCAGGACACTGAAGAAAAGACATTGAGATAATGCAACAATAACATTAGTTCTACCACCGACTGCGCTGGTCATTGCAGTGTATGTAATTACCATTCCTGCAATAAGAAATCTAGAGTTTATCATTTGAACTGTATTACAGGTGTTTCAGTTAATTTTCTTGACTTGTTTAGAGGCTGATGGGTGAACCAACACATATCTGTGTGTTCACTGGAGAGACAGAGAGAGCAGAAATCAAAAACCCAACACAGGGCCATGCTAATGAATCATCTGTCAGCTGGTCATCGACTGCATGTCAAGTTTTCAGCTCTTTGGGAATCACCTTGTTGGTGCTAAAATATTGTTTTATGCCTGTCAGATTGTGTTGCCTTTGGTATTTTTTATTTTATTGTATAGATTTAACCAAACAAACTGCGGTAAAGTTGCGTCTTGTGATAGATTGTCAATGACTGTGTGGCTGCACATCCAATTTGAGTCTTTGTTAATTTATTACACAGCACTTGAAGTGATGGTCTAGTCATTTTTGAAGTGATTTATTAAATACAATAGTTATCAATCGTTAAAACCTTTTGGACAATGACATCAGTCGTACAGCACCGAGTGTGGAAAACGAGGCAAAAGTCTTTAGTCAGGCTGGGCTACTGGCTAGATCAGGGGTCTGCAACCTTTACGATCAAAAGAGATATTTCTGCCCCTTTGTTCACTAAATTAAACGTGTCCGGAGCCACAATACTGGGATACAGCTGGGATTCTCAACTGGTGGCCCACGGACAACTTTAAGTTTGTTGGAGGGCGCTTTTCTGGACAGCAGGGATGATTTTATAAAACTAAAAATATCTAATGATTTTTAACAATTATTGATATTTTTACATTTTACAACAAAAATAAACGACAATATTCTTGTAAAGAAGGAAAAAAATAACATAGTTTTTGCCCAGTTTCTACAAACTAAAACAGTAAACTATGCATTCTTATGTGACTTTTTTAATTGTAGAAAAATTACGTATCCTACTTTGAAGCAATACAGCGTATGGTGAAAGTATGTGAGTAAGTGAGTGAGTGACCTTTGTTTGGTCAACCATTAGTCTACCCTGGACCAAGACTTTTGCCTTATTTTCATAAATCCATTCCTCCTCCTCTGCCAAGTCCAAACCATCTCAGACTTGTTTCTCTAACTTTATCTCTGAACTTCACAACCCGGGCTGTTCCTTTGATTTATTACTTCCTGATCTTTTCCATTTCCTTTACTCCCAGAGAAAATCTTGATATCTTTGTCTCTGCCACCTCCAGCAACACCTCCCGACTTTTTGTTAGCACCACTGTCTCTGAACTATACACCATAATGGGACTGTTTATTTTATTTATTTATTTTTTTATAAGATTTTGTACAGTTCAGGTAACTCATCTCTCTTGGCCTCAATAAACTAAGAGAGATAAGCCATAGATTATCTCTTTTTATCGTCCAGATTACTCCAACTGGTCCCAGCCATTTGTTCCAAACTGTATTACTGAAGGTACATGTTGGTTACATACCTCTTAAGACATTTTAGTAAGGTAGTTTTGTACTTGACTGTAGGTAATTGTGTGTTTGGTGCAGGGATGTGCAGTATTATGTTTTCCTGCAGCATCACTCTGCAGGTGATACAGCCAGCCTGGGAGTTAGAGGGACAGTCCTCTGAGTGCTCTCTGCCTGCTCCTCTACATCCATCAGTGTTGTGATGGAGAGCAATGAATTTGTCTCCTTTTTTTAGATTTATTAACATGATATACCCCACTGTCTGCTCTTGGCACACATTTCAGACCACACTGAAAATATAAGAGTACTATGTGGCCAGAGAGCTGCAGAGAAATTATCAGGAAAGTGCTACATGAGGGGTTTAAGCTCAGTGCAATACAAAGTGCATGCCATACAGACAATGGCGTATTTAAATTATTTTTAAAAAAGGAAGGGAAAAAATTGATAATTAGACCTATTCAAGTTTTGTATTGTTTTCTGCACATTGAAAATAGAAGCATGATTTAACTTCGTAATGGAGGTTTTACATAAACATGTTGTCAGAAGAGTTCATAGTGAGAACAAAATAAACTCAGTCACCTGAGTCCGTAATAGTTAGCAATGTTTTATTTTTAAAGTGCACACAAATCCAGTTATGAAACATCTGGGACATTAAGTAAAATGTAAATAAAAAGGGAATGCGTTGATTTTCAAATCTCATAAACCTATCTTGTATTTGCAATGAAACACCAAATGCTAAAACTAAGAAAATGCACCTTTTTAAGTAAATTTTGAATTTGATGAAAGCAACACGTCTAAAAAAAATGGGAAAAAGCAAAATATAAGGCTTTAAAGTTAAGTAGAATGGATACAAGGCAGTCTGAAGAGCATTTAGCAACTAATCATGTTAGTTGGCAACAGATCAGTAAGAGGACTGAGTACAAAAGAAACTTTTTAGATTGTAAAGATGGGCAGAGGTTCACTAGTCTGCCAAAAATTCAATTCAATTCAGATTCTTTATATAGTGCCAAGTCACAACAGAAGTCATCTCCGAGCACTGAACAGAAATGTTCATAAAAAGTAAATAACATTATTTATCTGAGGAGCAGACTGCTTTGAGTTTAACTCCATCACAGAACTCTCATCTTGAGAAAGCATGAGGGCGACAGTGGGAAGGAAAAACTCCCTCATGAGGAAGAAACCTTGTCAAACAATTTCAGATCAATGTTCCTCAACAGAAAACAGACATTTTTGAATGGTCCGTCATCTGCAGTTCAGAAAAACAACAAAAAATAATGAAAACAAAATAAATAATCTAGAGCTTTTTGTTTAGTCCAAAGGAAAAGATCAAACATCAATAGTGGATCCTCGGGATCTGGGCTCTCAGGCAGCACTGCATTAAAAACTGGTCTGATTATGTTCTGAACAACACTCCTCCAAGCTCCATACTAAAGAGGAGAGGAACTATCCAGCCTTGTATCATTGCACAGTTCTAAAGCCAACATCCCTGATGGTATGGGGGTGCATTAGTTCCTCTGGCATGGACATCTAGAAAGGCAGATCTCCAAAGCTTGTTACCAACTAGCAGACTGCCATCATGAGCCAGAACTAAATTATGTTTTATGTAGGCCTAGATGGCTAGGAGCCGAGATGGGGTAGAGGTAGGGCAAAGCTGAGCAGGAAATTCAGAATAACCTAAATCAACAAGAACCAAACTTAACTTAAAAAAAAAAATCCAATCACCAATAGGAGATGAAGGTCTTATTCCTAAATCTGAAGAAATCTACAGAGCCATTCCTTCTTTCAGTGTCTGAATGTTATCTCCTCTGATATAGAAGCTCTTGGTGAGACTGAATCATCCCTCTGCCCTTTGTGTCTGAGACAGAGTGTCCTGATCTTCCTTCTCCTCATCCTCAGCCCACAGCCCAGCCCTCATTACAGAACAGACTCACCACTGGGCTTTGACAGAGGTCACTCTTAATGAGAGCATCTTTCATTGAACATTTTACAGCTAAAAGCTAACGTGGTTTGTTGTGTATTGATGGGGAAAAAGGAGTTAAAACAGTATTTTGATTTTTTTTTTTTATCTGTAAAAGTGATTTTTCCATTTTTCTGTCAGCTGTACTTTTAATTGGCTGCATGTGATTCTGGAAGGGTGGCATCTTGGCCTTCCTTAGTCCCACACGATAGCTTTCTCTCTCTTCTTTCTTGTGTGGTTCGTTTGTGCTTTACATAGATTAAATTAGATTTGACTGACTGAAAGTTAAAAGTCACTGAAATCTTTGAAAATCAAAGAATGCAATTGGAAAAAAAAAGGCATATTGCCCAACTCTTTTATCTCCAGAGTTTTACGTTAAGGGAAAGGCAGAGTTTTAAAACCATGAAACTAGGAAGTAATTACAAAATGGAGAACACCGAGGAGTTTAAACAGAAAAAGGTGCAACAAAATCAGCAATATACAGCTAAGTTCAATATTATATCCATAACCCCACATTGGGACAGAATCAAGGTGACATCAACAAGCCATGAAGTACATCCAGTGATTAATTTCTGTAAGAATCATTAAAATATCTTCACTAGTTCATGAGGTATTTTTGGGAACAAACATGAAAACACAAACAGACAAGCAAAAATATAATCAAGGGCTATTAAACTTCACAAAACGACAAACCAGTTGATAATTATAACTGGAGACATGAACTTTTTCTCAATTATTATTCACGAGTACGAAACATTTTCCATCCACCCACTGAGCCCAGCTTGGACTCTTATTGATTTTTTCTGCAGTGGGCGAGAGTGAACTCTTACAAAATGAATGACCAAAAGAAAAAAAATATATATGGAGTTATTGACTTTAAAAAGTGATTAAGTTCAAAAGTGAATGGCCTCAGCATGGAGGCAGTGGTGCAGCTCAACAAACTCACACTGTCCCTCTGCATTAGAAATTAATCTACAACACCTGCTCTACATGCGTTCCCACTGTGTTATACGGATAAAAAAGCCTTGTCAGCACTGCACTGTGACAGTTTATCACCACTCTGCTTAATTCCTAAACAGCATGTTAGCATTTTAATGCCAGTCCTGTAGCAGTGGACTCGAACAAAGTCAGGTTTTATGCCCCATGAAAATACTAACGAGTCTGTTAGGGACAAAAAGTTACAGTGACCAGGAAATGAGACACACAAGAGCAGTTGGATTTATGTAAGTGCTTTGTATTTTGTGTAGAAAAACTCCAGGAAGATTTATTGTAATATACTCTGTACATGTTCTCTATCAAACTCATTCTTTCATTCAATCTTTATTTATACAGGTTAGTCTCATTGAGTCACGAGGACTCATTTTCAAGAAAGACCTGTTTTAGACAAAGAAAGTACAGACAACAATCGTTCAACAAAAAGCAATTAAATCAAATTACAAGTACTTATAAAAACAGTCAAATTAAGGTTCCATATAAAACAAGGTAAAATCCTAAAAACAAGAACATATTTGCATTGATTTTTCTATTGAAATTATCAAATGTTTAAAATCCCTTAAGGAAATCAAATTGGACAGATTCAGATCTTTTTGCAAGGTGTTCCAGGTTACAGGAGCTGAGTAAGAAAAAGCCTTATTTCCTAATTCAGTCTGCACTGAGGGAACGCTGCAGGTAATGAATCCCTGAGAGCGCACGCTGTAACTGCACTGACGACATGTAGGCGGAGCTATAAGAAGGCAGCAGACCAAGGAGTGCTTTATAGATGAAGATGTACCAGTGTGAGAGCCTACATTTAGATAATGATGACCAACTAACCAATGAGTACAGAGTGCATTGATGGTACGGTAGTTAAAACCAGTTATGAATCTTAGTGCACCATGATAGACAGCATCCAACATCTGCAAGGAGCTGGCAGGGGTATTCATGTAAATAAAGTCACCATAACTGGTAGGGAAGTTGCAGCTACAAAGCGTTTTCTGGCATTCAGAGTTAAGCAAGATCTATTTCTGAAAAAGAAACCCAGTTTTAATTTCAGGTTATTTATCAAGCTTTCAACATTTGGATTAAATGAGAGCTGTGCATCAATTAAAATTCTCAGGTATTTTTAAGAATCCACAAACTCAATAGGAACACGATGCATGGATGAGATAGGAGGAAGAGTTGCTGGCACCAACTTTCTGTTTGAAAACAGCATCCCTTTGGTTTTGTCAGCATTTAGCACCAGCTTGTGATGAAATAAGTCCGACTGAATGATGTCAAATGCAGACTGTAGAAGCTGGAAAATCTTGGCAACTGTGTTAGTTTGGCAATAAACAATTGTATTGTCAGCATAAAGATGCAAGAAAGCACCAAGAATATTTTGACCTACATTATTTATATAAATTGTTAAAAGAGTGGGTCCTAAAACTGAGCCTTGTGGTACACCATTAGTATCCGTTAAATCACTAGATGAAGTACCATTGTGTCGAACGCAGAGCCTTCAATCTGAGCAAATACAGATCATTTTTCTTATTTGTCTTCTGTTCTGCCCTCCATTTCTGCAAATGTTAACATTTGTTCTGTGTGTTTCCTGTTCCCTGTTTGTCTTTCCCACCTTTCCCTTCCTATTTGTATCTATTGTCTCCTTTGTTCCAGCTTAGCCATCCAGTCTAAAGCTTAAATTGAGGAAACATTGTGCATTCTTCAGAGCCAAAATGCGCCAATGGGTTGTGACAGATGCACAAACAGAGCCTCGCTCCGACAGGGCCGAGGATTCGCTGCACCCTCCACTCTACCAGCAAATAACCCTGCTCACATGCAAATTCAAATGTCAGATTATTTTCTCCTCAAAGGTAGTGTCAGCTCTGTAAATGAGTGAGATCGTAGAATCAGGTAATAGTTTTTGGCAGATTGTTAAGTTTACTTACTGTATGGAGTCGGACTCTTCTACCTGAAGGTACAACATGGAAAAAAAACAGACAAATGTAATACGAATATGTAAAAATGTGCTTTTGTGTCTCTCAGATGTGAATGAGATTATTTAAACTACAGGAAAAAAACTGTTGATAAAAGTTTAAACTGTTACTGAATATTTTTTTTATATAATAAATACCATATGACAATTTATTTAAAAAAATCTTCCATTGTTTTAATGAGAACTACATATAGATAGCTTTATTTGTCCCCGTAGGGAAATCGTTACACAGTACTACGTACACAGAAAGCATAACATTTTATAACTGATCTATCATTTCATCAACTATCTTTGTAAAAATTGTTTTTCTGCATAACACAACCCAGTACACATCTGTTACTATTCTAGGAAGTACCTATTATGTACCTGAATACTTCCCTGGTACATTTAGGATATGGTCCTGGTAGCTGCAAGGTGTGTATTTGGTACATACCAGATTTTTTTTTTTTTTGTTCCTCGTCGCAGCACAAAGAGGGGGAATTGGAAATACCATCCGTTTGTGCATGTTTTTAAGCATGATAGCTTAAAAATATAAGTAAGGTACCAACTTCCTTTTAGATGTGGTCCTACATCTGTGTGTGAGAAAGGTTCCTTTCAAAAATTGGGTTGCCATGTCAAAATCCAAGATGGCCAAAAAAAACAACAAAAAAAAACCATAAATTAGCTGCAGCATTGTATACGCATGTGAAAAAAGTAGCGGCTTATATTCCAGAAATTACAATATTTGGTTTTGCCTACACAACACATTCCTATAGAACTGCCAGTGATCTGATGATATCCTTCTAGGATCACTAGTTTGGTTTAAAAAAAAATCATTCACATAAATGCACAAATCCTTGTGTTACAGAAACAGAAGCTCCAGCAGGGTTATGAATAATTTGCATCAATCTCTGAACTATTGGATGAAATTAGATTTCCCAGTCGCAGCCGTGCTTTCCGTGTTGTGTCAAACCATCTATCACCACATCGATTTACCTCCCCTGGCACTGCAGCAGACAAGTGATGAAGTTTGGCCTCACTCATAATCGTGTTATTGCTGCACTTCCCTCCTCTGGACCAAGGCCAAAACACATATTACACAAATAAAACAAGAGGAAGACGGAGCAGGGCGGGAACAGGTGCCGTTGTCTCTCTGCTCTGTCATTGAGTGCTTTTTGATCAAAGACAATCCTTCACATTTCTGTCCAAATCTGGAGGAAGGCAGAAGAATAGTCTTCAGTTTGTGTGGTTTTTCTGCTTTGAGGTAAAAGCAGAAAGTGTAGCATCCAACCTGTTAGGCTCATGTTTATTTGACACTCGGGCTGCTTTATAAGTTGTAAAACCCAATCTTATTTACTAGTTGTTTTACAGCCACTATGCTCTAAAAGCAAAAAAAAAAAAAAATAATAATAATAAAAGTGTCAGCAGCACCTCATACCTCCCACAAAGACATGCCAGAGGGAGCAGCACCAACAAATTTTACATTTATTACATTTACGGCCTTCTTTCAGGACACAGCTCACCTTCGTTATGGAAATATGACAACGCAGAAGACAAGAAGCAGACTGCGTGGACGTACCTAACAAATGTATCACACCCAACTAGATTTATCATCCAAAGAAACATTTCTCCATTTATCTACGCAAATATAAATACTTCAGCTTATAATCTTTAAAAAAATATATACAGGTCAAGCCTTGAGGTCACTGCTTCATCAATGAACTTTTTTTTTTGACATTTCAGCTGAATCACTGAAAGCAGTTCAGGATGGACAGAAACTACGCCTGTGGCTATTTTTTAAATAACTTGAGTAACAAGTTGTTCTTGTATGATCATCCGAAAAGAAACAGCTCTTCCTGTAAGAAATTTTGAGATTTTCAAATTAAAAGCTAAATGCTGACTGTAATTCATTTCCCATTCAGCTGCATCATTTATCCACATTGTTAGCAAGTGTAAAAAGATGCAGAGGAACTAAAAACTAACCATAATAACAGTTTTAGACAAATAAATCTGCCACAGCGTGCTTTGTAATGGACCTTGTTTGTAATGTTGCACATTTTTGTACAATTCAACTTTAGCCATTTTGTCTCTGACATTGAGATAAAACTTGACCTCCACTTTCTTACTTTATGCCATGAGCCATAAAGGGCACATAGCACATTTGACATTTAAACACTGGATGCAAGAATCTGTGATAATCTGAATTGACTAGTATGAGAAAAGGTTCAAGGTTTAAATGGTAAAACTGTTCAAATGAGTTTATGAAAAGCCTTAATATTAACATTGGTTTAACTACTGTTTTTAATAAGCTTAAAGGAGTATATTGTACTGGTAAATTGCAAGGCAAAACACTTTCATGACTTATAATAAAATGGTTTAACTTCTACTAAGGGGAGACTGGGGATAAATAAAGATAAATATTTGGTCCTGAAGCTGATCATTAAAGCAGGGCTATGTGATGTGATTTGCTCTTGAGATTCATGTGCAGGGAATAAACAGATATTTGTCATGAAAAATAAAGATAAATGAAAATTCCTAGAATAAGAATCTTAAATGAAGTTAAAGAGCAGAGTTGACAGAGTCCACTTAAATGGAAAAAAGACATTATTCTATGGAAACTAAGGAGAAATGATGACTGCAGAGCAGCAGATTGAATACTGGGAGACAGTAGAGAGTGATGTGGGGCAGGAAGGCACTCGCTGTGTGTGTGGTGTAAATTTACAGTGACGTTTAGTCGTCATCTGCTATGGTTAGTGTTGCATCGCTGGCAGCAGCAGCAGTTTGCAGGGTGATCACAGCTCAATCAGCCTGAGCTCAGACTGGGTGCAACTGTAGGGTCCAGCCATTTGTTATGGAACTCTAAATGGATATCTAGGCCTTGACTGCGACCATAAATTACATTTACTCTTCATGGCTATCCTCCCCACTCGCTACATTGTTAGCTTTGTTCTAGTCCGTTTTTATACAGTATGCATCTTGATTTCCTCAGATTGGTACAATAAATATTGTTTTACTCCCCATTTGGAAATTCTGTATAGGCTATGATATAATCTACACCAACATAAGGAATTATGTCTACCGCTTAAATATTATCTAGATGAGCTTATTATAACTTGGACAACATTGTGGTAAATGACTGGTAAAACAAGGGAGTAAGAGCAAGCGTGGGACATCATCTGTCCACTGCTGTGTGTTTGCAAGTGCTTTTTACGTTTTTGTAAATGAGCAATTAAAGTTATTCACACGTTAGTCTTTTGTATATTCCCTTTTATTTCAAAAGTCACTATAAGATAATTGTGCCCATTCATGCGTCATGAAGGCAATAACGACGTCCTGATAGAGTTTATTTGTGCATCCTACATGGACTTCACTGGCAAGCCTCCAGTTTCCTCCCTCCTCTGTTTTAATAACAGAGGTATTCGTCATCTTTGGTCTCACTGAGATTGATTTTCAGGTCAAAGACAGGCGGGCGGGAGAGCCAGAGGAAACAGTAGACACAAGAGAATCAAAGATATGTAATAATAACAACATCCTTCAGTTCATAATCCTGCCGTGCAAAAAGTTATTCAATTGTTTGTTATACTGTATATACATATATATACACATATTTATATATATACATATATATATATATATA
>NC_056513.1:13292998-13309095 GCF_014905685.2 Nematolebias whitei | reverse complement strand
TATATACATACATACAATATGCTCTTAACATGAACAGGTGGACAGATGTACTGAAGATATTTTTAGTTTCCCTTTTTCGCTTCAGGTAAGGCAAAAAAAAAAAAAAACACTCAGTTTCACAATGGTTTTGAATGGTTCAATAGACACAGAGTTTGGCAGAGTTTTGCTAAAAAGAGAGCTCCAATTTAAAAGTTGGTTGCAATACAGATGGTTGGTTTGTCAGATGTTCAGTGTGGAAGGTTAGAGAAAGACACTGAGTGAGTTTTAAACACTCTCATTAGGCCCATGCAGGACTGGAGGGGTTACAGCTGTCAGAGAAGGCGTAAAAAGCTGTTCTATGAAGCAGATTTCTCTTTTCAAACTATTTTTCTGGTACAATATTTAAAAAAAATTCTGCTTAATGAATGTGAGAAATGTGTTTAACCGAGATTAATTTTGTGATAGCTTTAATTTCATCAAAATGACCGAAGTTAAAAAAACAACAACATTTAAATAAACAAGTGGATTATTATCTTTTTATTGGATAATTATCTATTAAAATATTCTTAATAATAGGGTTGTTATAGAATGTGATATCCAAGTTTAGTTTTTCACTTCTCGTGCAATTTCCACACACAGATTTATTTAAGTAACATTTTGCTCATCCTGCCATTACGGTTGTGTTTTTAGTTTGCCTAAAATGGTTAATTTTGTTCCCCTGAATGCATTTTTTAATTGTCCATGTGTACGCTTTGCTGTTTGAGTTAGAATAGAGGATTAAACACAAACTAAAAGAATTACAGAAGCAAAGGTAAAGTGACTGTTTTCAGCATTTCTATGGGAAATTGGTGAAAAACTGCAACAAATATCTGACAACATATTTTAAAGAATTTATCTTGGTCTTACGAACCAATACATTTTAATACATTATTACTATGTGCTTGAGTTTAAACAATAAATATTTTAAAATGATCAGAGATTTTTCTGTTCCTATTGTGTCACATTTATTACAAGCAACTACTTTTGAAGGCATGTTGTGAATTTAGAACCACTCAGCTGTTTTACACAAGCTTTGCGCCTTAATTAGTGTGCAAAGGTCAAAAGAGGAAGCTGTGAAAATGCTTACAATATGCTTATTATATGCAGTATTGTTGTAGGCTGGGCAGGTGAGCACGCTGAGAGGAACATCATTCAGAGGCGTCATGGAAGTGGACCCCCGAGCCTCCATCTGCTACATCATCACCATCAACACCTACTGTGCACCAATGTCTGAGTGAGAGGACACATTACTTTTTCACTCAGCTTTTCCAGCATAATAAATTTCCTTTTTTTAAACTCAGCAAGTTAGCTTGTCCTTTAAAGGAGATAATTTCTAAACCAAGTGCTGGAACTTCCCAGCTAGAGCAGCTTAAAGTTAAGAATTTGCGCTACTCTTAACTGACTTTTAATGTTTTTCTTACTTGTATTTTAAACCATAGAACTAAAACAATTAACTCTGCCCAATTTGGTATTTTAAGCATATTATATGTTTAATAGTTTCCATTGAATAAAATAAAAAATATGGTTTAACAAGTTTGCAAATTATTGCTGCCAGTTATTAATTTAATTTTACACAACGTTCCAAAGTTTTTGTCTCTCATCGCAAAGTGAAGAGGGGGAATTGGAAAAACCCTTTGTCTGTTCATCTATCCATCTGTGCATGCTGTGAGCGTAACAACTTGAAAAATAAATGATATCCAAAAGGTTCCTTTCAACAATTGGGTTGCCTTGTCAAAAGGCAAGATGGCTGCTGTCATAAATATGAGCATGATGACTTGAATAATAATTGGACCAACTTTCATTTCTGTGTGTGGCTGCATCTATACGTAAGAAAAGTCACCATTAAAATGGTTGTCAAAATCCAATATGGCTGCCATCATAAATGTATGTAAACCTTGTGAGCATGATAACTTAAATAAAAAAAGAAGCTAAGTGCCAACTTCCATTTGGTGTGCGGCTGCACCTTAGTGTAAAAAAGGTCAGTGCCCCAAATTGGGTTGCCAAGTCAAAATCACCATATATATACAGTTCGAAAAACTAGACACCCCAGTCATTTGAGGAAACTATGCTTTCTATTTTTTATATTGCCTAAAAGTATAGTTTTCTCAATTATCTGGGGTGGCTAAAAATGTATATTTGGTGGCCAACGCCACCACTGGCTACCCTCTGACTCCACCATTGATTCTGGTGGTGGATAACATTTTTTCTTCCACTCGACAGGATCAGCCATTCTGTGCCTCCTTGAACAAGCAAAAATAAAATAAAATAAAACAAAACCCAAAATCTACCACTGTTCTCAGGCACCAGGGCTATCCAACCGGCGGCCCGGGGGCCAAATCAGGCCCACTTATGAACTCAATTCGGCCCACCAATGGGATCATTTTTAAATAAAACTACAATAGATAGATACTACAGTAACTGCTGGATGTCCGGCCCCTGAGCTCTTGGCTTTCAGTAACTGTGGCCCTCGCAGCAATTTAGAATAGAATAGAAACAGCCTTTATTGTCCCACGGATGGGAAATTCAAGTGTAACAGCAGCAAAAAATAAAAAGATTTCACACAAAAATTCCTAAATGTTAATAAACAATACAATATATAAAGAAATAAAATAAACAATATCAATAATAATGTTCAATATGTGTTGGAACATTGATAAGGATGGTATTTACAGTACAGTATTATAGGCAGAGTGTGTGTTTTAGCAGAAGTCAGCATGTATTTAATCCTTATTGAGTTTGTTGGGAGCAGTGATGGTTGTAGAGTCTAACAGCTGCTGGGAGGAAGGACCTGTGGTAACGCTCCTTTGTGCATTTAGGATGCAGTAATCTGTCACTGAACAAGCTCTCCAGTTCAGCAACAGCTTCATGCATAGGGTGAGAGATGTCCAGCAATGGTTATTTTAGCTCGAGTCCTTCTGTCTCCCACCACCTGCACTGGATCGAGGGGGCATCCAAGCACCGAGCTGGCCTTCTTGATGAGCTTATCTAGCTTCTTCTTCTCAGTTGATGATAAGCTGCTGCTCCAGTACACACCATAGATGATGACTGATGCCACTACAGAGTCAAAGAAGGTCTTCAGGAGCACCCTCTGTACTCCAAAAAAGACCTCCGTCTCCTCAGCAGGTAGAGTCTGCTCTGACCTTTCCTGTAAAGTGCATCAGTGTTGTGAGATCAGTCCAGTTTATTGTTCATGTGAACACCCAGGTACTTATAAGAGTCCATGATCTCGATGTCCACTCCCTGGATGTTCACCGGGGTCAGTGAGGTGGGTCTGTGCCTGCGGAAATCCACCACCAGCTCCTTAGTTTTAGCAGCGTTGATCAGGAGGTGGTTCTGCTGGCACCAGTCCACAAAGTCTTGAGTGCGCTGTCTGTACTCTGAGTCGTCCTCACCTGTGATGAGGCCGACTATGACAGAGTCATCAGAAAACTTTTGGAGATGACAGTGTGGGGAGTTGATGGTGAAGTCTGCAGTGTAGAGGGTGAAGAGGAACGGTGCCAGCACAGTTCCCTGTGGGACCCCCGTACTGCAGACCAGCCTGTCAGAGACACAGCCCTGTGTCCTCACATACTGTGGGCGTCCAGTGAGGTAATCCAGTATCCACTGGGACATGTGGTTATCCACTCCTGATAACTCCAGCTTGTCCCGCAGAAGTCCTAGTTCCAACTCTAGAAGTTGGATGGTGTTGAAAGCACTGGAGAAATCAAAGAACATGATCCTCACAGTGCTTCCAGGTTTCTCCAGGTGGGTCAGAGCTTGGTGCCTGAGGTAGATGATGGCATCATCCACCCCGATGCCAGGCCAGTAGGCAAACTGCAACGGATCCAACGAAGACCTCACCAGGTAGTGCAAATGGTTGAGGACCAGCCTCTCGAGTGTCCATCAAATGTGAGGTCAGAGCCACTGGCTTGTAGTTACTGAGGTCATTTGGATGTTTGGTTTTTGGTACCGGTACCACACAGGAGGTCTTCCACAGTTGTGGTACTTTCCCCAGCTTCAGGCTCAGATTGAACACAAATCCCAGTTGAATAGCCCTGTCATACATTGTTTAACTAATACCTTCTTAAATAGCTTGCACCAACATTAAGGTTCACTTGCACTCCCTGTTCATTCCAGTCCAGAAAAACAATCATCATGAAAACCCTAAACCTTCAGTTTGCAGATCCCTCAGCGATGGGGGACATTAGCGTGCAGCTTGTCAGAATTGGCATTGACCTATATGGGCCACGGTGAATCTGATTTGTGGAGCAGGCTGGAGGATGCCCTTTCTCACAAATGGCATCTCCATGGTGGAGGAATGAGAGGTCAATGGAGGTCCTGGTTGTAGTCCTGCTATCGACCCAAATCACTGCAGCCCTGTGAGTTTTGATGCAATTTGGACAAACAGGAAAAATTAATCCCTCTGGGTCATTTTTGTACAAACAAACTCTAAATCCACCTATCCACATCTGCCTTTTGGAAACAAGTGAAGTTTTGATATGAAACACAGCAAAGATCATTTTATTCTTCAGTGTTGGTCGTTTGTTTGCAACTGTGACTTCTTGGAAAGCTAAATGTGATAGTCAGCCAGCTGGTGCTGTTGACCTTGGAGGACTACCTTGTAGCAACAGATCTGTTTCCTGCATTGATTTTTATTTTCGTGGCTGGGTTATTTGGGTTTCTGCCCTCCAGTCACAGCTTGGCAGCCACCAAGGTCAGCTGGGAAAACAAGGAACGTGTTTTTGTCTCCATCATTGTTTTTGTCTCCGTTAGTTTTTCACTGCAAGTAGATACGGGGGTGTTGTCGCGATCGTTTTATCTTTGGTATCTCTTCCATAAGCTGATGACTCTGTTGTGCTTACGTAGAAAAACATTAAAAACAAGTTTGTTTTCTTTCATTATTCATAAAAACTTTATATATTACATTTCTGACAACAAAATGAGTTTGTATATTTTTAACAATGTGATGAGGGTCCCATGAGAGAAATGTGTTTACAAACTCTGGGTACACATAAAAATAAAAAAAGACTGCTGGAACTTTTCCCTGGAGAACCCATGTGTACTCTTTTCACTTCAGCGGAACAACCTGTCTTTGAGACATTTCAGACTTCAATAGAAAGGCAGACACTCAAAGAGCCTTTATGCTTCCGGAAGAGAGACCCTGCAAGTAAAAGCTTCAGTAATATATGCCTCCAGGAAATAAAGACCCGAGTAGACATTCTAGATACTGTTGGATTCACCTCACAGACTCATAACTGACCCATTTGTCCAAAAATGCCTCCAAATTTAAATTGGCACCTAAAACAGACAAGAGCATTTGTAAAAACCTTTGGATATTAAAGCTGTGTGTGGTTCCATTTAAAACATATATTGCCTAATATAAGGCAGCACCTATTATTATCCACCTAACAAAGGTTTCTTAACTTTATATTTTACTTCCATCAACTTTAATGTGGCCCAAACCACAATGTGTAACCCAACAGTTTTTGTATCAAAAATCTCAGCTCGGTCTCGTGATGTCTGCTATTACTTTAATTGGCATTTTGAGTTACCATGGTGACGTAATTTGCTAACAAAGAAGCCATTTTTTTCATTCAAAATACCTGACGGAACTCAACAGCTTCTGTACTATAACTCAGTCATGCTCTGAGATACTGAGCTGAAATTTGCTCTGGTCGTAGCTGGGAGTGCTAGTTTTCATACATCCCAAATGCAAATCAAAAATCCAAAATGGCTGCCTGAGCTAAAAAGGAAAAATACTATGATCTGCTAATTTTAGATATGAGCTAAAACTTTGTGTGGTGACAGTTGAGAATGTTTCCCATTGCATAGTGAAACCAAACCAAAAATCCAAGATGCCCACCAAAGCTACATTTATATGACTTTAACTCAGACATTTTCACACACATAGAGTTGAAATTTGGTGTGGTTATAGCTGAAAGCACGTTCTCCTCCACACATTGAATAAAAAAAAAATAATAATAATAATAATCCAAGATGGTCACCATAGCTTAAAAGAAAAAAATGACTATAACACATTGATTGTTTTTGCCATATTACGCTGAAATTTAGTATGGCGGTAGCTGAGAGTGAACCCCAACACAGTACTGCCAAATCAAAATATTAAATTGACAGCAGCATGGGAGTCCCCGTCCAAGTGTCTCTAGGAACTTTCTAGGTTTTTTTTTCAGTTTTTTTTTTTTTCATAGCATGTAACTGTTTAAAATTTGAACAAACTTGACAAAAAGTAGAAAAAGTCTGATCATGTTGAAGCATTATGTTAACTTAACTAAAGATGAAGCCGTACATGGAAAATGTTTTTAAATGACTATTTGAGTCACATATCATCTCATGGCTAAATATTAAACTGCTCTATTCATACCCATCTGCTTACTATAGTCTCATGTTCGGGCTGCTGTTTAATATAACATATTGTTAACTGTTCCTGCTTCCGTCTTCTGACCGTAGTCGGAAAACACAGGGGAGATACTTCCTCCAGGGCCTAAGTTGGTGTCGTCTTCAGGGTGAACTCCCTCACTTGCCCATATCAGGGGCGAGGCAAATGAATACACGGGGCACTGAGGTGCTGAAGATGGCTGTTTATTTAAGTTTCCTGCTCATGAATTACAGGCCGCACAAACTTATGCTAACTATCGCTGCTCCGGTTGATGTCTCACTCGCTGCCACACACTCACTGTCACTCGTATGCTTCCAAAAGCATAAGCCTTACAGCATGCAGTGCCCCCTTCGGTTGGAGGATCGCTGTCAACACATCTTTCTCACCTGCACGTAACATACACACTTCCCATTGAGCTCCTTATCACATATAATTAAGATAATTTCCACAACAGTATTATGTTACATTATTAGTGTTTAGCATATATCCTAGCTCCTCATATATTGTTTCTTTTTATACTTTATATTTTTGCTATTTTTGGGTCTAACTGGGACCTTGAGTACACAGTTTTATTCCACATCATGTACCACATGTGATATGAATGGCAATAATGAACGTTGAACCTTAAAATAATAAAAGAATATTTGCACTCAAATGTTTTTTTTGCGTAACAATATCACATTTCTGATTTGGGTTTTAGATTTATTTTACTGTAAGTTTAGCAGATGTAAAAGAAAAAAATGTTTCTTGTTCAGTATTGTTAATGTTATGAAGTTGTAAATTTTCGTAACAATGAAAGAACATTTGAGCAAAAACTATAAATAGCAGTGTTCAAGCCACCATCACCATTAAAAGGTCCAGTCAGTAGTTTTTATTGTGATTATCTGGACTTCTCTTGACTTCAGATACCTACATGTTAGTAATTATTTATTTTTAAGCTATTTTCAGTCAGATTATATAGCATGCTGGCATTGATCAATGTCAAGCTCAAGGTCAAGGTGCTTTATTGTCATTCGCATCACACGTGATACATGAGGTGGAATGAAATTGTGTACAAAGGGCCTCAGGTACATCTAACAATAGCAAAACTATAAAGTGTAAAAAGAAACAGTAAATAAGGATCTAAGATATAAACAAAGATATACGCTAAACGAATGCCAAATGGTACACTAAAAGATCTAAGATATATGCTAGTCACTAATTAATTCTGAGATATTGCTTTTGAAAACTAATTCCTCTTTTTTCTGGATATAAGTAACTTTTTTCAGATGATTATTTCCTCTGATGTCAGATGCTGTGCAGCTGGAAGGATTTTTATTAAAATCTTTTTACTTTGGGGCTTTTTTTTTATGATGTGTAACTATGGCAACAAGGTGTTTTTAACAACCATGAGCAGCTGATTAACATCTCAAAAGCTCAAATACCTCAACTACAACCCCAAATCCCAAATGACTTGAAAAGGAGGCACGTGGACGAATTCCCATCAACTTGGTGGTGGTGCTCGATTACCTGACCGCCGAAGTCCTGGAGCTGGTGGGAAACTCGGCTCGTGACAACAAAATAATCGGGATCATCCCCCAGCACCTTCAGCTGTCTGTCCGTGGTGATGAGGGGCTTGGCAGACTGCTGGGAGGAGTGACCAGCACACAGGGAGCTGCCCAGGAGGACCGAGAGGCCCGCCAGATCTGACAGCAAGCTGGATCCGAATGGATGGAGCAGTATCTGTGGCCAGGATTCGCTGCAGGAGATCCTTCCTGCCCACAGCTATCAGCATCTATAACAACTCTTGAATGAAACCAGGATGATGAGCTACGACATCACTTAATTACCCTTTGGGATTAATAAAGTGTTTTTGAATTGAATTAAATAGTGCAAAACAATGCACTGAACAACAGCAGCACAAACATGAGTCTTTGTGGGTGGATGAGTGCGAATGAATCAATGCAGCAGCATGAAATAATGAGCAGCATGGATAGTCAGCAGCACATATCAACAATTAACGTTGCATTACTGTGATTTTTTTTGTTTACATTGATAAGCCTGATTAGGGATTTATGAGTCTACCAGCATCAGGGTAGAAGCTGTTCCTCAGTCTAATGGTTCTACACTTAGACTGAGACAGATCAATAAAAGGGAAACACATTTTTTGAGTACAGTTGTTTTTTTTATGTAGTTTTTTTCAAGTTATAGGTAATAAAGAGAAAGAAAGTATTGTATTTAATGGTGTAGAGAAGAGTATTACAGCCCTTTATGTGTACCAACGGGTACTTTAAAAGTGACACGAAACATGTGATTTATCTCTGAAAGTAACAATCACTCAGAAATAAAATTGCTGAATTATTTCACTTCTAGTGCTCACATTTGAAAAATGTATTTAAGATTGTGGCTGAACTTGCCTGTTTTTTTTAGATTTGTTCTTCCACCTCCCTCTTCACTCACAAATACAGTACGGATATCACAAAAAAAATACTTCTACCTTCTTGATTTATAGCCCACAGCTGTCTGTCAGCCTGGGAATTAGCTTCAGCAGGAAGACACCACGAGTTCACATTTAGAAAAATGATGGATGAGGAAATTCCAGGGCAGCATGTGATCTGATCTGAGAGCAGGCACTGATTGAACCCTCTGTCAGAGGATGAATGTATACATCTTTGGTATCCAATCAAATCCCAGGGATGATGAACCCACCGACTCCCCTCCATATCTCATAAACCTGGCTCATAATTCTTTTTAGTGCTGACTGGTTGTACTTGATTTGCGGTGGGGAAGCTGACCTGTGTTTGAGCTACTTCCACCAAGAATCAAGAACATCAGAGCAATCTGTCCCTCACTAAAGACCTAAACTATAGCGTCCCAGCTAACAGAGCAAAGACAATATTAAAGAGCACGCTGCGTATATTTGTATGGCTTAAAGACAGCAAAATACAAGGTAATACATCTTTCAAAGCAGTTTTTCTCACATTTCAAAGCTAAGTTAGAAAATATTTTGCCAGTTTTATTTCTTTTAGCAGGGAACTGAATAAAACATGATCAGGAAGAAAATGAAACAATATGTTTTAACTTAAGTGCATGATCTAGATGAGTGGTCTTCATTTAAAATTTATTAAAGGTCCAGGAAAACAAATTATGCCTGCATACTTTCTGACCTGTGGCCCTGACATATTGCGATTTCGAGCGGGCGGTTATGAAACATATCAAGGTTTGCCTCCACGCAAATCTGGATCCACTACGGTTTGCTTAAAGAACTAATTGGTCTGCAGAGGATGAAATCTCTACAACACTCCACCTTACACTGTTATCTGGAGTAGAGGAACACGTATCTCAGAACCCTCTTCAGCTCAGCCTTCAATACCATCATTCCACAGCAGCTGGTGGAACAGCTGAGTCGGCTGAATGTAGACATTGCCATTTGTAGATGAATTCTGGACTGGAGAGCGGCAGCAAACAGTTAGGATGAGCAGCCGCATATGTAGAATCATCACAGTGAGCACAGGCTCCCCTCAAGGCTGTGTTTTGAGCCCCCTGCTGTTCTGTCTGCTCACACATGACTGCACTGCCAGAACTGGGAACAACCACTTTGCCAACTGATGACACAACAGTGCTGGGACTGATCAGCAGCAATGACGGGTCGGCATACTGGAGGTTGAGTAGTTCGCAGTGTGGTGCAGATCCCACAACCTCTGCCTAAACATAGACAAAACAAAGGTGAAGGTGATCGATTTTAGGACAGTTGACAAACAACGCCATTTACCTCTATACGTCGATGGGTCTATTGTGGAGACGGTCAGTTCATCTTGCTGATGAGCTCACCTCTGTTACTGTACCAACAGCAGTCATTAGGAAAGCACAACTGCAGCTTTACCCCCTTTGAAAACTGAAGAAGGCAGGTCTTCCCACTGCTCATCTCACCATCTTCTACAAAGGCAACAATCAAAGCTCACTTACAGACTCACCACCTGGTTTGATAAGAGCTACAAGGAAAAGCAGTTGAACTAGATTGTGAAGACAACCAGCAGGATCACCAATGTCTTTCTACTCTTCCTTACCTAAATCTGTCTATATACATCATCAGGGACCCACAACACCCCTCGCACCATATTTTCTCTCTCCTGCCATCTGGGAAGAGTCTCAGGAGCATCAGCTGCAGGTCCAACAGGATGCGGAATGGCTTTGTCCCTCAACCTATAAGACTGATGAATGGTCAGTCTCTCCCATTGGCAGCCGATTAGCTGTCAAGAGATTTGCAAGTAGTACAGTCTGTTGACATGGAGTGACTCTGTCTGTGAGAGGGTGAGTATTAGTTGTTACTCTTTTTATGATCATTTTTAACTATTTGATCATATTATTTTTTTATTTGCACATTTTAGCTTTGTTTCATTGTACATATTTATGTATGCACAGTGCAGTGGCATTTACACACACACACACACACATATATATATATATATATATATATAAATATATATAAATATATATATAATATACATATACAGACCCTTTCCAAAAAATAGAATATCATGGAAAAGTTGTTTAACTTCCCTAATTCCATTCAAAAAGTTAATCTTTAATAGATGATAGGTTCATAGCCCACAATTTAAACTATTTCAAGCGTTTATTTGTTTATTTTTACATAATTTGGGCTTCCAGGTCATGAAACCCACAAAAACAGGATTTCAGAAAATTACATACTGTGAAGACATCAGCCCACACTAAGTTTTTGCAGAAAAAAAAAAAGAAAGAAATTAGGATCAAAACAAATCAGTTAAAATATGGTATTTTCAAAACTATGTCAATCTTCAATACTTGGTTGGGAATCCCTTTGCCTTAATCACTGCCTCGATGCGACGTGGCATTGAGGCAATGAGCCTGTGGCATTGACTGGGAGTTATGGAAGCCCAGATTCCCTTGATGCTGTCAGCTCTTCTTTGTTGTTGGATCTGGTGCTCCTCATTTTCCTCTTGAGAATACACCATAGATTTTCAATGGGGTTTATGTCCGGCGAGTTGGCTGGCCAGTCAAGCACTGTGATGGCATGAGCATCAAACCAGGTTTTGGTGCTTCTGGTGGCATGGGGAGTGGCCAGGTCCTGCTGGAAGATGAACTTTGCATCTCCATACAGATCCTCAGCAGAAGAAATCATCAAGTCCTCTAAAACCTTTTGGTAGACTGTTGCAGTGACCTTGGATTTAAGAAAGCAGAGTTTACCAACACCTGCACCGGACATTACAAAACAAACCATTGGACCTTGATTTTCGAATGAAAGACACACTTTACTTTCATCGGAAAAGAGGACCGAGGAACCCGACAGATGTAGCCCATCTCCCGGATGCGTTTGAATGTGGTGGTTTTTGAAACTGTGACTCCGGCCTCAATCCACTCTTTCTGGATCTCTGCCAGATTCTGGAATCTTCTCTGTTTGATCATCTGCTGAAGCCCACGGTCATCTCTTTTGCGGGTTCATCTTCTCCTGCCACATTTTGTCCTTCCACTAGACTTTCCATTGATATGCTTGGACACAGCACTCTGTGAACAGCCAGCCTCCTTAGCTATGAACTTTTGTGGCTTACCCATCCTATGGAGGGAATCAATGATGGTCTTCTGGCCAGTTGTTATGTCTGCAGTCTTCCCCATATTGAGCCGAACTGAGACAATTGAACCAAACTGAAGCAATTTAATGACACCTGGGGAAACGTGTGCAGGTGCTTGGAGTTTAGTAGATGATTAGTGTCACACTCAGTTAAAAACATTCATGCCCTGCAAAATTTGGGCTGATTTCTCCACAGTATTCTAATTTTCTGAAATCCTGTTTCCGTGGGTTTCATGAGCTGGAAGTCCAAATTATGTAAAAATAAACAAATAAATACTTGAAATCGTTTAAAATGTGGGCCCTGAATCCATCATCTATTAAAGATTAACTTTTTTGAATGGAATTATGGAAGTTAAACCACTTTTCCATGATATTCTAATTTTTGGAAAGAGTCTGTATATGTATGTATATATATAATTTTATTATAATATTAAAAAACACCTCGCACAAACAAGCACATATTTACGTAGACAATCTGCAGACGGGTGAGACGAGAGCAGTCAGCATGTTCATAGATGCTCTCGAGGTCACTGTAAGAGTTCTGATAAGGATGGAATAATAAGTCAATGTCCTCCGGTGAGATCCATAAACATTCTCGAGGGATGTCTGAGGAATGGCCAAGAATAACGTCTATGAGAATCCAAGAGTCCTGAAATGATGACACAAGTTTATTCAGCTGGATTCATTTGGTTATCAGTTGGAAATTTCTCAAGGAGGGGGTGGTGAGCGTCAGATCACATGTTCTCCAGGTGAATTCAGATAAGATGACCTTCAAGGCCAGCCAAGGGAGCCAAATTCAGATAAACACACAGTTGTTTTGGGGACAGGCAGAACTTAATGACATCTATCTTGAGTCTCTGTGTTGGTCGACTCGGTTCCGAAATGTCCAAATTACATGGCCACACCAATGGAATGTGACTGAGTAAAATTCCCAAGATCTGATCCATTCAGCCCAAAGCAACTAAGTCCGGGTACTCGAGACACGAACCAAGCCATCATAGAGGCAAGCAGCGTGATTGGGTCCTCCTTAGTGTGTATGTGTGTGTTTGTTTTAATGCACTACATAGTTGGCATGAAACAGTATTTTAGCATTTTGTTTTATCCATTGTATGAAAATACCCATGGAAATGACAATAAATGTACCTTGAATTTAGCTAGTTTAATTATCTTTCAGTGACAGCCATGGTCAGTCAGGTCTTTTCCTAGGTCTGATGGCTTCCCTGCAGAAAAAGAACAAATGTGTTAATTATCATAAATGTGGGAAAAACTGTACTGCCTAAAATAAATTACTGTAAATTGTAGCAATGCTGCACCATTATAAATTACCATAAATATGAGAAAATGTGATTAGTTTATTGTACGTTAGTGTAACACTTGATCTGCTTGCTGATAAAACTTCATTTGAGTCTGGATCTAGGCTGTGATCCCCCATTTGGGGACCCCTAATATAAATGATCACTTTTATAAAAAGGCTATAAAGTGAAGACTATAAATGCCAAATTATTTTTCACACACTGAAGTTTTTCTGCTTGTGTTGGTGTTTATTGCTTCAAAAATCGCTTATTGATCTTTGTGCACTTCAGGAACAGAATCGGTCAAAACATAGTTGCCAAAGGACACAATCAATAGTGTTTAAACCACGTTCGTTGTAAGCTGAAGTTGCATATCGACTTGCAATTGATGCGAAACAATAAGTCTGCACGCAATCTTTCATTTTCTAACCCACTTAACCGCTTCGGCTTATGAGAAGCTGCAGCAGCTCAGAAAACACTCTGGGCTAGCCAATGCAATCTCTTCTGCTCATTGTTGGTATTTACAGTGCTTGTTTATGAGCGGGATCTGGGAGTGAGGGGGGAGGTTGATGCGACATTTTGCTGACTGAGCCACACCATCGAATGCTATTGTTTCAATAATTAATAAGGCCCTTCAGCCAGAACCCCAGGAGCTTCTGTGTTATGTGTCTGTCTTCAAGCTGTCCTCCCCCACAGACACAGACAGCTCACCTGGATGCCACTTGTTTCTTTTGCTTTCATTGATTTATCCTCAATAAAGGCTTCATTTATTGTTAATGAATGGACTGTTCCAACCATCTACAAAACATACATCACAGGACATGCTTACATCGTGTACGCCCCCATCTCTAAGCACTGTAATGAAATAATAACATACTCCTCTAAAACGGCTAACATACGGCTGATATTCCCATCTGTATAACACGTGCACAGACGGAATTAATGATCCAGCTCTTAGTTGATTCATCCTCTGTAAAACACTGTCGGTGGTGTTGTCAGATGTTTGTTTGAATTTGAAGTTTGTCTTGATGTGATGAACAGGACCAACCATATGAGGATGATCAAAGGGGGCCCAGTCTCACTCAGGTGTAAACAACAGTTTTAAGTGGGTATGCTGCCACCTCGTGGAAAAAATGATGCAAGTACAGCTAAAATATTTGAAGATTGAGATACAGTTTTCCTCATTAATGTGTTTGTATGCCAATGTCCCTGTCGCTGAGGGATTTGAAGTGTAACCGTTTGTAGTTTGCAAGTTGAGAGTTTTTCAGGACTGGAGTTAAAGATGGACTGCAATGTTTCTGGTGCAGTTTATTCATGTGAGTAGGAGTTACACTGTGTAAAAGAATAAAGTAGGGTTTGTTTTTTGTTGGATAGATCCTGGGGGGACACATGGACAGGTCGCAACAAAGTACTAGAAAGCATAGTTTCATCAAATGATAAGAGATGGTGGTGGCCATCTTCAGGGTTGCCAGATAAACATGAATGTTTTATTTTATTTTTTGTTGTCTCTTTTTCTGTGCACGTATAACCAAACACAACGCACACCTCATTGTACGACACCATCACTCAGCACGTATGACAGTTTGGGTCAAAATACAGTAGTTTTAAAGTGATAGTACAAAAGTTGAGCATTTCCTATCTGGCAACCCTGCTTGGATTTTGACAGTAACAGTTTTTGAAAGTAACCTTTCTTACACTAGATGCAGCCACACATCAAAATGGAAGTTGGTGTCTTCCTCTCATCTTCCGTCATCATGCTCAGAACATAGACGGATGGACAGAGAGATGAACGGACTGATGGACGGTATTTCCAATTGACCCTCTTCGGCATGCAGAAGGGGTCTCATGGTACACCATGAATCATTTCACTAGTGAACTAGTGTATCATGAGGACAACAGAAATAAACCCTCACATTTCTGATAAAACAATCAACAAGTGACCTAACATCTTCTAGTTCCTAACGTTTTTAGCCTCAGACCTACAAAGTAAGAGTGGTAGAGGCCTGTGAACCCAAATATAGTTGGTTTAAGTATACAAAGTTTTCTAATTACCTTAATGAAAACACAAAACAATCTTAAATGTTATGATGCTATTTATTATTTTATGATTAATGTATTTATTTTAATTTTATTTGAAATTATTGCTATTACAAATCTTTTGCCATTTAGTTTAAATGTTAGAGATTACCTGGAGACTCAGTTGATGTTTGATGACCCGTAGAGGATTCCTGACACCAAACTTCCACAGGTACAGGACGAGAATGTAAATGTCACAGAAATAATTCAGTGGAGATTCAATCCTGGAACCTTGTTGTTGACGGGTGACCATGAGAACCACCACATCAGATATAGATGTGAAGCACATACATTTAGTATCACTGTGACTGATAATGTCCATCCATCGATTTATTTTCTTGACCTGCTTTTTTCTTTTCAGGTCACTGGAGAACTGGTGCCTATTTCTGTGAGAGGTGGGGGGACATCCTGGAGAGGTCGCACATCCACCACAGACCACAAGGAGACAAAACAAACAATTATTGAGAAAACCCATCCATCCATCCATCCATTATCTTTACCCGCTTGTTCCATTTTGGGTCACGGGGGTCGCCGGTGCTCATGTCCAGCAATCACTGTGCAAGGGGCGGGGTACAACCTGGATGGGTTGAGAAAACCCACAAATAGAAAATAATAGAATAGATCTTTATTCTTTATTGTCATTGCACCTGAGTACAACAACATTTGGGGTTTGCTTCCGAAAGCACAAGTAAAAACAGTGTACCATAAAAAACACACACACATATATATAAATATATATATACATAGA
>NC_056513.1:13290949-13292898 GCF_014905685.2 Nematolebias whitei | reverse complement strand
ATTGAGCCACGAGAACTCATTTTCAAGAGAGACTTGTTTAGGGAGCACATGGTGGGGGTTAAGGGCCTTGCTCATGGGCCCAGGGTGGGGCGAATGAGGGTGGGGGCAAGTGTGGGTGTTTCACCCACCACACCCACAATTTTTTTGATGTTGTCGGGGCCGGGGCGTAAACCTGCGATCTTCGGATCAAAGGCCCACCTCTCTAACCTCTGCGCCACCACTCCCCCAAATATATATATATATATATATATTTATATTATTTATATATGTAAATATATATATATATATGTGTGTGTGTGTGTAAATAAATTAAAAGGTAATAGTTACAGATTTTAAACACTTCAAATGTGCAACACAAGCAGATTGGTACCACACTAGTTGTCCCTTAATCAGTTCTCATTACAGCTTTTGTTAAGTTCAGTAATGGTTGATGGGTAAAACCTAAATCTGTTTGTTCTTGTCTTGATTGATCTGAAATTTTTCCCTGATGGAAACAGTTCAAACAGATGTCCAGGGTGTGAGGTGTCCTTTAAGGGCTGCTGTTTAATATAACGTTTAATATACTACATTATTAGTTTTTTGTATATCCTTATATACCTTTTTTTCTTACACTTTATATTTTTGCTATTTTTCGATGTAACTGGGACCTTGAGTACACCATTTTGCTCCCCCCCGTGTTCCATGTGATGCGAATGACAATAAAGTACCTTGAACCTTCAAGATGTTGTGGGCTTTTCCTTTACAGCTGGAACTGTGTAGATCTTCCAGTGAGAGAAGAGGGCAGCCCACAATTTCTGGGCTATGGGAAGATTATGCAATCTCCATCCAGAAAGGTCAGGAGGTGAACCTGCAGATTGGTAATGCTAATTTTTAATTGAAGATTCACAGTACAGTATTTGGTTAATTTTTTAAAGTACGGCATTTTCACAGACTTACAGCAGAGGGTGGTGCAGGTCAACAAAAAATTGAAGGTTAACTAACCCCAGACTCATTTGCAGATTTGTTACCCAACATTGAAGATATTTTAAAACTTTAATAGATCAATAAATTATAAAATAATAAAATAATAATAAAATAAATATTTTGGATTTTCCATGGCGATGAGATATCCTGCAGAAACTTTACTCATATATTCAGCTCACAAAGACTTGGCAGTTTTTTTTTTAACTGCTGGATGTCTTTCCTGACGCAACCACAGCCCACCGAGCTACCACAGCCCTCTGTGTGGAGCAGAGAGCTGCTATCTAGGACACCCGGAGGAGCAGATGGTGGAGGTTAAGAGCCTTGCTCAAGGGCCCAGAGTGGGACGAATGAGGGTGGGGGCAGGTGTGGGGGCTTCACCTACCCCACCCACATTTTTGATGTTGTCGGTAACGGGGCTTGAACCGGCGATCTTCCGATCACAGGCCCACCTTCTCTAACCTCTGTGCCAACACTCCACACTGATAAGTTATTTTAGTGTTTGTGTTCAAAAAATTTATACAAATGTGACCATTCAACAACAGACAACAAGCAGCATATAAAACAAATCATGTTTAGCCTGCAATCGTTTTTAGTACAAAAAAAAAGTCTGTTTAATTGAGGATACTGTACTACACTACATCATATCCAACTATCAGTTTTTTACAGTGTGCCCGTAAGCACACATCACTTTTATTGTAAACACACAAGAAAACATTTTGAGAAAATATAAATGAATAAAAAACATTTTGGGTGCAGCAGTGCAGCCTGATGTTAGTTAATGCCAACATAAAGTTTTGGCTTTTAAAAAAGTAAATAAGTAAATAAAGGCACACTGCATTATAAGAAGCAATATAAAAGAACGGCTCACTAAGCAAAACAAAACAGATATATATATATTTATATATATATACATATATACACATATATATATATATATATACATATATACACATATATATATATATATATATATATATATATATATA
>NC_056513.1:13269118-13280949 GCF_014905685.2 Nematolebias whitei | reverse complement strand
AAAAAAAAAAAAAAAAAAAAAAAAAAAAAAAAAAAAAAAATTTAAATATCAAACCATATTTAGATATATACACAAATTGTGCATCTTAATCAGTTGTAGGGTGCATTCAGCCGAGCTATCAGCAAGGTTATGACACCAGCATGAGGGCTGAGGGTGGGGTAAATCTAGATATGATAACCTGTCACAGATGTGTGTCTGTTGATCCCAGCTGTCTCCAGTGAAATTCTGTGAAACTACCAGGAGTAAATATGAAGTAGATTCAGGCTGTGATGCTGCTCTCCTTCCTCAGCTGTGTGGCATTCGTTTTAAAACTGCTCTGTACGTTTTGGGCTGAGTCACACACAATAGAGTACCCTGACTGATATTTAAGACAGTGAGATAACCACAAGTTTATAAAAAAGTGGGAATATACATCCCTTTATACTGATCTTAATTTGGAATTTAAGCAAAGCTCACTAAAATTGTCTTAAAAGTTGTGTTAGTGTCTAAATCTGGTTTGATATTTAAATACATTGTGGCATTTTGACATGATCTGTTAAAAAAATAATAATAAATGAAACCTTAATGAGATTTGAACCACAATATCCCAAATGAAAATCAAAGTTTCATTTGTCAACAACAAACAAATGCATACTAATAATTTTGCTTCTGCATTTTATCCATAATCCATTTTCAGACACAAACATATATGCATAAAGTCCTGTAACAACTGCAAGGTGAGACTGTTAACTTTGCTATTTAATTGACCAAGTAGAAATCTAAATAGTTGTGCACAACTTTGCTGGTTTCCCATCATTAAGTTCTTTTAACTTTATTAAATATAAACATTTGTTGTTGGATGTGTTCTACTTGCTTCTTACTATTGGCAAACCTTGAAGCACACTGGAAAGAAAACTTTTAAATGTTGTTTTGAGAAGTCCTTATTGCAACAGTTTTCTTGTTTAGTTTTTTTATCATAATTTTGTTGTTGAAGATTCATTTTTATCGTCCAAAGCCCAAAGTAAACAGATAATGGTTCATCTGTTTAAAAAAGTACACTTTTTGGACATAAAAGCCCAATTTCATGACCTCTATGACTAACGTCTTCCTCAACTTGACCTGGTACAGATAATTTCAATGGATACAGCAAAGGAACCAGTGAGAGCTGAGTGGGCCTATCACTCTTATCACTTTAGTGATAATGGTCGTCACATAAAAGATGACCTTGTGAACTCCACAAATGCCAAAGTGGCCCAATTAGCCACTATGCATTTCATACAATTTGCAAAGGGCAAATGTTCCCAAGCTGTAATTATGTACTCACATTGCGCACCTCGAGTGACCTGCCAACCAGTCTTGACGCCAGTCCGTTGTAGAGGTCGCTATGACAGCGCTGGCAAAGACACAGAGAAAAATGAGCTGCAGAGACTACCATTGTGTCTGTAATTGGTCAAGTTGTGCTCGTTACCTAGTAGCAAATACATAATGGATAGTGCTGATTGCACTGTGAGATGGATGAGGAAATGTCAATGTGGGGGATGGCTGCCATGTTGAGTGGGATGATGTTAGTTATGTCTACAATTTCACAGTATTGGTTTTCATTCTTTAATACTGATTAGTGATGAAATAGGACAAACATTTATTGCATGACTAATGTCAGACCACAACCGTCATTGATTTCTTCCCACATACAAAGGGTTGCCCCCTAGTTTACCTCCGCCGTTTGTCTGGAGGAAGAAGGACATAAAACACTACACCACTGCATTGCCGTTAAACACTTGCAGCCTGTCTTGCGCCTTGCAAACTGGTTGTAGATTGTAAAAATGTTTCCTTCCTTCCTTCAAATAATTTTTGAATGATTAGCTAGATAATTAGTTATTTCATGCCTAAAAGAAAATCATATGTAGCCACAATTTTATGTGGGGGAAGTGGGTGGGAGTTAAAGCTAGTGTCTCTACCACCATGACCCCTGCCAAGATCTCTCTAGACTCTTTCCTATCCTGCCCTGTTCCAGAGTTCAAGAAGGTCCTGCTGGATGCCTCTTGTCTGTCTCGTTCTGTTCATGAGTCCAAGTGGGTCTGGATGGCCACATCTTTCTTGCATGATCCCTGAGTCTGAGCCCAAGGGAGTTCCACCAATCACCTCTCAGACAAGAAAACAGAAAATTGGTGCTGTGTTAGCAGAGACCTTGGTGGCACTTTGATGCTCAGGAGTAGTTATTGATACAAGCTGAAGAAAAAACACTTTTTATATTAAGAAGAAGAATGGGAGAAATTACTTGACTTGACGACTTGTATCTGCTTGGGGCTGGTTGATTACTGAGTGAGAGCAGGTGTACTGATTACATTTATGTGTAAATGTCCGGACAATCAGGGAAACTTGGGGGAAAACACTGGCATGCAAACTATAGAGGAACATACTGAAAATAAACTGAAAGCAAAATTCTACAAAAAACTAACCAGGAAAACAAAACTGAAACACATAAAAACACTGAAACTATGACATCCATTTTTTAAATTCACTTCAGTTTATTTTTTATAGCACCAAGTCGCAACAGAAGTTGTGTCAGAGCACTGAACAGAAACATTCATATACATCCATCCATCCATACATCCATCCATCCATCCATCCATCCATCCATTATCTTTACCCGCTTATTCCATTTTGGGTCACGGGGGTCGCTGGTGCCCATGTCCAGCAATCGCTGTGCAAGGGGCGGGGTACACCCTGGACGGGTCGCAAGTCCATCACAGGGCCACACAGAGACAAACAAGCATTCACTCTCTCACTCACACCTAGGGACAATTTAGAGTTACCAATCAGCCTAACATGCATGTTTTTGGTCTGTGGGAGGAAACCGGAGCACCCGGAGAAAACCCACGCATGCACGGAGAGAACATGCAAACTCCACCCAGAAAGGCCCCTGGACCGGGGTTTGAACCAAGGACCTGCTCGCTGAGAGGCAGCAGCTCTACCAGTTGCGCCACCGTGCTGCCCCATTCATATACATAAAAAGCCAAATTAGTAAAAGTTATCAATCTAAGGATTACAGATTGTCTTGAATCTTCACTTCATCTCAGTCTCCCATCCTAAGCAAACACAAAGGCAACAGTGGAAAGGAAATACTCTTAACAGGAAGAAACCTCCAGCAGAACCAGGCTCAGGACAAGCAGCCATCTACTTTGACCGGCTGAGGTTTGAGAGGACAGGAAGGAGAAACAAACATAGGATGGCAGGTTCACATGTACTTTCTATGACAATAGAAGTAATTACAAATACAAACAGATAGAGTAGAACAAGTAAAGACAGCAGAAGAGTGAGGAAATGTGGTCAATTTGTCCTCCAGTAGTCTAAGCATATAGCAGTGTAACTAGGAGATAGCTCAGGAAACTCAACCCAACCCTAACTAAAGGATTTATCAAAAAGGAAAGACTTAGACCTAATCTTAAATATAGACTATGGGTCAGCCCTGCAGACAGAAACTGGAAGTTGGTTCCACAAGAGAGGAGCCTGATTACTGAAAGCTCTGCCTCCCATTCTACTTTTGGAAACTCTAGGAAACACAAGTAAACCTGCAGTCTGGGAGTGAAGTGCTCTGCTGGGAAAATATAAAACAATAAGATCTCTAATGTAAGATGGCGCTAGGTTGTTGAGAGCTTTGTAGGTTAGAAGTTAAATTTTGAATTCAATTGTGGACTTGACAGGGAGCCAATGGAGAGAAGCTAAAACTGGAGATATGATCTCTCCTACTAACTCCCATTAAAATTCTGGCAGCAGCATTTTGGAACAACTTAAGACTTTTTAAATAAGTTTTTGGACATCCAGAAAACAAGCCATTGCAATAGTCTAGTCTAGATATGAAAAATGCATGAACCAGTTTTTTTTCATCATTTTTGAACAAAATGTTTCTAACTTTAATGATGTTACATGGGTGGAGGACAGCATGCCTGGTAAATTTTAAATGTGGGGGTTAAAAGACATATTCTGAGCAAAAATAATACCAAGTTTTTTTTTTGTGTTTTTTTTTTACATTAGAACTGGATATCAAATTAATGCCATCCAGAGGAAGTGAAAGGTTGTAAAGTTTATTCCTGTGCTCTGGTCCAAAAACCAAAATCTATGTCTTTTAAACTGAATTTACAAGTGAAAAATTAAAGGTCATCCAGGTTTTTTTATGTCTGCCTTCTTATATTTAGAAGATCTGCTTGATTCATTTGAATTCAGATAAACAGAAATAGTCATCAAACTTATATTTTTTATCCAAACACAAGAATAATCTAACACAGTTATTAGCAAAGTTTTCAGGGTGCAGCCCATAAAATAACAGGAGCAGAGGTCTGTCAGTCTAAATATGACCGGATTACAGAAGGGCATAGTTTTATTTATTTATAGAATGTTTATGTCAAAATTTGCCATAATCAATTGTTTACATTTCATTTGATTCTGGAAATTATCTAGGGACTCCCACTTCATTTCATTTGATTCTGGAAATTATCTAGGGACTCCCACTTCATGGTTCATTACCCAAAGTGGGTTCCCTACCCCAGGTGTGAAAAACCCTCATGTAGTCAGATGAGATGTATGAAACAAAACTATTTCGGGAATTTGGGGGGAATACTATTGGTAATTTGTTATGATATGTAACCATGGCAACAAGGTGTTTTTTAACAACCGGGAGCAGCTCATTAACATCTCAAAAGCTAACACACCTCAACTACAGCACCAAAACCCAAATGAGTTGAAAAGGAGTCTCCGTGAACGTATTCCCATCAACCTGGCGGCGGTGCTGGAATACCTGACCATGGAGATCCTTGAGCTGGTGGGAAACTCGGCTCGTAACAACGGGAGGACTGGGCTCATCCACCGGCACCTTCAGCAGTCTGTCTGTGGCGACGAAGAGCTCTGCAGACTCCTGGGAGGAGTGACCATCGCTCAGGAAGGGATTCTGCCTGGCACTCAGGCAGTCTTGCTGCCCAGGAGGACTGACAGGCCCGCCAGATCTGACGGCAAGCTGGATCTGGGTGGATGGATTGGAATCTGTGGCCAGATTATTTGGATTTGCTGCTTACAGCTATCAGTATCTAACAACTCTTGAATGAAACCAGGGTGATGAGCTATATTTAACACAATTTCCCTTTGGGATTAGCAAAGTGTTTTTGAATTCAGTTGAATTTAATTTAATTAATGCAGATAGTAAAGTTAATTATGTGTAAGAAATTGTAATTTTGAAAATAAATGTTGACATCTTAAAGAAACTGGCATGACATTTCTTTTCTGACAAATTAAAATTTCATTTAGAAGCAGCAAATTCTATTTTTGATTGTAATACCAACAGTATCATCTTATAAAGATAAAATCCCATTCAAATGCATCCTGACGTGTCAATTTTAAGTTATGTTCAGAGTTGTTTTCTTGTATTTCAGCCATAATCCAAAACAAACATTACTAATTTTTTTTTATTAGCATCATTGGTATTTGGAAATCAAATAAAGTTTCAAACAATGCATCTTTCTTTAATCAATAATCGAGGACATTTCAGCATAAAATCTCTAAATGATCATCAAACGTTTGGCGAGCATAACTTCTGGTGTTCTGAAATGAAAGAGTCCTTTGTTGAAACTTTGTTATGACTGTTTCTGATAATAAACAGTTCTTTTGACAACTCAGTCAGATGATCGGTCTTACCATGGTTCACTTCTTCTCCTGCTGCTGTAGAGGAGCAGCGTTCAGGAGATGCTGCTGTGAGGCCGGCCCTCCTTAATGTCTCCATTGCCTGCACCTGACCCTGCAAGCTAGCAGTGGCCAAATTTAGTTTGGAAACGTGCCACCATGGGAGACCCGACAGGCCCATTAATCAGCAGGAGTCTCCCCCTTACTCATCCCGCAGGTCAAAGAGGGAGCAGCACACACACATATAAACATATGTGTGTACAAACTCCCCACACACACACACACACCTATGAAACTGACATTGTTACTTCTTCTCACCCCGTAAACTACTTACCCTAAATCCTCCATCATCTGACTTGCACAGACTCAGACACCTGGCCATGGGCCTTCATCTCTTCCCATCTGAACTAGGCTTGCATCCCAGAACTCTTCTCCCCCATCTGAACAGTCTCTGGTCATGAGAGCCGTCTCCCCCCCCCCCCCTTACATACACACACACTGCGACCCTTTGCTCCCTGCAAGAGTTAAGAGGTGGACACCCAAAACCATCACACAAACAAACCTAGACATGTACAACTCTTAATGACCCTCAAAAAATAAAGATGAAAAACTACTGGACACAGAAGATCTGCAGATTATGATGGATTGTGTTGGATCAAAGCTAGAGAAACCATCGTTTTGGGAGAGCAGGGTGAGCTTGAACTCTGAAGAAAACCCGACAGAATATATGTGCTGCAAGGCCAAGTTGAATATGACATTTGTTATCATGTCTGAGATGAACTCAGACTGCTCTTGCCTTTAGGAATACGCTCAGAAAGTAGCAAAGATATCCTACATTTTTTATGTAAACCTGTCATTTGAAAAAAGCTGCATCATTCTGAGGGATGCAACAGCTAATTGACTTGTAATCAGGGCTACTTGGTTGCAATTAACACTCAGAGACAGAGATCTGAGGATTTGCTACAAGTTGGAGGCACATATTGGGGTGATATCCATGAGGTGTGGGTAGATACTTGAAAGTAACGGCAAAGAATACATCAGATAACTTGCACTCATTCTCCATGTCACAAGTGCATTTACTCTTTAATGTGAAACTCTGCTGGGAGATGGATGGTGGGATCGGACTAGATTAATGAACGGTACCAAAGTCCCCAGATGTTTTTGTGGTAATTAGAGGCCTTTGTTTATCAGGAAAACAAGTCACATCAAGAGCAAAGCATTCATTATAATTTTTCATGATCTTAATAATTCAAGTGTAGCTGCTTCATTTTGTTCCCAATTTATCATGTTAATGTTCTGAATAAATCTGCATAGCTAATTACACCACAGCCTGTTGGCTCATCAAGCAACAGACTTATTAAAGCTCAATACTGAACCTGTTCACAATTCCCGCAGAAAAAAAGAAGTCAAAAAGTGACAACAACCTGCAGGAAGAAATCAAAAAGCACATTCTTTAACAGCTGTGTGGACTTGCAAAAATATTACTCACTAAAAACTACTGGGTGAAAATCAACCCTTTTGTAACAGCACTGTGTTAAATTTGGACCAAGGTACCGTATTTTTCGGACTATAAGGCACACCTAACATCCTTTAATTTGTTCAAAAATTGACAGTGAGCCTTCTACCTATTTTTCGCTCTATAAGTCACATTATTTTTGCTTAATTTGCATGTCCTGCGACTTATATGCCAAAGCAATGTATTTATGGATTTTTTCCCATATTTATAACCCAATTTTTTGACTGAGGTATGACCATTTTCATTCATTCTGGCTGAAAAAAAATTGAACACTACCATTTTCAGCCACTAGATGACTCTCGAGTAGTAAGGCATGCCGTTGTATCCTGTAATAGGTAAAAGTGGCTATTAATGACACAATTGGCTTGTCACAGTCTGTCACCATCGTCTGCCTGGAGCAACCGAATCAGCTTCATTTCACTGTGCTGCCCCGGAAAAATGCAACTGTTTTGACCATCAAAGTGCATTTTTATTAAGTAAAAATTCAACTGAGACACACCTTTACTATAAAGTCGAGCAAACAAATAATTGTTTTTAGACGGTTGTCTTGTAAAATTTAGAAGACATGGACAACGAGTCACCCTCTGCGCGTTCATGTTTCCACGTATCGGGTTTTTAAATGTAGCCGATTTGACCGTCAAAGTGCATTTATTAAGCAAAAGTTAAGCTGACACACTGGATGGATACACTCTCCCGTGGCTGTCATTTGGCAGCCCATCGATTTTTGGCACAACACCAACCCACATTTCTGGGTTCGGCCCACATTTCAGGGTTGTCAGCAGTGACGCGTAACAAACACGACGTGTCAGCGGTGACACATAATAGATGCAACGTATACGGCGAAGTGACATATTTATGGATTTTTCCACTTTATTAGACATATTTAGACTGATGCGACTTATAAAGCGGTGCGACGGGTATGGCAGTAGATACAGTAATCAGGTGAACTTTATGTATTAATGCTGGATGTGCTTACTGACCTCGAACCGATTTTATGTGGTTATTGTGAATGAGTTGAATAAATTTTGACTTATCTGACAGGTTTGTTTTGCTTAATGAGCCTTATAATCCAGTGTGCCTAACAGTATGTATGAAAACAGACCCATTGATCGATATTGTGCCTTAAAATCCGGTGCATCTTATATTCCGAAAAATACGGCAGTTTTAACTCAACAGAGTTGAGTTATCAGCATGGGTTAAATTTTCTACCCCAAGATTAAGTTAAAATGACTAATTTGTAGAATTAGAGCTACAAATAAGTTGGGTTAAAAAAGGACAACCCAAAATCTGTGTTTCTAGTTAATTACAACTTGGGTTGGTGCTAGCTAGTTGACACTAAAGATATTTTTTGAAGCCAAACTCACTCCCTAATGAAAACTGAGATTATTAACAAAGGCAACCAGTGTATACAAATTCTTGAAAGTTGTTTTAACTAACTTGTCTTTACTTGGGGGGGGGGGGGGGGGGGGGGGGGGGAATGTGGTCTGAAATTGTGTTAGGGCAGCTGGCCTGTGACTAAAAAGTTACAGGTTCAACTCCCTGCCATGCCCACATGTTGTGGTGTCCTTGAGCAAGACATCTAATCCCTAACTGCTCCCCGGGTGTCAGGATTTTCTGGCTGAGCTGAACAAGAACAAACCCATGTGCAGACAGGACGCAGAGGCCAGGATGTAAAATAATAATCACTTTAATAATCAAAATAAATAGCTGACGTGGCAGCAAAACTCACAGATAGGATCTGGACAGAATAATACACAGAACACAGGAGACAAACCAGGGGCCGTACCAGACGATGCACCGACAATGACTGAGACACAGACCAGAGCTTATATACACACAAACTAGAAAAATACAAACACCTGGAGGACACACGGGTGGAGCTGATTGGGGTAATTACTGAGAGACACTAGGGAGTACAGACACAGTGAGACTGACAGAGGGATACCATCCTTACACCGGGCAGCCTACACAGCTGCCCACTGCTCCACCTGAGTGAATCCCACAGGTGATGGGTTAAATGCAGAGTGCTCATTTTGTCATTGCACATGATGACAACACATATAGCACTTTACTTCCTTATTGCATCTTTAAGCTGAGGTCCTGTCAGGTCCATTTTAATCAACTTCTGGCCTAATATGACAGAGAGTAAAAAAAGTCATGGCTCATTTCTAAAATAACCTCTGGCTAAACCCAAAAAAGTTAAGTCAGGTCCTCGGGACGGTTTCATTTATTATTGAAACGCCTCCTTCATCCAAAGGACTAAATGAGCCTGAGAAGCCACAACAAACTCAGTCCTATAAGCGGCTTACTCACATACTGTAGTGGGGCAACCAGTTGTAGTGAACCTGATGACCTCAAATCTATCAGATGGACAGAGACTGTTATTTCATTGATCTGAATACAGTTTGAGCCATCTGGTGACTTTCTTTCTTGAATTAATCAAGCAGAAAAGACAATTCTCTATGATCATTACTGTTTTACAAATGTTTGATAATCAAATTGTGTTAGTTCTTGATGCTTACAGGTTGAAGAGAACTACTCATTTTTATTTTACATAAACAGTAAGTAATGATTTTTATTCCTCATTCAAAGAAGAAATCAGGTTAATATGCATTTCTTGATTTTTCTGTCTGCAATGTAAGTATGTTAAAGGTCGGTTCTCGGTCAACTAAAATGTTTACCGAGAAAAATGTCATGTTTAAACTTTTTCAGAAGATAATAAGAGTGAGACTCCACGAAGTCTGAAGTCCTACAATAATCTTTCTGTTTGTCACTGAAACAATCCTTGACTTTTAATAACATCTTACATCATACACCACACCTCTATTCCTGGTCCATCGACCAATCAAAAGCTCTCAAATGACCCGGAAGTCGACCCATTTAAAATGTGGCAACTTCCCAGTTCATGTTAGAGTTGCAAGAGTCCGAGGGTCCAAGAGTCTCAGAGTGATGGAGGTTCTGAAGAAGTTCTAGAGTCTGAGAGTTCTGAAGGAGAAAACTCTGATGTCCGATGGAGAAAGTCTGATGTCTGAAGCCCAGAGTGCTTCCGTTGGAATACAGAACGCAGTGACGATGTTGGGATTATAATTTCTGTTTGAACACCACGCACGACTCTCGAAGGATTTCAGCTGCTCAACGGAGACGCTGAAAGAGTCTGAAGGATTCTATACCGAGCTGATTTCATCGTCAACCAGGTAACGATCTACTTCAACCGAGCGTACCGTCGCAAGCTGAGATCTGATGGAGCGTGCACGTTCTGGTCATAACAGATTAATTCCCTCACATATCTCTCTGTAAGATAAATCTCCATTTCCATCTTAAACTCTGCTTTCTCCTAAAATCAGTACAGATATTTAGAAATATCTGAAGCTAAGCCCTCAATCACCGCCGTGTGATTGAAGCCCATTTTTGTGAAACTTGTCTGTTATTATTTTCATATTTTGCCAAATTAATGTAAATGTTTGATGTTAAACTTTGATTCTGAAAATAAATGACCGCATTCATTTGATGGGTCAAAGATAAATGACGTCTCTCGTTACATTTCTGTTAAAATTCAATGCACGACATTTACACAGTCAGAAAGATGAGGAACTCGTGAAATTGTATGCATATATCTCGTATATGTACTACTACACAGTTTTATGGTGATAAGATGGTTTTTGGAGTTTGCTCCATCGACTCCCTTGAGGCAGCCATAGCCAAAGTGGTTCAAAACATTAAAAAAAATAAAACATCCAGAGGTCTGGATTATTGAGCATGAATTTTGATCTCTGGCTAAACCTTTTGACTGATTATTTGATTATTTTTGACTAAGTATTTGATCAAACCAACAACTTTAACCCAACAACAGCATTAGTCAGGGATGGTGTCACGAGTAATGTGGGAAACCCCAAATGTCCCTGATGTCAGGCAAACGATGTGCCAGACGGCATGAACAATGGCCACCTCCACTGCTTTTGTCCATGTCAACCTCAGAGAAGACGACGTCCCCGTGGCCAAAATTGACACCACACAGCCCAAGCTTTGGCTACAATACAGGAGACCAGTGTCCAGCAACTGTGCAGATTTGATAAAAGGGTATGTATAACCTCAGTTTTTCTGTGCTGATCTGCGCTCTTTTTCCCGGCCTCTGTGAAAAAATAAATAAACTGATGACAGAAGATTTTGTGCATGGTGCATACCATTCATTCACCGTGTATTCCACAGGCTTTTTGCAGCAAGCCTGATGAATGATTGTGCCAGCCGTTTCTTTTATTTAACTTTATTAGCCAGTGTTAGCTATCAGTTCTTTTACTTTATTTTTATAAAGTAAAAATGTTTTTTTTTTTTTTAATTGATAAGTTCTACCACAATCAATATTTGGCTTGGAAAGACCAAGAAAGTCCAAGTTTTCTCCATTGATTTGCTAATTTTAAATATAAACCACTTTTAGACTGCTTTTACACTAAATGCCAGGGTGTAGATGCTATTTTTAAATATAGTTTATATAACATGTGTCATAAACATGTACTCACAGGTTCCTGTTTACATGTCTGGTCAATGCCATCTCGACCACAAAGTCGAATCTAACGATCACATTTCTCTCCTTTTGGAAACAGCATGAACCATAAACCTTGCATATGAAGCTTGGCAGCGTATCGGCAGTCACTATGTCAAAAAAAAAAAA
>NC_056513.1:13193513-13254118 GCF_014905685.2 Nematolebias whitei | reverse complement strand
CACAAACATGAACATGAGTCTGTGAGCAGATGTGCACGCATGAACACATCAACATTGAAACAGATCAGCAGCAACATGAAACAGATCAGCAGCAACATGAAACAGATCAGCAGCAACATGATATGGTTTTTCACAGTGATTATTCTAGTTAGAGATTCATGAGTCTAACAGCCTCAGGGTAGAAGCTGTTCCTCAGTCTAGTGGTTCTACACTTAATGCTCCTTAACCTCCTTCCTGAGGGGAGTGGGGCAAAAAGTGTGTGTGCTGGGTGGGTGGGGTCCTTCATGATGCAGGTGGCCCTTTTCCTGCATCTGGAGATGTAGATGTCTGTGATGGTGGGGAGACTGATTCCAACAGATTTCTGTGCAGCCTTCACCACTCTCTGCAAAGCTTTTCTTTCTGCAGCTGTGCAGCCTCCATGCCACACATTGGGCTTACAAAAAGAAAATGAAACAAATGAACATTTGTAGGTTTCAAACGAAACCATCTTCCTGTCTGACCTGTTTCCACCAGAAGGTGTAAAGACATTGTTTATGTCAGTTGCCCTTTCAGTGTTCTTCAAAACTGCTTTATTTTCATGGTTGACCATCACTTTTTTAACAGAGGATGAGGGACAATGTCTAGGTTAAGAATGACATTAACATTCCCTGAAGACATCACGTTGCCAGGGCCCTAATCTTTCTGGAGACAACGATGAAGAGCATCAAAGTGGAGACAGTGTTCATTTGAGTGTGTCGGCACAGTCATGCATGTGCACTTGGTCTTATGTTGTCCAGCCAACTCAAGAAGCAAAGCCTCCCACTTTCCTTTGCTCAAATTCAACATTCCAGCCTTATTGATCCATCCCTACCTACAATTAACAGACAGGTTTGTCCCCAATCAATTCTTTTCTCACCCTTCTCAATTCCACTCTATCTTTTTTTATTCTCTTCGTTCTCCTTTTTACATTTTTCACATCAGCCCCTTAAGTCCCCCCCCCCCCCCCCCCCCGCATGCTCCTACCCCACACCTTAAGGTCTCAAGGGTCACTCCCACCAAGGTGATTCGTAAACAGAGGCTTGCAGAGAAATCAATACTTTATCAACAAACTACAAGGGGCTTTAGCCCATATGATCTTTGTAGTGAAGGCCCCCAAACATCTATCTCCCTCTCCGGTTCGCTCCCTAAGCTCTGTTGCTAAGACAATGAGGAAAGGAGGAGGGGCCAATAGAGGGATGGAGAGAGGCAAAGGAGAGGGGATTGTGCAGGGTCCAGAGGCTCACTGTTGGAGGAGAGATTTGCTGCTTCGCTGCTTTTAGCTTGATCTGCATCTGATTAAGGAGAGAGGGCAGAGTTTTGTCCTTCACCCCAGTGCTCCTCTGTCCCACCATTATGTACCCTGGCACTGAGATCCATCATCCACCTACCACAGGCCTGGCTGCCATAGCCTGGGGACTTATTAGACCGACCCTGCTCTGCTCAACACGGCCCCACGCATACCATTGAGGGTAAAAAGTCTTCTATAGGACACTGCATATTCACCATGAATTCAAATGATTCCAAAGAAGTGAAGACACAAAAACATATTGTTACATGATTTATTAATTTTTTTAATTCTGCATGGATGTTTTGGATTGTGAACATTTTGCTTTTGTTGTTTTTAAATTGGAGATTTTCCTTTCTACTTTTGTTTTATTTTTTTTTACAAACAGCCTTCAACAAATAAAAGAAATGTCTAATCAAACTTGTTGTTAATTCTTTGGTACCATATAAAAAAATGTGAAAAATGAAGACTGAATGTCCGACTCCATAAAATGACCCATCTAAACTTGGATTCTGTTCTGTTACAAAGTACTTTGTTTGCATCTGAACATGGTGTATTGTGTCTAGAACAGCATGCTTTTATTGCATTAATGAATAGGCATCATCCACCCATCCAATATCTTCCACTTGTTCCAAAGTCAAGTCGCGAAGGCAGCAGCATGAGCAGGGAGGCCCAGACATCTCTCTTTCCACAGCCACCTCTTCCAGCTCTTCTGGGAGGAGCCCAAGGCGTTCCCAGGCCAACCGAGAGACAGTCTCTCCAGCATGTCCTGAGTCTTCCCCAGGGTCTCCTCGCAGTCGGACATGCCTGAAGCACCTTCCTAGGGAGGCGTCCAGGGGGCATCCTTACCAGATGCCTGAACCACCTCAACTAGCTCCTGTTAATGTGGAGGAGCAGAAGTTCTGCTCTGAGTCTCTCCCGTATCTGAACTTCTCACCCTATCTCTAAGGTAAAGTCCAGCTACCCTGCGAAGTAAACTCATTTCAACCGCCTGTATCCGCTATCTCATTCTTTCAGTCACTACCCAGAGTTCGTGACCATAGGTGAGGGTAGAAATGTAGACCGACCAGTAAACAGAGAGCTTTACCTTACAGTTCAGCTCCCTATTCAAGACAACGGACTGGTACAGAGTCAGCAATACTGCAGACGCTGCACCAATCCGTCTGTCCATCTCACGCTCCATTCTTCCCTCACTTGTGAACAAAACCCCAACATACTTGAACTCCGCCACTTGAGGCAGAATCTCACCCTCGCCCTGAAGAGAGCAATCCACCATTTTCTGGTTGAGGACCATGGCCTCAGTTTTGGAGGTGCCGATTCTCATCTCAGCCGCTTCACACACGACTGCAAACCATTCCAGTGAGAGCTGAAGATCACTGCACAATGACGTCAACAGGACCACATAATCTGCAAAGAGCAGAGATAGAATCCTGAGACCACCAAACCAGAATCCCTCCACCTCCTGGCTGCACCGAGAAATTCTGTCCACAAAAGTTATGAACAGAAGCGGTGACAACGGGCAGCCCTGGCGGAATCCAACTCCCACCCTGAAGGGGTCCAACTTACTACCAGCAATGGAAACCAAACTCTCGCACCTCCTGTATAGGGACCGAACAGGCTGTATCAATGGGCACCAAATCCCATACTCACCCCCCACAGTGTACCCTGAGGAACGCGGTTGAATGCCTTCTCCAAGCCCACAAAACACATGTAGACTAGATGGGCAAACTCTCATGACCCCCACAAGAACCCTAGTGAGGGTAAAGAGCTGGTCCAATGTTCCAAGGCCAGGGCGGAATCTGCATTGTTCCTCCTGGACAGGCATCATAAAGATTATTATGTACATGATGTAGGATGTATGTACAGTTATTAAAACATCCATTTAGGAATGAATATCAAACACACTGTTCAGACTTTTGTCTTTCAGTCAAGCAAAACCTGGAAATTTGTCCACCCCAACTGCAAGAATGAAAACTGATCACTCCAAACAATGACATAGTTTTCTGTTAGGTGTGTTTGAACAGGACAATGAGGAGTTTTAACATAAAAGTGATTCAAAGATGAAAGCGAATTTAAAGGAGCCTGGACCTGTAAAGGAAAATTATCTGTTGACTTCATAATCCTGATGAGTATATTTTGAAAGAAAAAAAAAAGGATAATAAACTAAACCAAAACACACACACGCACACGCATACACACACACACATGTATGTATCTATGTATGTACATATACGTATGTATGTTTATATGCACGTTTGTATATATGTATGTATGCATGCATGCATGTGTGTATGTATGCATGCATGCGTGCATGTATGCATGTATGTGTGTATGTATGTATGCATGCATGTGTCTATGTATGCATGTATGTGTCTATGTATGCATGTATGTGTCTATGTATGCATGTATGTGTGTGTCCTTAGATAGAGACCTTTCCAATTGGCTTTTATGTATGTGAATGTTCCTGTAAAGTGCCCTGAGACAACTTTGTTGTGATTTGGCGCTATATAAATAAACTGAATTGAATTGAATTGTATGCTTGTATGTGTGTATGCATGTATGTGTGTATGTATGCATGTATGGTGGAAGGACTGTGTCTACTGATTCCAGCTCAACAGAATTGTGAATTTTAGCGTATATCTTAGATCCTTATTTACTGTTTGTTTTTATTTATACTCTACATATATTGCTCTTTTGTGTGTACGTGGCAGTTTGAGAGCACAATTTCATTCCACCTCATGTACCGCATGTGATGCGAATGACAATAAAGTCTCAATGACCTTGACCTTAATCATGATTTTCATTTAACTCACTGTAATTGATACAAATGCATCCCAAAATCAAAACAAGTGGAAGCTAATACTATAGTCTCACTTTAGGTCAAAGAATGTTTAAATATTTAAACATGAAGTCCTATTTTTTTTTTTTTTTAACACTCGTTTAAACTTTTTTCCTCTTTGAATTGTAATGTGGTTTAGCATGTTTATTTCCTGTCAAATCAGCCTGCTAGCTTGAAGTGTCAGCAACACGTTAACCCCTAGTCATGATTTTTTCTTTGTTGCCTCATGAGTATCATAGTATCAGTATTTTATATAATTTTTCCCCCATGAAAATCAGAAAGCAAAGTTAATTTTCTATTTTTTTAATCTGCAAGGTTATATATGTAATTTCAATCTTTCTACAATTCTAAAAAGCCTTTAACAATGTGTCTCTTATTGACTCACAGTGGTGCTCACCTGGCTTAAGGCGCAACTTAGTACTCAAGAGACAACCTGCTTCAAAAAATGTTATTTAAGTTTGGATTAGTATCTCAATATTTCTTGATCATTTTTTTCCCACTTTTTATAACTTGTTAAATATTGGTTCATAAAACGTTCAGTAAGTAAAAAAGATTTCTTGAGAATATAATAAAAAGGTGAAAAGAAAAAAATTACAAGAACAAAAAAGTATTTGTGATGATTTTAAAGCGATATTAACTATAAATTTGGCACAGCTGGTTGTGTGGTTTGTATTAAAAGGACAAATAAATCTGTTACCAAAACCATATTTGTTGTAGCATTCTGATTCTGATCAGGATTGTAATCCATTTTATCCCATTTTAATTGTGGCAAACATTTATTTATAAGAAACTTATTTTTGCTATGTCATCTTATTTCTTACCTCATTTTAATGACTTTTTAATCATTTCTTTGTTTTACACAGAGTCCTGGGTGACTGTTTTTGTTGTTCCATGTAAGGGTTTAAATGACAATAAACTGAGTCTGAGGCTGATGGTTCTGGTTCTGATGAACGGTATATTTTATTTTACAATTTATACTTTTTTTATATATAACGGGGACCCTGTGTACACAATTTCATTCCACCACATGTAGCACATGCGATGCGAATGACAATGAAACTTTGACCTTGACACTGATTTGTTTAAGATAAAGCAAACATCCAGCCAAGCTTGTTTGCTAAGTTTGTACAACTGATATTAAAAAAAAAATCACCATCATGGTGTAAAAAATATAAATTTATGTCTGTCAAACTCTGATATCTGACATTTTTCAAGGTAAAACTTGAGAAATTGAATTGGTATATACACAAATGCTGGTAACAAAATGGCAACAAGGAAGATATTTTAAAACTGGTTTCTATAATGTGTTTACAGATTGTTTGTTCATTCCTTCTTATTAGGGACTTTTTGTGCTTCAGTGGTTATGTGTTATTGTTAAGTGTCTTTTAACAAACAAAAAAAAAATACTCCTCTTAATCGTTGCAGGCATGATAGTTGTGTGAACATTCAGAAATTACTCTGGTAAAAAAAAAAAAAAACTTTAGCAGATCTTCAGAAAGACAGAACCTCAACCGCTTAAAAGGAAATTTACACATGAACATCAAATATCATGCTCAATAATCCAGGTAAAAGATTCAACAAAGTTAAATCAGGTCCTTTGAACATTTTTTTTTTTTAAACATTTCATCCTTAATCCAAAGGACTTCATCAGTCCAAGGAGCCACAACAAACTGAGTCCCACAAGCAGCACAACAACATAGTGGACCAACCAGTTTGCTGGAGATAAAATGGTTTCTGGAGTCCACCCTCTCCTCTGCTGACTCCTCTCAGGCAGCCATAGCCAAAGTGGTTCATAACATCAAAGTTCATGCTCAATAATCCATGTAAAAAATCCGGACTTTTTTTTGTTGTTGTTGGTGTTGTTGTTGAAACATTTTGTCCTTCATCCAAAATACTTCATCAGTCCGAGGAACCACAACAAGCTATTGCTGCCTCAGAGGAGTCGACAGAGGAAAGGGTCGACTCCAGAAACCATCTTATCACCATAAAACTTGTTGGCCCACTATGTGAGTAAGCCACTTATGGGACAGAGTTTGTTGTGGCTCCTTGGACTGATGAAGTCCTTTGGATGAAGAACGAAAAGTGTCAACAAAAAAAAAAAAGAAACCATCAAGAGAACCTGAATTAACTTTGTCGCGCTACATATAAAGCATTTGATAATTTGCTGAAGACTTTTGCACAGTGCTATGAAGATTTATCCAAATATGTATTAAAAGAAAAAATCCATAATTCAAATGAAAAATATATGTGGCTCCTTAAATAAAAACCAAAGGGGGCTCTCTTTCAAAAGTATGCAACTGCATTTGATTTTTTTACAAGTAGAAACAGAATGATGGTGTAGACTTTAATTCATCTCTAAATCACAAGCTTGTAGAAAGAACTTTTTGTTCTGTCATCTGTCCCATTCCCTGAGGGGTTACGTCCAGTGAGCCTGCACCAAACCTTTTTGGCTGAGAGAAAAGAAAAAAAAAGTGGATGAGCTTGCCATGTGCACACATCAATCCTAAATTTCCAGCCCCAATACCATCATGACCTTGGTTTGGAATGACATCTATTTGCTGGCTGGCTGCACACATCTTTTTTGCAAATTGTATGGGCCAAGCTAATTTGTTTTTATGCACGTTTAGTCAAGAACGTGATGCCACGTTAGCCTTTGGGAGCACTGCCAATGCGGTGCAGAGTTCCCGGTGACAGACAGAAAAAGGGTGATTGAGTATGATTGTCTTGCCCGGTTGTGTAGATGTATAAAAAGAAAGATGCACGGCACATCCTGGAATGGGTTCACGGCAGATAGAAGTCCTTCTGGGACCACCTAAAGCTGAATATCATTATGTGTACATGAAAATAAACAATGACCTTTAGAGCGCAGATCCTACAATGAAGGCATGATCTGGGTAAAAATTATTTAACTACTTCATTTTATTTAAAAAAAAACCACTACATACTTTAAAATAAATCATAACATTTATGTTAAAACATGTACATGAAATAAAAACTTGCCAGACTTATTAAAAGTACAACCCTTTGACCTGCATGCAAGATGATCAGTGTGACCTGACAAACTGAAATATAAACATGGTTTATGCATAACAGCCTTCTTCATAGATGAATTGACCTTTCAGCTGTGCACACTTTTTTTTTTTTTTTTAATAATTTTCTCGTTATCTTTTCGAATCATAATAAACTCAGGTTCCACTGCCTTTAAACATGCTGCTAACAAACAGTTAAAGGTTCAAAGAAAGAATTTTGTTCACACGTACACATAATCTGTTACATAACGATAACGGAGCTTACTGAAGCATACGCTGTACATACGGTATAGTTTGAACATGGATAGATACACATGCTGCTTTGACCCGAGCAAGTTCAATTACCTGACATGAAGCAGTGTACAGAATCAGTCCTTGTGGTCCTCACACACACGTGCTGCACGGTGCAGGGACATACATTTAGGCGCATGTAAATAAAATACACACACAACATGAGATGTGTTCATTTCCACCCATGCTATCCGATTCTGTTTCCCATGTTTTGGTTGTAACAATGTTTAAAAAAATGTTGCTTTAAGTTTAAATAGCTTAATGATGGAAGGGACAGAGGAGCAGTTAGAGCCGTCTCTTCTCACAAAGAGTCACAGGTTTGCCTCCTGGCCTGGGCGTGTTCTCCTTGTCGGTTTTCTCCAGGTACAAATTCAAATCCGAATTCCACCATAAAAAAAAAACCCTGCATTTAAGGCCAACTGGTATCTCCTAATATCCCTACGTGTGAATGAGCATGTGAGCGGTCCTTTGTCTTGTTTGTCTCTGTGGCCTCTGATGGACATGGTCCAAGATGTCCCCCACCTCTTGCACAGTGACTGCTGGAGACATCGGCTTCCCATGACCCAGGAGAAGTGGACAAAGAAACTGGATGGATGGAATCTAATTTTGACATCTGTAGTGTTTTGGGCATCTTTTAAACTATTAATCTGATCAAAGACCTAGCATTCCTTGAAGACTGAACATTGTCTGCCATTCTCCAAAGCCAGAATTTTAAAGTAAGACTGTTTCATGATAAGAGATGACTAAACCAAAGTATTTTGGTCAAACCTTGAGAATAAAATTATGCTCAGTCTCATGCTATATTATGGAATGCATGATTTTTGCATGATCTGTTAGTAATTGGTGAATGTGTTGTCATTGACTGTCAGCTACTACTATATCAAATTTTAGCTCATATAATTTAGTCAGAGTGATTTATTTGTCATGCACACCTCATGTGGTACATGTGGTGGAATGAGATTATGTACACAGGGTCCCATTTACATCCCACAATAAAATGTAAAAGAAAAACAGTAATAAGATCCAAGATATGAACTAAGAAAAAACATCAACTAAATTGACACTAAGCACTAATAGCATAAAAACAATACGCTGAACAGCAGCATGAACATGAGTGTGTGTGAGCAGATGAGTACAAATGAACACAGCAACATTGAAACAGATCAGCAGCAGCATGTTGTTATTTTTCACAGTGATTATCCTGGTTAGAGATTCATGAGTCTATCAGCCTCAGGGTAGAAGCTGTTCCTCAGTCCAGTGGTTCTACACTTAATGCTTCTTAACCTCCTTCCTGAGGGGAGTGGGGCAACAAGTGTGTGTGCTGGGTGAGTGGGGTCCTTCATGATGCAGGTGGCCCTCTTCCTGCATCTGGAGATGTAGATGTCTGTGATGGTGGGGAGGCTGACTTCAACAGACTAGTGAGCTATCGCCATTTTTGTGGAGCTTAAAGACAATTACTGTAACTGAGGGGTCATCTTGGAAATGGTTGACTCCAAACATTGATTGTCTAGCCAATAATTACATTGTGAATGTTTTATGAAATTTGTCCAATTTTTGAGATATTTTTATTAACAATCAGACAGACACACACAGGCAAAAACATTCTTGTATGGATCCAACATTTTTCAGTCAGGTCATCTGGACAGTTTATTTTTTTGTGCTGAAACGTTTCACCTTCGATCCGTAAAGGCTTCATCAGTCAAGGAAACACACAACAAAACTGATTCTTCCACCAACAGCTTACTCCAAAGTGGAACAAACCAGTTTTGCTTGAGCAAAACTGGTTTGTTCCACTTTGTTGTGTGTTTCCTTGACTGATGAAGCCTTCAGGATCGAAGGCAAAATGTTTCAGCACAAAAAATGAAACTGTCCAGATGACCTGACTGAAAAATGTTGGATTGTATACCTGGATTATTGAGCATGGACTTTGTTATTCACGTATGGAGTTGAACAATAATCGGAACATCTTAGGTCTTAGATCAATAAAAATATGGTAGTATGCTTTATATACACAGTATATGTGGACTTTTAATAAAACCTTGATATGTTCTCAGTGAGGGACATAGTCATTGCGACAAACATCTTTAATCACTTCAGTGTTTTTTTTGTGTTTTAATGTAAAAATAATCTCTTACAATAACATAACATGGTCTACTTGCATGCACTTTTTCCAGTTTCAGTTTTGTTTCAATCCTAATTTGTCTCCTTCTATTGTTTTGTATAAGAAAGTCATTTTGGTTACACAGATAATAGATGTCCTTTCATGCATGGCAGGCCTGATAGCCGCACAGTGACCCTGCACCCTTGGAGCGCCCAAGGCTACAGTTCTCCCACATACAGCGCAACGCTGGACCAGTGTTTGATTTAAACTGGAATGAAGAGATACAAGAGAGGGTGATTTGGCTTCAGGGATGGAGTTCAGTTTCAACACAATCTCCCAGACATGGCGGTATCTGAACTATCAGGTATGCTTGTATAGCCGGAGGTTATTCCATAGGATTAGAGCTCAGTATCATCTCTCTACAGCTTGAAGGAGAAAATAGCCCACGCTGGGTTTAGAAGTGTGTCATTCGAGGCAAACTCAGACATGCCATCAAGAAAATATTTTCAAAGGCAACATTTTAGCAAAATGTAAATAAAGTATTGTCAGTTTGATTTACATTTATCGGTAATTATGTGAATGCTTTCGAAGCACTGAAACTATTGTGATCCATTTTTCTTCTGGACATTTTTCGGCGCGATTCTCGTCCTGCAGTTTTCAACCTATTTCAACAAATCATATATCAATCCTGCTATTACTTTTGGAATTGGTGCAACTTTAGCTTTTAGAAATATCTTGCCTTTACAGTCAGTTTTTTCTCATATAAAATTAATTGAGTTCATTTTACATCCTTCAACTCTTTAGATACGTTTACAATCTTTTACTGCTCCTTTCACATTTTGTTCTGGTTCTGCTTCTTTTAGCTTGTGCAAATTTAAACTTTTTTCAGCTAAGTTCAGCTGTTTGTTTTTTGGCTGTTTTGAGATCCTTTAATATTCTTTCTGCTAACTAAAACATTGTTGTGTTCCTTCTGACTTTTTTCTGATAATTTCAGCTTCTTATTCTCCTTGTAGCTGATTTCTGAATGTTTCAGTTTTTTCTGCCATTTCAGCCGTTTTATGCTAATTTCAACTTTTTTCAGCCTAATTCAACAAAAATGTGCTTTCACTTCCTTTTTGTAATTTTAGCTACTTTCTACCTTTTTAGCTACTGTTCAGCTGTTTTTGCTCATTTCAGCTTTTTCAAATAATTCTTTTTTGTGTTCATTTCTGCTTCTTTCAGCAAACGTGTTCTTTCTGCTTTTATCTGCTAAATTAAGCTTGTTCTACCTTTTCATCTACCTTATTTTAGCATTTCTCTAGCTAATTTCAGCTGTTTTCAGATCAATTCAAGTTTTTCATGGTGATTTCTGCTACTTTCAGACTAACTAACTTCCTGTTCATTCCAGCTTGTTATGCTCCTTTCTGCCTTTTTTGTTGTTGCTAGTTTCAGCTTTTTCTGCTATTTCAGCTACTTTTTAGCTGTTTTGTGCCAAAAGTAGTTTTTTCAGCTATTTCCACTTTTTTTTAGCTCATTTCAGCTCTATCTAATTTCTCTCTTGTAAAGTAAGCTTTCTTCTAACTTTTCAGTTACTTTTCAGCTTTATTATTTTTTTTTTTTTGTTAATTTCGGCTTTTTTAGCTTATTTCCTAATTTTTGTGCTAATTTCTTCTTAATTAAACCTAATTCAGCAAATATGTGTTATTTCTGCTTTCTTCTGCTAGCTTAGGCTTGTTCCTTCATTTCAGCAAGGGTTTAGCTAATTTCAGCTGTTTTTCAGCGAGTTTTTTCAGCAATAAGCGTTCATACTGCATTTTTGCAGGAAATGCAATTTCCCTCGTTCAAGTTAATATTGGTGATGATTTTTGAGACTGAGTATGTTGCATTTTCAGAGTTAAAGGAATTAAAACGTATATTTGAGTAACAGATAAAATGAGATTTTTCCTGTCAGACAATCAAACATCTTTCCTTGCACTGCTGATTTACAAGTCAAAGCTGGTTTCCTGGAACTTAAACACCCACAGAGACCCCTGCATCTGTGTAATTTGCTCATTTTACTGCCCTTTCAGTCCTGAAACCTTAAAAGTTCAAGGGTCAGTCCTGCCCCTCTGTGATCATTTCTTACTTTTTTTTACTCTTCTTTATTTGACACATCGTCTTCTTTTCTCATTGAATCTGATCGGTTCATTTCCCTTTCTGTGTGACTGAACCCTGTTGTTACCTTCAATTGTGTTATCTGTCTGATTCAGGCTCACATTTTCAGACTCAAAGCTTCTCCATCTTTCTATCGGTCATTCTGTCACCTTGAAACATATGGATAGGGCCTGAGCTGAACAAGCAGGTGACCACTCATTGTTGATTCAGCAGAAAATTTGATGGCATGTTTGATGAATGGAGTGATCCTGAGCAACAGACAAATCAAGAAGAAACAGCATGATAAGCTCTAGAAGGGGTGTTGGAGGAAATAGAGACGTGGAAAGTTAAGACCACTGGGTTGCTAGCAGTCATTGGAGTAGTTGGGACTGGGATCCCCAAATTAGGATAGGGGCTCCAGCAGATTCCAGGAAAACCATCAGAGGGCTCTGTCCAGTTCCAGGAACAGTAAGGACACTGCAGAAACCCATTAAAGCAGCAGAGGAGTCTGGGTAGATAATCTGAACTTGACGGGCAACAAAGTGGGAAGAGCATTACAATACACATGAATACACATAATCATGTACTGTATAATGTGAATATTACATTTGTGTTTTGTCTCTAAATTATTCTTTCATCTTTTGGGTTTTTGAATACAAAGCAAAAAAATTTAAAAAAAAACCATCATTTCTCAAGAACTTTCAAGAACTTTATTTTTGCTTTCATTGCCTGAGCATGTGTTTATTGTAACATTTTCTTATTTTTGTTAAAAAAAAAAATCTATGTTGTTCATTTTATTAAGTAGCTACAATTTTCTAAGTACCAGTATTTCTGTTTGTGCAGATACAGTCGGCTTTACAGCATTTTTAATACACAAACCAACTATACACACAAAGACATTTAATTTTCAAAGTACAAACTCTAAACGTCTGATTAGAAAAATAATTATTTTATCAGACAATGTGTGTGGATTTTACACGACTGTTTCATTAAAAATATTCTACCTGCTACATGCATAAGTTGAATCATTTATGTCTTTTTGCACAGCTGGACATGGCCGTGCAATCACTACTCCATCCTCCATTAGCCAGGATCACACATTCTCTAACACACACAAACTCACATTTAGGTCAAGGCAGCCGAGTGTAACGGTAAAGGCTTGAGGCATTTCTACCAGGCAAATGATCTTATGAAATGATTAAAAAGGGGTTTATCTGACTGAAGTCTTAGTTAAAACAAGACTACAGGTTTGTAGTTTGTAATTTCAAGCTTGAAGGCTCAAACTCAACGTTATCGACTCAAACGCACCCAGAAAAAAAGACTTCTGGGTTTCTAAAGACAAACAGCTAAATTATTTCCAAGGTCAGGGTTTAGAAGTTTGATTCCAGGTTGATTTTGTTACCCAATAATATCTTGCATCAGTTTAAAAAAAAAAAGTTCCAACTAGAGAAATTGCATTTACTGCAAAAAAATGCAGTGTAAATGCTTATTGCTGAACAACTTGCCAAAAAAAAAGCTGAAATTAGCTAAAAACATGCTGAATTGTAGCTGAAATGAAAGAACAAGCTTTTATTAGCAGAAGAAAGCAGAAAGAATGCATCTGCGCTGAAATGAATTAGTAGAAATGAGCACAAAAATTGGAAATTACCTTAAGAAAAGCTTAAATTAAAAATATATATATATGAAAAGTAGCTGAAAAGGCAGAAAGAAGCTTAGACTATCAGAAGGAAGGAAAAAGAGCTAAAATGAGCTAAAAATGTGGAATTAGCTGACAAAGCTAAAATTAGCATAATAACAGCTAAATGGTAGCTGGAGTTGCAGAAACAAAGCCAAAATTAGCAGAAAAAGGCTGAAAGGAGAATATGAAGCTGAAATTACCATAAAGAAGTTGAAAGAAGCAAAAAATTATGAAAAACTTGAATTTATCTGAAAACAGCTGAAATTAGCTAAAAAAATTAAAAAGGGTAGTTGAAAATGTAGAACAAGCTTAAATTGGCAGAAGAAAGCAGAAAAAACAGGTTTGCCCAATAAAAGAAAGAAGCAGAAATGGGCACAAAAAAGTGGAAATTATCTGAAAAAGCTGAAATTAGCATAAACAGCTAAATAGTAGTTGAAATGGCAGAAAAAAATGAAACATGCTCTTTTCAGCTTATTTCTGCAAAACAAGCTGAAAATAGCAGAAAGAAGTTAGAAGAAGCACAAAAATGTTGTAGTTAGCAGAAAGAATCTAAAAGAAGGACAAAACAGCTGAAAGAATAGCTGAAATGAACTGAAAATAGTGGGGAAAAGATTAAATGTTCACAAGGAAGTGGAAAGAAGCTGAACCAGAACAAAATGTGAAAGGAGCAGTAAAAGGTTGTAAACAAATCTAAAGATGTGAAGAATGTAAAATGAGCTCAATTCATTTTCTTTGAGAAAAAAAAATGGCAGAAAAGGCTAAATATTTCAAAAAGCTAAAGCTGCACCAATACCAAAAGTCATAGCAAGATTGTCCTGAATGTTTTGATTTATGATTTGATGAAATAGCACAAAAATTGTGGAACGAGAAAGATGCAGAAAAATGTACAGAAGAAAAATGGATCATAATATTCTATGCTTCATGAGCATTCACACAAATTTAAGATGGACACATTGCATTGGTGCAGCTGATTATGTCACATTATTTCTATTTGTGACAAGAATTTCAGGTTTTATCTTTCAAGGATACAAAATTCACTTTCATTCTGTTTATCCTATATTTAATCACAGTAAAACAAATGCTAAATTCATCCATGATTCTACAATCCTGCACAGGAAGCAGCATGTGTAAAAATTTGACAAATACGTCGTATTTACAGATCAGGACACTCTTCGGCTGTTTTGACTGAATGGTGCAGAAGTCCAGTCCTGGTGCATGAGGGCTTGAATGTTTTACTTGTTTTCTTGCTGCAACACACCTGATTCAGTGGTAAAGTTACTTCTTTATGAAGCCAGTTAATCACCTACTGATTCAGATCAAGTGCGCTGGAGCAAAGAAACATCTAAAACATGCAGCATATTGGCCCTCGTGCACCAGGATCGGACACCCCTGGATTAGTGTGTCAGAGACATTTAAGTGACATCATTCACTACCTATTTTAGAAACTATTAAAGAGATTAACCTATTTTTTGAAAGACCGATGATTCGCTAAAGCATATATGTGTCAAACTCAAGGCCCGGGGGCCAAATGTGGCCCTTATTGACATCTTATCTGGCCCCCAAGATGATATGTGAAATGTAAAACTATTTCTATCTCTTACAGTAATCTTTGATTATAAAGTCAAAAGTACAACAGAGAACATCAAATGAGGCAAATCAAGCTCTTGTTGAGGAACCTGTGACCAAGTATCTGATTTGAGTTAATGTAGATTTTGAAAACTGGCCCTTAGTTTGAAAAAGGTTTAAATTTTGGCCCTTTTTGTAAGTGGGTTTGACACCCCTGATCTAAAGCAATAAAAATCAATGAAAACTAATTTTGTTCATCAGAGGTGGTGACTGCGTTCTGTTACAGTAGTCCCTCGATTATCGCGGAGTTACGTTCCACACCCCCGCAATAAGTGAAAAACCATAAATCAGAAACATTATATTTATTTTTGTATTTATATATATATATATTATAAGGTTTTATAAACCCTTCACACACTCTTGCAATGTTCTAAACTCTCAAACCTACGTTATTTTAACAACATACTTTTAACAACATACATATACAGTATGTACTGCACGGTAGCTGCAAAATTTTATATTGGGACTCACCAGCCTTGGTCCGGTTCTGATCGGATCTCTGCAGCCATTGAGCACCAGATGCTTTTGGAGAGAGCCGAACCTTCGGAGAGCCAGCGCAAAACCACATTATGGTCCCGATCGAGTCCAAATAATCCCGAAAAATCTGATGAAAAAAGTCCGAGTGAGCTCTGGAGAAAACACCGGACCTCCAAGCAACGCCTCACCACTCGAGAGGCTTCCTGGACCAGCAAGCAGCAAACAGATTGACCGATGAGGCTGGAAGTAGTTCTGGTCCGGTTCTGGTTGGGTTCTGAGCAGCTCACTGAGCGCCAAAATCACTATGAATAAGGACCAAACTTTTTAGGCAGGTTTGGATCGGATCAAAAATTGCCCTCCATTTTGGCAGAAAGCAGTGTTTCGGAAGCACTGATGAATTCTGGGAAGTGCACTGCTGCCTTCTATGTAATGTAGTTCTTTTTAGACTGGTGATACAGTATAGGCTTTTTGAAAGGAACCTACAAAATGGCAGCACCTGTCCATAGTATTATTATTTTCATTAACTTTTTATCTAGTACCATCCTAATCATGTGAGTAATATTGAAGATGACAATCATAGAAAAAAATGCAAAACAGCGAGTCCACGAAAGTTGAACCGCGAAGTAGCGAGGGACTACTGTCTTTGCTCATTTTGGGCTACGGGTTTACGTCTGGATAGAACCGGCCCAAACCTGAATGGGGCACTAAGCGAAATTTGGTTTGGGGCCCTCTATTTCTGCTAATAATGTGGATTACTGCAATCATCAGTCAGATGATCAGATCATTCACTCACAAAACAAACTCATTGCAACTCTGATAGCCTGACATTATTCTATACATGTATGTACCTCTATATATCATAGTTGTACCAATATTAACAAAATAAAAATAAAATACCAGTATGCAATGTATTTTATAGCAAAAAGTGCCATCTAGTATATTATCTTTGTTTGCAAAGAACTGCAGCAGTAATGTTCAAAATAATTTGTAATGCAAGATCAACAACAAACAACTGCTAAAATAACTTGGATGAAATTAATTAAATTGTGGAAAACAGACAAAATAAAATAAAAATAAAATATCAAGGAAATACTTAAATAACGTAAATTAACAATTACTTGAAACCACGTCAAATGTTTTAAAAAATAAATTTAAAATTGAATAATTAATTCTTAAAACTATATAAAAATGTATGCAACAATTTGCAAAAGCTGAACTTAAAATATTAAATAGAATCATATAGAAATCATAACTTAAAAAAAAAAAAAATCCACTTAGGGGGCCCCCTAGTGGCCCGGGGGCCCTCAGCAGCCTCTTAGTTTGCTTATGCCCTGCGTTTGGGCAACATTTTTATTTTAAAACTTGTTCTTTTTCCCTTCGGTGAGTCTGTGTCTTTTAATTGCCGATATGCTGTTTTTCCTGCAGTCCACTCAAAATCTCACAGGAGGGAAACGATCAGCACAGGCCACAACTGAACTAACAATAAAAATCCAAACAATTATAATGTTTTCATCACCTTAACACACACAGAGCGAACAATATTGATAATCTCGCAAATAGATTTAAGGTAAATTGTCGCACAATTTTTAGTAGCCCATCTTTGTATATGTTTTTAAGGAATCTGCTCTATTGAAAAGCGCTGACAGACATGCAAACAAGCAGAATATGTGTTAATGACTGCTAGCTCAGTGTGTGAATAGCAAGGTGTTGATTAGTGCTGCTGAGAGCTGTTGCAGCCGCGGCACGTCTGGCCCACAGCAGTGAGTTGCAGCTAAGGCCCTCAGCCAACAATAACTAACTTCTGTCTCCATCAGCAGCTCGAGCAGTCACTTCTGCTCTTGTCCTGACAGAGGCGGTGCTGTCTTACCGCCGAGCTGGAGTTTGCCCCTTGGCCATGTGGAGGGAAAGAGAGGGGGAGGATAAATGAGACCATTTTGGACAGCGGTGAAGTGACCCACATGTTTTCTCTGGTCATCTCTCCATCTCCTTTCTTGTCCCCTCTCATTTTGTTACATTTCCCTACTGGCCATCTTCCCCCCCACCACCTCCTCTGTACTAATGTGGATGCCTCATATCAGCGTTATCCCCACGGTGCCAGCAAACAGATGTTTGGTGCCACATTTGCAACGTAGACTCCACACATTTATTTTTTTTTTCCACGTCACCCTGTTAAACCATGCTGCCAGGGACAGCGAGTACCCCCCTGCTTTTTTTCAAAGCACTTCAAGTTAATTCTTCACACAGACACATATAACCACGTCCGCATGCAATTCCATGAAAAAAAAAGGAGATGCCATGTTGTTCCCAGAGTCGCAGGATCACTCTCTTCACAGATGACAAACGGATATAATCAGCTCTCCAGAGACTCGTCCTGCTGCTGCCACATTCATTACAGCTGAACTAATGCATACATCAAACAACAGAGGCCACTGACCAGTACACTATCCCCCCCCCCCCCCCCACACACACACACACACACACAAATACTCAAGTGCCTAACTGCTACATATTTAACACACATTTCCATGCTCACACAGTTATACACACATAATTGCATGCACTGTCAACACTCATTGTCATCACATCAACATGTATCTCATTTCAAAAGAATTGTCTCTTTGACCCCCCTGTGGCATTCAGACCAGAATAATCGTATAATCTCCAAACTAAGGAGCAATATCAAAATGACTGGCTGGGCTGTCCTGTCATTCCATCAGTAAAAGATTTGCATGTGTGTGATGTTTTTAATACTTTCTCAAGCCCGATCCAGCCCTCCATAATAACACAGCATGTGCAGGCAGACCTGAAGCTGATTTATAGTCTCACCCTGGCTGGAGGCTTCTGTCTGGGCTGTTTGAAGTGATGTGAGGCTGTCTTTGTATATGAATGGATGGACACAGAAACAGATATAGGTGTTTATGCATGTGTGTGTGTGTGTGTGTGTGTGTGTGTGTGTGCGTGTGTCTGGAGGTTCGCCTATCTAATGCATGTCGTCTAGACAACATTTGTGCCCTGCGTCCGAAAAGGGGTGATTGTCTTATGCAAATGAGGCCACGCTAGCTGTGACATGTCATCCAGCATGCAGGTCATGTGATGAGGGACCAAGGCGCGGCGGTGACGGTTGATAGCCTGCTTTTTTTATTTATTAGAGCAGCCATTGTTCACCATCACCTCTTCGGGCAGCAAAGACACGGAGTGGTATTCAGGCCAACAGAAAGAATACAATGTGTGATTTGTCGCAACCTCTATTTTAGAATGTGAGCCTCAAAGAAAATTTTTTTTTTTAAATTGTGCAGATTAGAAAGATGCAAATATGGGAATGCCTTGTGAAGAGTTTGGTCGTTTTAAAAAAAGTATTTTCCAAACAAGCCTGTTATTAATCTGGTCCGATTGGTAAAATAGTTTTCATTCTTTTAGCTTTTTTACAATAAACCTTCAATAATAAGTATTATTGCGTTTAGTTGGTCCTGCAAAATATTGGGTAGGGTTAGCAAAACTAGAACAATTAATGTTGCAACTAATTTGGAAATTCACAGATTTGGTGATATGTCAGTCTTTTTGCTTTTTATGGTGTGTTTAGACAAGTGCCTAAAAGAAAATACATGCAAGATCATACCTAAAGTGTCGTTGACCAATTAGCATTAATCAACCCAGTCACAATGTAATTTTAAGTACATCAGTTCCAATTAAAAATAAATATATTGTGCTGGTTAAGATAGTGATATTTTTGTATTGAACGCTTTTTGAATAAATATATTGTGCTAATTTGACAGATCCCAACACCACTTACCAAAAAAAATACATTCATTTCAGTGACATCAAATCAAATTCTTATGTCAAACTGTTTAAAAATGCATGCAAATGTACTAAAAATGTAAATTCTTGTCAGACAATTGAAGAAAGAATGTATATTCTTATTTGGATGTTATCCCACATAGTTTTAAAGCTTTACAATTGTAGTCCCTTTTGTTTTTGTCAAACTAATGTTTGCATTCTGTTCCTTTGAATCTTTAATTATGTAAGAACTAATTTTCCATTTCCTCAAGTTTTCTTCTCCGCACAAATTCTTAAATAACAGACATTTTTGTTTAGAATATAAAAATTGTACACTGACAATTGTCAAATATGAAAGATGTGAGAATTTGCAGTGTTTGTGCATAAAACCGTGCATCATCGCTCTTACTGTCTCTGCAGTAGAGTTGCATTCAGGCCCAAAAAAATCTGACCCGACCCATCCCCAGCCTGTAGCCATCATTTCCGAACCCCACCCGACATGACAAATTAACAGAAATTACAGGTCTGAACCCAAACCCCCCCCCAACATTTTTATTTAAGCTTTGACTGCTTATATAGTTATTAATGGTCGGCGGACGTGTGCGGCTGAGTAAAAGGGTTAGAAGATCAGAGCTGAGGGGGTGTTTGTCCTTTCATGGCCGTCAAAGTACATTAAATCCCTGCTTCTGCATTATTCAGACATGGGCCCTGCTCTGACATGCCTGCTTTGGGATCTTACCTGTTTGGGTCGTCGCCAGTGCACATTCGCTGAGTGCAGCGACTGAATATCCATTTGGGTGATGGAATCCTGGCAGTACCGTTAGTCCCATTTGAACTTAACTAAACTTTATTTAACCTCTTTCAAGGCTGGTCAGCTCATAATGAAATGGCTGCGTGCAGCTGGTGATGGTATAGCAAACCATGTTGCCATATAATTGGATCGCAGCTGATCCGTTGACGCAATCAAAAGCCAGACACCGACCTGGCCCGCCCATCCAGCACATTATTATGTCCTGGCCCAGCCCAAATTCGAGTTGGGCCGGGCTTCGGCCCCGGGTTAGAAATGACAGCTCTACTCCGCAGTCTCGTAAATACAAGTTTTGCTGTGATTTAGTAAAAGGGATTTTTGATACTTGTCACAACCAAAAGCAACACATTCACTAATCTATTATTTCTGTTAAAGTACAACACAGTTCCGTCTGCAGCATTATGCATTCAGCATTTTAAACTAATATTGATGAGGTTGTATATTCAGTGCTGGTGGACACATCCCTTTACACTCCTCTAGCTCCTTCCACTAAATGCAGCAGCCTTTCCCCAAGTAACACTTGATTCAGATTGCCCCTTTAAGTATGGAAAGCCAAGAAAAGGAGAAAGAAAACACTGCTAGTTTGGGATTTGTGACGATAAAGAGTTGCATAGACTTGACAACCCAGGGCATGAATCCTGTGAATGGATTTAAAACCAATTACCTGCTAGTTGATCCCATGATCTGTGCCTTCTAGTCTTCCCTAAATGCACTCTCTTCTCATCTTTCTCATCATGTTTTCATAGTTTTCTCATATAAAAAATCATCCCCCAACAATCTCCCCCTCCCACCCCAGACCTATACAGGCACACACACATAACACAGCCCTGGGTATTATCACAGGATATGTCCAGAGGTTCAAACTGACCTCTCACCCCTTTCTCTAGGATAGAAAGGGGCCCCACTCTCTGCCTGAGCGTAGCCTGCCGGGGCCAACGCAGTATTGTAGAAAGGGTCTGCTGACTGGCAGGTCATTTTTCACCTATTGTTTTTCTTTTAAACATCAATTATATCTCGCAAAGCAGCACACTGGCAAGCATGAAAAGTGTATCTTTAGCAAATCTGTTATTGTTAAGTGATAATCTGATGCCATTTGAAGCATAAAGATGGAAAAAAATAACTTTTTTCAACTTGTTCAAAGGTTCAGACTGCTTAACATAGTTTATTTTGTCCATGTTCATTATCATTAGCTGTCATAAACAGCTACAGTTGTGACATATGTTTTTGATTTTTTTTCTTCCTTTTGGTAGTAGAAAATAAGCAATGTAGCTGCAACATTATAGGTTTTGTGTGTCTGTTTGAGATAAACAGTACTCCAGAAACCAGTTTGTTTACAACTGCTGACACACCGACGTACGCTGGTCTCAGTGGCCACGCTCTGTTTTCTGCTGGTATCTGGCGCGGAATCAAAGCAGGCAGGGAAACAAGGGGAGCTCCAAGTTTTAAATTGAATTTCATGCCAGATTAGTGGAACTCTTCTGAAATGCATGCGAGCATCTCCCTAATGACAGCTCATCTTCGCACTCTGGAGGCATGCAGTGGATTTGGGCGCTCCTGTGTGTTTCTCTATCATTTACTCCGAATTAGCACAACAGTTATGTTTGCCTCAGAGCTGGGAGTAATTACTCTGTTCCGTTGGCGAACTTCATCACACTTTGCTCATATTATGAAAGTTAAGAGGTTTCCAAGATGTATTATGTGATTCTTTTTAATTGCATTGACAAACTTTAAAAAACGGTTCTGCATCCATGGAATTGAACGTTTTTGCATGTGCACGTTTCATGCCTTGTCTTCCTTCCTTCCTCTTTTTTCCCCTGGCCAGATCTAACTGGGTACAGGCAATCTTTTGGCCTCTCTGTCCTTTGCCATGTGTCCTCTTTAGCACTGACCCATGCTGGAGGAGCAGAGACTGGTGCTCTGGGGGCTGAGGAGGTAGAGGAGGGAAGAAGTGCAAGGGGAGGGGTGGGGTCGGTGTTTCTACTCGAGGCAACGGGTGAGCAGAGGGCAACAACGGGGGGGTTGAATGTAAGCCATGTAGGCCTCTTCTTCCCCTCCATCCAGCACTCTACCCCTCCCTCGTGATCCTGGCCTGAATGACATGGATGAATAACAGAGATGTGCAGCAGTACAGGCTGCCCTGCCGCTGACCCTGACAGCTCTGACCAGACCAGGGACAATGTGCATGTGTGTGTGCATGTGTGTGTGTCAGTGCACATCTGGCCAGCAGGGAAAAATAAACAACATGCTCTTCTTGTCAAAGGTAAGGCCTTAAGGCTGTAGAATGTCCTGGATGAAGCTCATACATGGAGTTAAATAGGGAGGAAAAAAAATGTTTTACGACTTTTGGAAAATAGCAAATGTATGCCTGTGTACATTGAGATGTATTCTTTTGTACTATTAGTACTTAGTGTAATCTTAGTTTAGTGTATTCTTAGTTTAATGTATTTCTTAGTTCATGTCTTGAATCTTATTACTGTTTTTCTCTAAAATTTGTATTTTTGTTGGATGTAACTGGGTCCCTATGTACATAGTTTTGTTCCAACTCATGCATCACATTGATGTGAAAGAAAATAAAAAAAACTTGAAATCCTTCAATATATGTCCATAAGCAATCTTTTGAATTGTACTTTTATAAAACAAAAGATAATTTTGTCAATCAGCCATCTTGATCATTTTACTGCTTTGTTCGACATCTACAAAGATTCTTACAGAGGCGGAAAGAGTACTGAAAATTTGTGCTCAAGTACTGTTACATTGCTTAAATTGTACTCAATTACAAGCGAAAGTACTGGTGTTATAAAAAATACTTAAGTAAAAGTACAGAGTACTCTTCTCAAAAACTACTCAGAGTATTAATTACTTTTTTAACCAATTGATGCTTTATTGTGTTGTCAATAAAAGTCATTCAGTTTGATTTACTGTATATAACAGCTACATTCAAAGCACATTTCTCAGACGCCCAGAAGCTCCGTCTTATTTTAGTACCAGGCAAACTGATGGCAGTGACAATATCTAAGATCTTTGCATACTTAGCCAAACTAATAACCCAAACATACAAACAATAAAAAAGCAATATCATACAGGTGTAAAACCTTGTATACCACAAAATAGTTTTTGAGATTAGATGCTGAAGTCTTGTAAGCTGCTATCACCGTAGAGATCAAACAAAGTTTGCATCTGGATGCTGTCTCCTTTTCACCCTCTGTACTTGAAAAATTCCACCAGGTACGGCCACGGCACTCGTCCTCAGCCTTTACCTCCTCATTTTCTCTGTTGACAGTGTTGTCCTGTCTCCATTTTGGCTTTTTCTCCAACTCTTCAGTCCATAAATGCCTCTCTACTCTACGGAGTTGTCCTTTGCTTATGTCATAGGTAATTGGCGTGTTCGCGATCTGAGAGCCTTATTGGCTACAAAAGGTGCAGATGAACGGTTTGAATATTAATTCAAATTGCGGCCCTACACAGTAGCGGCTTCTGATTTTAAAAGTAGCGAAGTAGATTACATGGTCTACATTGTACTTAAGTATGAGTAAAATTACACACTTGAAAGAAATACTCATAAGTATAAGTACCCCAAAATCTACTTAATTACATTAATGAGTATTTATTATGTGTTACTTCCACCCCTGGATTCTTTACATATTAGGCTATTTTTCATGTTGCTGTTAATTTAATTTACTCAAACAGCTCTCAATATTGTTTTTATGTAATGCCATACTGTATCACCCGTAAAAACCTTACTGTGTGGGATGGTGATTAATGATACAATAATTTAGATCGACATTTCCGACAATTAGGGTAACACGTGCAACACAAAATGATTTTATGCAAATCTGCAGCAATCCGTCTTAGCACAGAAGTGGTTAAGTTTCAGGGGGAGGTGAAACAAAAAGCCAGCCATATTGGATTTGTTGTGTGCCAAGTGGCACTCGTGGCCCCTGCCCAGCCCTCCTATTATGAGGTTGGCAATAAGTTGGCCTGCCCGCTGGGGAAAACAGGGATCTGACACCAGGAACATATGCAGCAACACCTGATTGCTGCGCTGCCACCACCACAAACCTGGCTGGTAGAGAACACAACACAAACATGAAACAACACTCACAGATGTGACTGGATTCATAACAACAAAGCCTGAATATAATCTGGTGCATGCGATTTATAAAAAGAATACTCAGATTTTCTATGAGCATGCAGCCTAACATTATTTGTCACCATTTATGCTACATAAATAGGGTGTCCACTGAGTACACGCATACACAAATGCACAATGATTTACAAACCCACTGGGGATTAATTTTCTTATTCAGAGAGAGTGTTTGCCAAGCTTGACTGGTGTGCCAGTCGCCTGTGGTGCGCCGCATGCTGCCATGCTGTGCCAGCAAACAGCACCGATGCCCTCCGTTTGCAGTGTCACATATATCAAATTCGCACCGCTATCGCTTAGCCCTCGGTAGTCTGAACCCTGCCTGCCTCCAGCCTCCCTGTCCAAATGTAAATGCATTTGTGCTTAAGATCTGGTTTCATCCTCCGCCGTGAACTCCGATGAGTTTGATTGATGACAGTCCTGCATAATGCCATGATTGGCTGTATGAAAATCAGAGTGCATGGATGAAGTTTTGGGCTAATCTGTGACCAGACACTCACCCCGCTCTGGCTCAATACAAACTGACATTTCTTGGGATTTTATTCCCAGCTACTTTATAGAACTTTACAGCAATTTGCACATCCATAGCCTGCTGTAACAAGCTCAAACATATGCAAGCACACAGAGAAAGGCAAAAATCACAAAAATTGCCCTCAGATTTTCTACCTCTCTTGCTTGTAAACTGCAGTCAGAGCATTATTACGGAGCCATATGTGGTAGATTGAAGAAAGCTTGAGAGAGTAGGACGAGGGTGGGGGAGTTGTTAAAGACTAGGCCTTCATTGTCTACTGCCTCTCAAAAGGTTTTGCTGTTGTTCATAGTCACGTTCTGAACTGGATGCGACCCTACAGGTGTCCCTGCTCTCTAAATGTGTTCTCCAGACCCTTCACTAGCCCCCTTCAAGCCGCCTGTCTGTGACCCCTGACCCCACAGACCCCGGGAAGTATGGGTAATGGCAGGCCTGTCAATAAAGTCCAGGGTCACTAATAGACTAGCTTTGTTCCGCGATGTCAGCTACCAAAAAGGAAAAGAGTAGTTGGAGAAAAAAAACTCCCTCTACTCACCATCCTTATAACGTATCTGAGTCTATTCAAAAAACAAATGGGTGCTTTTGATTGTAAGCCCACGACCCACCACCTTTCTCTTCCCCTCTCCTGCCTGCCTGCCTCTCCTCATCTTCCTCCATCTCCTTGCCTGGCTCTCGTCGTCTTTAACTCCAAAGAGGTGCTTGTGCGCTGGGCAAAAAGGTCTTAATGTGTCTGCATTCATGGAGCCAGACCAAAGAAGGCTGTTTTTAACCCTGTTTACGGCCTTGCATCCATTTGGCCAGGAGTCCTTCACTCCTTGTTCCTCCCCCTCTCCATATTTCTCTCCATTTTTCAACCTCCTTCACTTTCTCGTACTCTCTTTCTCTCTTCCACCCACATCCCAATCCCTTTGTGATAGGATATGAATGCACTTTGCTAGCTGATAATTACACTCTCCCTCTCTGCCCTCCTCTCCCTTTCTGACAGTGGGATCCACAGGCAGTCCTTATTCAGCCAGTAATTTGCCTGTCCTCCTCATTCATTGAGAAGGTACAAATTATCCTTCACACGGGCACTGGCTATTCTCCCTCTCAGGCAGTGTGATGAGGACCGCACTAAAGAGAAAATAGCCAAGAACATGCACTTTGCATCTGCTCTAAGTGTAGTCTAAAAGAAGTGATTTGTGTTTCATTCAGAAAGTTTCCAGCAATGGCAGCAAATGGAAGGAAGTAATGAACTGTTCTAATTATGCAGCATTTTATGGATAAAAAAAAAATATATAATATTGAAGCATTTCTACAATGCGTGTTAGAAGATATTTAAATTGTTTTGACTGGCTACATTGACAAAATGTTCATCTGAATCATCCCAATCCTAGTCAACACCACAGTCGGCCATCTTGAAACGATTCACTCGTGTGATGTGTGGCATTAGTGTCCATACTCGGGCGCATTTGGACTTTTGCTCTTCATTGCCTTTTCATCAACATTCATAGCTGAGGTCAGACCGCCAACCCAACTGTATTTAAACCTCATCCAAAATAGTCGAAGTGACAAACAGATAGTTAGCAAATGAAAGGATTCAACGACAAATTACTTACAGGACTCTGGCTTCTTGTGCACATATGTGTCTGCAGCCATTTATATCAGCTCTACTGGTGTATAGTTTTGTCAAGATTTATGGCTGGATACGAACTGCACACCATAACACCCTTCGAGGCTGGAGTGTTTTGAATCCTTAGACGGGGTGGGTTTATTTCTGCATATCTGTGTGAATTTAATTACAAGTGCTTTTCTCAGTTAAAAAGTGTGACAGCACCAAGGGCCATTTTGGTAATTTATTTATGGGCTGTGTTGGAAGAAGAACAGGAACCTCATCGGCTGAAAGCAGGGTTCAAGCAGCCGGTGGCGATTACAGGGCAAACATGACCACTGGATAGACACTAACTGGCCTGGGAAGTCAACAGGAAATGTATTTTTTTTTTTCCTTTTTAAAGACCGTAATCATGTTTTGTCAAGTAATTACAGATCAGCAAAGAAAAGACAAAAACACATGGAGGTGATGGGACATAGCACCGATCATAACCGTATTGAACTGCTCCTGATGGTCATAGAGAGACAATAAAGTACAGAGACACCCATTGTTCCTTGACTCAATGGACTATGCAGCTCATTAGATGGAATTTTCTAAGATTAAAGACAGATATGAGCAGAAGAGTCGAGGCCTGAGGTTAGAACTGGGGGCGAAAATCGACACGCTGCCACAACAGAGATGATCCAACTCCGAGCCCCTCCCTGACCTCTCAGCCGACTTATGTCTTTGATTATTTTTCTTCTATCCCATCACCACATCAAGAACATACATTGCAATATTTTTTGCATAATATTAAGCACTGCTGTCTTTATCTCCCCCTCTCTTTCATTGAATAAAAAATGCTTTTCATCCTTTTTAAATATATATATATATATATATATCTTTTTAGCTCTATTGCAATCGTTGTTGTCTTTCTCTCAGTTAGGGGTCTATAATTAATGCATTTTAATGAAAGGTGTAGGTGTTCAATGCATATCTGCCAAAAGTGCTATGGAATTGATATTCTCCCTCAGGCAAAGAAAAAGAGAGGGAAAGAGACAGAGAGAAAGGGAGGTGACCCTGCTGCCTGAGTGGCAGTGGCCGTCATGCATAGCATCGCTAAAATGGGGGCGGGGAGGGGGTGAATGTCACTTTCAAGTGTCTCCTCAGCACTCTTCCTTAATGAGAGATGGGTTCTGCTCCACAGACAGCCAAGGGGACCAAGAAAGGGCCGTCCGTACCTCCTCCTCATTGCTCTCCTCCACCTCTCAGATCTCTAATCCTCTGAGGCGCTGACAGCTCGGAGATCCGTGAGCCTGCGTCTCCTCCACCTGCACAACCTTGTTTCCAAATCACAACAGTAACAACAAAGGTAGGGAGATTTCTGCTTCCTGATAAGCTCCCCGTCCTCATGACATGCACATCTGACGCATCACTCCTAATCAAAAAGGACACGTGCATACATTTTGACTGCATATGGGCTCATTTCTACTCACTCTTTCCCTTCAGTGAGGGACACACGCGAAGACTATTTAGCTAGCCCTGCTAGTGATTCATCCATTCCAGCTGAAGGGAAAGGTGAGAGGAGAGATCTCCCAGGACTCCTCGCAGCCCCCATCTGTCAGATGCACCCAGCCCACTGATTTACATTTACCGCAAGGATTTATGGGATGCCCGCCGCAAAACGAGTCGAAGCAGCAAGAATCATGGGCTAGAGACGGAGCGGAGAAATTATTCAAAGTAGTGATTATTTTGGGACGACCATTACGCATGCACACCTGATCAGGGCTTGTCACCCATGACTCCCCCCATCCACCATGATGGAGAGGGGCCTCATCCATGCAGCGGTCTTATTTTACCTGGCTTGCATAAAGGAGAATTCTCTTAGGCACCAGGAGAGCCTACTAAGGCTAAATTAGGCCCCCGGACAGGCAGAGGAGACGGTAGAGAGGAGCAGATAAGGCAGTTATGTATGCACAGGGGATTGAGATGAGAGATACTGGTCAAATTCACAATCAATCTTAAGCCCAACATAATGTGGCCATGTATTTGCAAACGTATATTTCAGTGTTTTGATTGTTTATGAGTTCATTGCAACCTACTAGGTCACATTCTCCTTCACTTTGTAACACGTTGCATAATTTAAGTTTAAACTTTGCATCATTTGAATTGCAAATCAGTTTAAACTTGAGCAAGTGGCCAGAAATGTGTGAATTTCTGTATGTTTAACAGGTGACATTTGCTGGTCCACCTGCTCCATCTGTAATTCAGAAGCTCAGAAAATGTCACTGTGACAGCCCTCTTTTCAACATGGCTCTTAAAGCTCAGCTCACTCCCCACCTTCGCTGAGGATCATCACTTATAGTCATTACTTACAGCACTTTGCAGCCGGTTGCTGAAAAGGGTTAGCGTAGCCACGTTTGAGCACATGCTCCTCTGCTGTAGCTTAACAGCTAAGGTCAGCTGCAACTGTCTGCCCTCCTCCTCTCTGCTCCCCTCTTACCTTACCAAGTTCATTACCAGTGCCCCCCAGGAACGACCTGATTTCAATTCAAATGCACTTTGTTCAATTGGCCTTCTTTGAATGGCTTACCAGAAGGATGCTAGCTGATTATGCCTAAGCACCTTTTTGCCTATTTAATGCTCAACACAGCAGCAAACTTTTTAAAATCTAGGACAATCACTTTTTTCTTATTCTTTTTTATTTTATTTTACTTGTCGAGCAGCTGTGGCTGAGTGGTTAGAGCAGTCGTTCTCCAATGCAAGAGTTGGGGGTTCGATTCCACCAGCAGCCACATGCCTAAGTGTCCCTGGGCAAGACACTGAAGCCCTCATTGCCTCCGATGTGTGTCCCATCTGTGTATAAATGTGTTAAAGCTCTGATTATTCATTGTATACATCTAATATAGTGGTGTATGAATGGGTAAATGAGGGCAAAGATTGAAGAGCTTTGAGTGTCCTGATAAGATGGAAAGATGTTCTGTCTATTTACCATTTCTGTTCTGTTCTTTTCTTGTCTGGCTCAAATATTGAATCCATCAACAGTCAGCTACATCCAGATCTTCAGCAATTTCATTTCTGGCTACAAGAAAATCATTTGACAATTAATGTAAGAAAAAAAAAAATGACAGGTATCTTTCGTCAGAAGACATTTCATTATATCAAATCATTTTACTTTTTTTAAACAAACCTCTTTCTATTGTCACTGCTTATAAATACACTGCCCCCCCCCCCCCACACACACACACTCAAACACACACAAAAATAAAGTCACCACCTGGATTTAACTAAGCAAAAAAGTGTGAGCCTCCTATTGGATAATTACTGCATGGGTGATTATCTTTCAGCTGGCAACAAGTTATTTAACCCCAAGTGGTGCAATGAGTTGTTTCTGATTTCTTAAACAACCATGTTGAAAGACACATCATGTGTTCGTGGAAAAGATGTCAGTCTGTTTGAGAAGGGTCAAATCATTGGCATCAAGTAGAGAAGACCTCTAAAGGAGATTGAAGAAACTACTAAAATTGGTTAAGAACTGTCCAACGCATTAATTAAAACTGGAAGGATATTGGGGATCCATCGTCTTCGAGGAAGAAATGTGGCCGGAAAAAAATCCCGAATGATCGTGATCATTGATCACTGAAACGTTTGGTGAAATCAAATCGAAGAAAAAAAATCAAATCGAAGAGGAAAAAACAAAACAGTAGCACTCAGGGCTATGTTTAATAGTGAAAGTTGGAGCATTTCCACACACACAATGTGAAGGGATTGGGACTGAACAGCTGTGTAGCCTTAAGAAAACCACTAATCAGTGAGGCTAACTGGAAAAAAAAAAAAAAGCTTCAATTTGCTAGGGAGCATAAAAATTGGACTCTGGAGCAATGGAAGAAGGTCATGTGATCTGATGAGTCCAGATTTACCCTGTTCCAGAGTGATGGTGCATCAGGGTAAGAAGAGAGGCAGGTGAAGTGATGCACCCATCATGCCTAGTCATCAATGCAAGATCTTGGTGAAAAATTAATGCAACACTGGATGGAAATGGATCTTGTGACATTGCAGAAGCTTATTGAAACAATGACACAGTGACTGCATGATGTAATCAAAGCTAAAAAATAAAGAGGTCCAACAAAATATTAGTGTGTGTGACTTTTTTTTTTTTTTTTTTTTTTTTTTTTTTGGTGGCGACTTATTTTTGGCCATGCAGTTTATCTGGGAATTATTTTGGATTCTCATTTAACTTATTAACTTATGACCATGTGCAATCCTTATGTACTAAATTGAAACGACAACAACAAAAAAAGGTTTACTTCAAAATTACATCAAATTTGACTTGTTTTGAACATGCAAAAAATAAATAAATAAAAAAATTCACAAGGAATATCTCTATGATCTCTTAAAAACCTGTTGAACAGGTAAATAAATAACAATAATAATATTAAATAAATTAAATTATTTATTTATTTAATGGCACTCTTATAATTTTAGTTGCAGAAATAAAGTCAATGTCCCTGACTGGCAGTGGGTAGTTCGACTTTAGGGTGAAAAATATGGCTTCAGATGAACAATAAATAATAAGCAGAAGGTTTGAATGGAAGAGCAGACGTGGTCATTTGTGGATTTTATTTAGCATGCCACAGGCATTTTCTCACTACTTTCATGTCCTCAGTGCAGGCAACATGGTCTCATAAAGTGTTGGGAGCCTAATGTTTTAAAGACCAACCATAACTTGATTTATGGTTTTTCTTTCATATTTTTTATTTATTTTTATTTTTTTTTTACTTCATTTGGTCTTTGAAGATTCTACACTAATTTGGTGTGATTACAGAGAATACATTTAAGTTTCTTTTTATTTTGTCCTGGCTTTTTGATGGCATGACATTTTTCCTTTGAAGGCCGTTTACTGTTTAAATGATCCCTCACTGTTTAAATGATCCCTTACTGTTTAAATGATCCCTTCCCTATAAAAAAGGACTGTAGTTTTCTGTTGTAAGTGGTAGGATGTGTCCCTTCAGAGGTAGATCTTTAATCAGACGTACAAATTTTAAAAAACAGGTAATTTCTTTCTTTGAAGTCTTAAAATTTATTTATTTAGTAAATATTTCCCCCACAAATTTTGAATAAAAAACAGAAAAAGCCCATAAATTGACTGTATTTATCCCATATGATCACATAAAAAAATATATACACATATTAGACAATGTGTGATCATAAACTAGTAGTAAATGTTTCAAATTTACAAGAAAATATGAGAAAACCTCATTAAATTTAAACTTGTTTTCACATTTCTAGGTGTGAAATTGATTTTTTTTTTCTGTAAAGGGGTTAAAAGTGCAACCATGACATTTTCTCCTTTTACTGATTATTAAAAACATTTTTCATTAAATTATCCAATACTGCTATTTCTAACTGCAAGTTGCACAGAGATTTATTTTGTTGTTTTTATTGGTTTAGTTGCAGAAATGTTTGCAGTTACAGAAGCGAGAGCCAAGAGTTGCCATGTGACGCTGCAGGTGTTGATGGAGGATTTGGTGTCATTATTAATATTTTTTCTTAAACGTTAAATGCTAAAAAAAAAAAAAAGGTGATTATGTTGCTGAAGTTTGTGTGGATAACATTTAAAATTTCAATTCAATTTAGTTTATTTACTGTATATAGTGACAAGTCACAACAGACGTTGTCTCAGGACACTGAACAGAAACATTAAAAAAGTAAAAAGTTATCAATCCAAGGAAGCCAGCAGAGAATATTGAATGTTCACTTGGTTTTCAAACTGGTGCTGTGTTAGCAGAGACCTTGGTGGCACTTAACTATTGATACAGGCTGAAGAACGAACACTTATGTAGAACATGGCGTTCTATGTGTAGGGTGAAGAAAGTGGCTGTGACAAAATTACTTTTTACATAAACAAAAATAACAAACCAACACAGTTTGGCATTTGAGGAACAAATCTTAGATTCACCCAGTCAATAGTGTGTCAAGGAGCCTGTCTGTCTCCTGAACCTTCAGCAGGATTTCTGCTGGGTCCATGTCTGCTCAGATCCTAATGCAACAATTTGTGAATAATTGTTGGAGGACCCATTGATGCACAAAAGCAGGTGACTGAAAGGCAGGCAGGTTGAATAATAACAATTAAAAAAAAAAAAAAAAAAAAGTAATTTAGTAAAAGATCCCAAAACCAGGACTGATCAGGGGAGTTACATGTGTTTATCTCACCTAGAATGAGGAAAGACAGCAAACTTATATCTGCTCAGGGCTGGTTGATTACTGAGTGCGAGCAGGTGTACTGATTACATTTATTACAGGTGTAAAGGTCCGGACAATCAGGGAAACTTGGGGGTGGGGGACACTGGCATGAAAACTATAGAGGAACATACTGAAAATAAACTGAAAGCAAATTCTACAAAAAAAACTCTAAGCAGGAAAAAAAAATGAAATGCATAAAAACACTGAAACTATGACAAATCTATATATTTTTAATTCAATTCATTTCAGATTATTTTTATAGCATCAAGTCACAATAGAAGTTGTCTCAGGGCACTGAACAGAAACATTCGTATACATAAAAAGCCAATTAGTAAAAGTTATCTATAAGGAAGCCAGCAGATTGCCTTGAATCTGCACTTAGCCTCTGTCTCCCATTCTGAGCAAGCAGAAAGGCAACAGTGGAAAGGAAAAATCCTTTTAGCAGGAAGAAACCTCCAGCAGAACCGGGCTCAGGACGAGTGGCCATCTACTTCAACCGGCTGAGGTTGGAGAGGACAGGAAGAAGAAATGATCACAGAATGGCAGGTCCAGGTGAACTTTCTATTGGAAGAAAGACAAAAATAAAAACCCTCACATGTTAAAAAAGAAATAATTACAAATACAAAACGGGTAGAGTAGAGCAAGTAAAAACAGCAGCAGAGTGAGGAAATGTGGTCAATTCATCCTCCAGCAGTTTAAGCCTATAGCAGAATAACTAAGGGATAGCTCAGGAAACCCAAGCTGACCCAAACTATAGGACTGATCAAAAAGTAAAGAGCCCTGTGGCTCATGTTCACATGTAATTATTATTTTTTATTGTGTTGATGAATCAAAAATAAAAATAAAACACGTTTTTATTTGTAGGTGTCTTAAGAATGATTTTTTTACAATTAGTTTCACCTTTTCATTGATCCATTATTTACCATTGTTGTACAGTTTGTTTCCCCTTAGTCATGATGACTTCATATCTATTATTATTTATAGTTTTTTTTTTTTTTCCAGCTGCTCCCTTCTTCAGGGGTCGCCACAGCCAATTAACTTGCACAAAGACTTGGCGATTGTTTTTATCCCAGATGCCTTTTCTGACGCAACCACAGACCACCGAGCTACCACAGTCCTCTGTGTGGAGCAGAGAGCTGCTTTCTAAGGCACCCAGGGGAGCAGATGGTGGGGGTTAAGAGCCTTGCTCAAGGGCCCAGAGTAGGGCAAATGAGGGTGGTGGAAGGTGCGGGTGAGTCACCTTTCCTACCCACATTTTGATGTCGGTTCGGGGCATTGAACTTCCGGTCACAGGCTTGCCTTCTCGATCCTCTGCACCACCACTCCCCGTTTCAGTTTTCAGGTTTTTTTATTATCATGAAAATTAAAATCTAAGAATTTATGTGTCTAAAAAGCCTTAAAATGTTTATGTATTATTGTATTTGCTAAATTTCTCTTTTTCCACTAATCTTCACCCACTCAAAGAGTCACAGTACTTTTCTTTCAAATTTAGATAAAAAAAATAAAAAAAACAGGCTTTACTTTAAAAAACTGTGTCAAAGGAGCTGAGGAGTTTTTTATTGTGCCTCTCTGGCCAACGCTGTGATCTTTCTTTCTTTAAACTACATTTACAGTCCTTACAGAACTGGACAAAGTTCAGCCCCGAGCAGAGCAATATTTCTGTTTTACTGCACAATCTTTTCCCCACACATCTACAGCCTGACTTCTATATAAATCCCTTTATTGAGATTAAAAGCAGGCTGAGAGTTGCTATTTTGAGTCTGATTCAAAGAGTTTTATTCATTCCATGATTGTCTTTTTCCTGGCGGTGAATGATCAGCTTACCAAAATTGGCCTGCTCTTTGTGCCAGATGATCCAGAGATGATGGGCCCATTTTGCTTAGTCTAAAGGAAAGCTGATTTGTCCACGAAACAAAAATCTTTAATTTGCCTCAAAGCAGAAAGCAAGTGGCTGCAGTCCATTGGTGCCACACTACGTCTCACAGAGAGAGGTGTGGGCAAAGCTTTATATTAAACCTTCTCACTGGGCTGCAACTGTTGGAGACTGGTTCATGACTTAAAATTGCAAGAAAATAGAATAAAATGCTTAGTTTTAGTCGCTCTTAATTTAAAGTATTTGCAACCAAGTGGCCAAGTGATCACGCGTTTGCATTTTAAGGTTATAGCCTATTTTTATGTGTGATTTGACTGCATTCCAGCTTTTAAGAGTGGCTTCGGATGTTATCAGCCCATTATTAGTTGTTATCATCCCCTTATGTAGCGGTGAGACCGTTCCGCCTATATCCTAGTAGGTTTAAAGGTGTGTTATCGTTACTATTGCTGATAATAGGCAGTGTCACACGGGGGTAAACCAGGAAGTGTTTTTTTTTTTTTTTAGCTTATGTAACCCTTTTCCTAAACTTAACCCCGTTACCCTTGTGCCTAAACCTAACCAAGATCCTAAACCTAATTGCCAGACCCTTTACTCTGAACCTAACCATGTGAATCTATTATGAGCATTAACAAAGCTAAAACAGAGCATATTATCATTGTTAACAATGCTAACAACGTACTTTTAAACCCACTATCAGGAGGGGCAGTCTGACCACTGCATATGGGTATGATAACAACAAATAGCAGCCATTTTAATGGCTGATAACATTCAAAGGGTGGTCTTAACCAATGCTTTGTTGCTTAGCTCCACCTACATCGTACCTATCTTGGCTAGCTTTGTACCCACCTTAGTTATTTAATCTACCAGAATACCTATTTGAAATAAAATGAGCAGATTTGAGACAGTTTTTAAACACGTTGTTTTTATTTAAACATATTTTTAGACCTGACCATTTTGGTCATAGGATAGCTCCTCTATGGGTGTTAAAATTCATCTGTAGCAATCTAGAACTGGAGAAAACGAAATAGTTAAGGGTACAATGCAGGTTCAAACTGGTCATGACAACTCTGGGAGGATTTTCAGAGAAAACGTCACTTTTTCCCAAACATTTAAGCAACAAAGCCACAAGCCAGTGCAACTCGTGTGAGAAAATTGACGACCAGTGAGATACGTTGGAGACTCACTAAAACACAAATGCTGCTTGCAGTTCAGTCTGATACTGGCTTTAAAGGCAACAACAAGAAAAGCTATTTGGACGAGATGAAGGCCGGACTCAATTAACAAATTAATATTACAAGAATTGTTGAAGTCTGTATTACCCAAATTTGTTGATGTTTCACACACACAAATAATCCAAAAAAATAGATGCAACAAACCTTAAATAGAAGAAACTTGTCTTAAATATAATTATTTAAATACCCTGATATTGGTCAACAAATTTCTTTGTTAAGCATTGAAACGAAATGGCGGACATGGTGAGGGTGAATGTGTGGCATGACATATGTGGGAAATATTCAAGGGCTTTTGTGTCGTGACAGAAGAACCCACCTAATCTGCGGGATAGCTTTGCCTCCGATAGCAGGTCTGAAAGGCTGTTAGGCAAAATAGGACAAAGAGACTCTTAATTTCCAATACAGCTTCATCGGTTGTCAACTCAATTAACATATTAGAAAGGATCAGTCTGTGACAACTGTCAGAGCACAACCTCAAGACAAAACCACCATTGTGTCTGAAGGAAACCTACATGGCCTGGTCAGATGGGCAAGAAAGGAGTAGGTAGGAGCCAGAATGTGTATTCGTGACCCAAAAGTTCCTGGTTTTCTTCTTCTCTTCATTTCAGCAACATATCCAATGCTCTATAAACAATCTATGCAGGCATGAAGAAACTAAAGGACTTCTTGCACTCTTTTTTTGTTATCCAGAAGTACGGCGACCAGAGTGCCAGCCGTAGTGATGGTATTAGTAGCGGGTTTGCAACGCAGTTGAGGCTAAGCACTGCTGACAAAGAAAGATGCCTGGAGGACTCGTCAAAACGACCATCCTCACACAACGTGAAATGGACAGGACCCACAGCAGCTCAGAAATGGGATGCCAGACGAAGCATATGTCACACAGGAACAAAGTGCAACCAAAAGAAGAGACAAAGGGGGTGAGATGGACACAGAGGGGCAAAAGGGGGTGGTGATGGTAGGTATTAGACGGGAGACGAACAAACATGAAGGCAGCAGACAGACCGACAGAGGCATGTGGGTGAGGGAAGCAATACAGCGAGGTGGTAGGAGTGGGATGGATGCTAAAAGGGACAGAGAGACCAAGCATGAAAGGAAGGAGGGAGAGAGGCGGGCAAAGGGGCGAAGGAAAGGAGGGGTGTAGAAAGAGGGAGAAGTTTGAAGTAAAACGGTTGGGACGTGTGTGACATTGGGGCTCTGGCAGGAGTTGTGTCATTGGTCCATATGACTTGTGTGGAGCTCGGGTGAAGTAATGCGATGTAGCAGTGGTGGAATGGTCACTGTATGTCAATGACCTTTCCATCAGAAATCCCGTAATGACATGTCAAAACATTTTGAGGGGCTTCGGCATCGCTGAAGACTAAATATTTGTTGCTTTTGATAGAAAATACAGCTTTGGAATGATTTGAAATTCTAATGAGTGCGTTTGAAAGGATGTAAAATCCAGATTTGTTCATTCATTTACAGATTTAAAGTGGATGTGCGATGAAGCTTTCTGTCTTTATTTTCTGTGGGTTGATAAGACGCAGCAGAGTCTTTCGGCCATGTAAACAAAACCCCTCAAACGAGAAAATGCCAGGGTACCCCAGACCCCCCTACCAAGGAACGAGACTTGACAGGAAGCAGACACAGGTTCAAACCTTGGCCTCCAGGCCTCTCTGCATTCTTCACCACTCCACAAAACATAATGTGCAGCAGAAATGTTGACATTTTTCTTGTATGGCACCACAAATTAGTCACCCAAATTAAAAAAAAAAGGTCATCCAGAACGAAAATTGCCGCATCATTGAGTTGGAAAACACAAATGTGTTGCATCTCTGACAAGCTGCTTACTTCACACACACAAAAAATAATATTTTGTAATCAATTCTCAAGCAGAATTGACATGTTACACAAAAGTGATCGGTTTTTTTTCTATTGTAACGGCAATTTTTGTAAGATTGAGTCCATTTATGGAAATAGAACGTCATAGAAAATCCACCTGATCACACTTTAGAGCAGCCAAAGGGACACTTCACCACTTTGTTAGGGAAAGTAGCACTCAGCCTGTGAAAACAGATGTTTAATTTCTACTCAGAAGAGCTTTCTAAAGTGGTGACATAGCCGAGGTTATCACAGGTTTGGACTACAGACTAAAATATTTTACATAAACCCCGTGGAAAAGCTGTGGGTGTGTGCTGAAACAAAAAAATACACAAGATTTATTTGATTTGCTCAACTGGACTTTTTTGTTTTTTAATCAAATTTACCACAAATTAGTAAATTTTTTTTTTATATATAATTTCTCTGTTTTTCAATCACAATTTGAGTGCATCTTAATTTTACATGTAACATGTTCTCTTCAAGCAACGAAGGTGCTTTCATTTTTGCATAGCCTGTGGAAACAAGTGAATAAAATATGTAAAAAAAAAAAAAATAAAGGTTTTAAAGCAAACATGAAGAAGATGATTAAAACAGTCATGTTTTTGTTCAAATTAAATGTGTTGTTTTGAAAACCATCACTGTACTTTAGTGCTTTAGGTTTTAATTGTAGCTAAAAAAAAAAAATAATAATTGGGTATTGAGTAAATAAGAATAACATTTGAATAATGTGCAGCAAATATTTAGGATGACTAAAGATATTGTGACATTTGTTCTTCAATTAACTGTAGAAGTTGCTGATTTTTGGAGATGGTATTCAGAGATATTTGAACAAAGTGCCTATATAACCTAAAGCATGAATAGAGAGCATAACAGGCAAAAACTCTATTACCATATTTGCCTGCGTATAAGTTGCAACTTTTTGCATAAATTCGCAAGTCCTGCGACTTAAACACCGAAGCGACTATGTTTTTTTCCCATATTTATAACTCATTTTTTGACTGAGATCTGATGATTTCATTCATTCTGACATGACAAATATTGAGCACTACCATTTTCAGCCACTAGAGGATCCTCGACTAATATGGCAAGCCAAGTGTCTCATTAATAGGTAAAAGTGGCTATTAATGAGACACTTGGCTTGCTATACCAAGCCACCTTCTTCTCGCTCTGGAACTCCTGGAGCAAAAGTCAAATCAGTTGCATTTCACCGTGCCGTCCATGCGAAATGCAGCTGATTTGACCATTAAAGTGCATTTATTAAGGAAAAGTTCAACTGAGACACAACTTTGCTATAATGTCGAGCAAACAAATAATTGTTTTTAAGTGTTAATCTTGTTAAATTCTTGTTAAAGTCATTTTTTGGCACAACACCGGCCCACATTTCCAGGTGGTCAGCGGTGACGCATAACAAATGTGACGCGTCAGCGGTGGCACATAATCGATGTGACTTATACAGCGAAGCAACTTATTTGTCTTTTCCACTTTATTAGACATTTTTGGACTGATGCGACTTATTCATTCAATCAATCTTTGTTAATACAGGTTAATCCCATTGAGCCACGTGGACTCATTTTCAAGAGAGACCTGATTTTAACAAAGAGTGATGATACGGCGGTGCGTCGTGTACGGCGGAAAGTATGGTCAATTCATTTCAGTTTATTTATAAAGTGCCAAGTCAAAACAGAAGTCATTTCAGGGCACTGAACAGAAACATTCATATTTATAAAAAAAATAAGTTAAATTATTTATCTGAGGAGCAGACTGCTTTTAATTTGACTCCATCGCAGACTCTCATCTTGAGCAAGCATGAAGTCGACAGTGGAAAGGAAAAACTCCCTCATGAGGAAGAAACCTCCAGCAGAACCAGGCTCAGGACAAGCGGCTATCTGCTTCGAATGGGATTATTATTATTATTTTATTTTTTTTTAACAGTTTTTTTTTTAATTGTCAAAAGTTGTAAGTTTTTGGAGTTTCTTCTTTCTAACAGTCTTATTCCACATTAATACATTTCTAAATCAGCCATTTTATGACTTTTGAACAATAATTATTTGTGTTAAAAAAAAACAATCAATAATGCACGGAAAAAATTAATTTAGACTAATAATAGAGCTTCCAGGACTGAATGACTAAACAGATTTAATTTATAAACTGCAGTCAGTTTTAGATGTCACAGTCTGCTGAACAGAGTATTTATCTTCAGGGTTAAACTTCTACAAAAAGTCAAAGAAAAATGAAAGAAGCGTGCATAAAAGAAGACAGTTCAAACTTTAATAACGTTCACCATGGGCCCTGGTGAGGATTAACTCTTTGTTCCCCAAATGCAATCAAAAACCAGCGGCCTCAGACATCTTTATTCACAGACAAATGATGCTCAAAATGAGGAATAAGAACTGGACCTTTCAGTTCTTCTGCTGCTGCATGTTTTTAGTAATATTCCCATCCTCCTCCTTAATCTGGCTTGTATTCAAGTTATTTATAAGCAGCATGAATTTGTGTGAATATGCATTTGTGTGTGTTTTCTTTTTGTTTCTTTTCAAGATGTAAAAACATATGCTGAGAAGAAATGATAAATTTGAGTGTTGGAATAGCAAATAATGTTCAATTTGTTTGTACAGAATAAAAATATACGTCAAATATGGATTTTTTTTTTTAAGTGCCAGTACATATTGTATTTAAATGAGTAGCTGAGGTTTGGAGATTGTAACTAAAAGAAATAAAAATGCCAACAAAGGGGTGTCTTGCTGGCTTCGCTTTGAAAATTATTTTAGAAATTGATATTGCTGAAATTTGCTGAAGAAACTAAAATTGAAAGTTCAAACAAACAGAACAGAAGCTGTAAAAAAGATACTAGCTAAATGCTAAAAAATAACAAACTGCTAAAAGGTTAAAATAGAAAACATGTAGCTAAAAGATATAATCAGTTTAGCAGTATTTAAAAGCAATAACTAAAATTTGGCTAAAAGCAAGAAATACCTCAACAAAGCTAAAATTAACAAACTGTAGCTAAAAGGTTAAAAAAGAAAACCTGTAGCTAAAAGCTAAAATCAGTTTAACAGTATTTAAAAGCAGTAACTAGCAAAAATTTAGTTAAAAGCAAGAAATATCTCACCAGTAGTTAAAAGCTAAAATTAAACTGTAGCTGACATCTACAAAAAGGAAACACTGAAGTTTGCAAATAGGAGCTAAAATTAACGCTAGAGCTAACATAGGAAGGCCTAAAGCTAAAATGAGCTAAACTACCAGAATGGTAGCTGAAAGCTAAAAGTATCAAAACAAAATCTAAAAGCTAAAAGTAACACAAGAAGACCAAAACAAAGCAAATGCTTTCAAAGAGAACAATACTTTTGAAGAAACTGGGGGCGATCTTTTTCTATTGGGGGACTTATGTTAAAGTTAATTATTTTAAAAAGTATAAAAGTAACAAAAACAAGTCATTGCACAATATTTCTGCTTAAGCTGAACTTATACATGGTTATAAAAGCTCAACGTGTGTGGGAAACACGTAAGGATAGCGTGAATATTTACTATTAGCATGTAAATAAAAACAAACATAAAAAATATATACGTTTTTTTATAATAAAATCTGGATCCTTATCCCACCCTCCCTGAAGCTGGACTCCTATAGTCCAGCTTTTGTGTCTGTCTCCTCTTTATGAATAGAGGCTTAACTGTGGCCTGAAGCGATGTGTCTTCTCCCCCTCATTGATGCATTATTCATTTATGTTCATCACGTCGTCAGATGTGCATAAGCTGCACCCAGTTGTTATTATTATTTATTTTTTAAGAACTCGTGGAACACATTCACGTTTTTCAGCCACTCGTGGCCTCGCAACTTTGTGGAGACCCCAGCTGAGATGAAAGCAAGTCTTTATCATTGATTGTCAGAGGGATTAGCTTCCAGTGAAAGTTAAGGTTAGCCCCCCCAACGCTGTTCGTCAGTGGAAGTGAGCCGTTCCTTTTTGTCAGGAGTCTGTCACCGCACGCTACCCTCTTATGTGTGGGTGAGACGCTTTGTGTGCACACACACAGGGAATTATGTTAAATTCATGCTAGGTGTTTTATAATAACTTTCTATTAAAAATCCATGCATAACCCTAAGCGAGGAAGAGATTTCTTCTTCTTTTTTTTCCCCGAACTACAGCGAACGCAGGTACGATAATGAACAAAGGCCCTGTATTCTGTGTCCACAGTGCTGTGTGTAAGTCAGTGCCCTGGACCAATTACCCAAAGCTCTTTCCCTTACCTTTCTTCACTTAAAATGAAAGACAAACAAAAAAAAAAAGAACCCAAAAGCAGCTGTCCTGCTTGGCGATTTGTATAAAAGTGCTGCTTTTCTCTCGACCCTCTCCTCTTCCAGTGCCCACAAGTCTTCAGCCTTGACCATACATTATCTTTCAGACTCAATGCTCCTCTTCCTTCTTTTTCCTTTTTCCTACTCTCTCCGTTTTTTTCTACATCTCCAAGAATAAAGCCCTCCTAATGACTGTGGGCTCTCAAGGGCCTGCTGGTGCCTGGGTACTCGAAAGTGCGGTGCAGTGGAAAGGGGGGGCACCTCCTCCTTCTCTTCCTCCTCTTTTATCACAGGTGAGAATAGAGGGTCAAGAGGGGTTAATGTGCTGCTGTTGCACAGAGGTTTGGGCTATCACCATGGCAGCGAGCACGTCGAATACCAAGGTGTATTTCTTTCCTCCTCAAAGAGAGGTTTGTTTGTGACATGTTATTTTTTTTACCTTTCGGTTCAACTTCATTTCAAGTTTCTTGCTTTGTACCTGTGAGGATTTAGTTTTGATTCCTTGGGAAGGATGATGCTTGCCTATTTGTAAACCTGCATTTTTTTTTTATATTTTTACCTGTTTCAATAAAAAAAACCTCTTAAGATAAAGACTCGTGAAATTAGTCTGTTACAGCAGCACTACGGAGAAATACAGATATCGGTTACTGTTACTTGTGAATATTTTTCCCTAGCTCACATGTTTAGACAGCAATATTGCTGTTTTGCTGGAGGCAAATGAGCAGATGGTAATTTGGGTTACCCATCAACAATAGTCCAGTGAGTGCGTTAGCCAAACCAGGGATTTATATAAAGAAAAAAGTGTGTCATCAGTTTTTAAAGCAACATTTATTGACTATTTGTTCTTAAAATGGTATTATTATTTTGATGATTTACTTTTAAAATGTATTGCCTGATACTTTGTATAATGAGTTGTACAAAATGAGATAAACCAAAATTAAAACATATTTTAGGTTCAATAGCTTGTCAAAGGAGAGTTTGCAATTCAAATGCAATAAAAGCCTCACTCCTGGAGGTTCCCTTTATAAAAAATGTGGTCAGAGAAATATAAAAACGCTTCCTGGATTGTCAGATTACAGTTTTCCCATTGTTTTGCTTCATTTCTCCAATCAGAATTAAGATTATCATAACTGTTTGTTCAACCTCGCCCTCATTTTATCATTTGTGCTCATCATAGTTGCTTCCTGATGCATGCTCAATAATCCAGGTAGAAAAATCTAAAAAAGTTAAATCTGGTCCTCTGGACATTCAAAAAAGCAAAACAAAATAAAAATGTAGAAACGTTTTGTCTTTCATCCGAAAGACTTCCTCAGTCTGAGGTGTTGTATTCAGCTCAGTCTCATAAATAGCACCTTCTCAGAGTGGATCAACCAGTTTTGCTGCTGGCAACCAAAACCAGCTGCTCACATGATCAAGAAGGACCATCAGCCTAATGATGGACCATTAGCACACTGATGGCTGTTTACTATTCACAGAGGGCTGAGTGATACTAGCGATAACAGCATTGTAAGAGCGGGACACACTTTCCACAGAACAACTGTGTCAACTCTTGAAACTGTGCCTGCAGTCAACCTACTTCACATAGGGGGAGCAATATTATAGGCAGAAACATGGGTGTGCTATGGGGTCTCCAGTTTCTCCTATTGTTGACAACCTGTACATGGAGGAGGTAGAAAAGAGAGCCTTGACATCCTTTTCAGGGACACCACCAAGTCATTGGTTCAGGTATGTTGACGACACCTGGTTTAAAATTAAATCTCAGGAAGTCCAACATTCCACTGATCACACCAACTCTGTGGATAAATACATCAAGTTCACATGAGAAGATGTAAAAAATGGCAGGTTGGCTTTCTTGGACTGTGAGGTCTCAGTCTCTGATAGAGGACATTTGCAAACTGAGGTGTACCACAAACCCACCCACACAGACCAGTATTTGCAGTTTGACTCCCATCACCCTTTGAAGCACAAGTTAGGGGTCATCAGGACTCTGTATCACAGAGCAGACAGCATCCCCACTATCTCAGGAGCCAGGCAGAAGGAGAAATCCTACACAAGACAGCCTCTAGAGCAATGTGGATATCCTAACTGGGCCTTCCAGAAAGCAGAGAAGAAACCCAAACAGGACTCCGGTCAGCCAACAGGTGAAAAGGAGGAACCCAGACCCAGACCAGTGGTCATTCCATATGTTGAGGGAGTATCAGAGAAACTGAGACGTTTATTTTCTAAACATAACGTCCCAGTGGCTTAATACATTACGGCAAAGACTGGTTCATCCCAAAGATCCAGTCCCCCGGCACAAACAGAGTAATGTTGTGTATGCTGTTCAGTGTCAGGAGGGCTGTGATCAGTCTTACATCGGGGAAACTAAACAGCCACTGGCCAAAAGGATGGCCCAGCACAGAAGATCAACATCATCAGGCCAGGACTCTGCGGTCTACACTCATCTCCAGGCCAGCGGTCACTCTTTCAGGGATGAAGATGTTCACATCCTGGATAGAGAGGAACGATGGTTTGAGAGAGGAGTAAAGGAGGCCATCTTTGTGAAAATAAATTGTCCATCATTAAACAGGGTGGAGGCCCCCATGTTCAACTGTCCCCCTCTTACAATGCTGTGATTGCTAGTATCACTCAACTCCCTGTGAATAGTAAACAGCCATCAGTGTGCTAATGATCCATTGTTAGGCTGATAGTCCTTCTTGACCATGTGAGCAGCTGGTTTTGGTTGTCAGCAGCAAACTGGTTGATCCACTCTGAGACGGTGCTATTTAAGAGACTGAGCTGAATACAGCTCCTCAGACTGAGGAAGTCTTTCGGATGAAAGATGAAACATGAAACGTTTCTACATTTTTGTTGTTGTTGTTGTTTTGCTTTGTTTTTTTGTTTTTTTTTAAATGTCCAGAGGACCAGATTTAACTTTTTTACGTCATAGTAGGAGTTTCTCATTCCTTACAACAAACTGTAAATGATTTTGGGCATGCTTCAGTTGCTTCCATACAATTCTCTGCTGTTTTATAACATCATTTGCTTATGTTGTGTCTGTCAAAATGAAATATACTATTAAATTGTCATTTCCAAACTAATAGTCCTCATGTCATTGCTGGAGTCATACAAAAATGTTTAACTAGTTGTCAAAATAAGTCAACTAAGTTTATGTATTTCTTTATCATTTTGTTTTCCCGACAGTGTCTCCCAAACTGGACAATGTCTCTCAGGTGAACCTCAGCTTTCACTGATGAGTAGTGTGTGAAGCATTAGCTGTAACCAATGATACGCCACTTTCGATAAACAGGACATAGTGTGTATTATTTTGAGAGTACTGTGGTCAAATGGAAGGTCAGCATTGTGGAAGAGGAGTGAGAATGCGGGGAGGAAGGGGAAGGAATGAAGAAGAAGAAAGAGGAAGAAGAGGCCAAGTTCTTACACAGATTCCAGATGATGAGCTACAATTGTGGACCATGTTGTCAATCATAGCTTCACAATGGCTGAGGCTGGTCGAAAGGTGCAGCCAAATGTTGGGTAAACCCCTGTAAATTAATTTATTTAAACCTTTTGTGGGGAGAACAGGTGTGTATATCCATCCATCCATCCATTATCTTTACCCGCTTATTCCATTTTCGGTCACGGGGGTCGCCGGTGCCCATGTCCAGCAATCACTGTGCGAGGGGCGGGGTACACCCTGGACGGGTCGCAAGTCCATCACAGGGACACATAGAGACAAACGAGACAAACAACCATTCACACTTTCACTTACACCTAGGGACAATTTAGAGTTACCAATCAGCCTAACATGCATGTTTTTGGTCTGTGGGCGGAAACCGGAGCACCCGGAGAAAACCCACGCATGCACGGAGAGAACATGCAAACTCCACCCAGGAGGCCCCTGGACCGGGGTTTGAACCAAGGACCTACTCGCTGAGAGGCAGCAGCTCTACCAGTTGTGCCACCGTGCTGCCCAGGTGTGTATATTGGACAGTAATTCAGAACTACCGTATTTATTGGACTATAAGGTGCACCGGATTATAAGGCTCACTGTTGATTTTTGAGAAAATTAAAGGATTTTAAGTGTGTCTTATAGTTCAAAAAATATGGTAATTAATATGCACTGCATTGCTGTCCTGGTGTCACCTTGTAAACTTGTCACATATTACATTTGCACTTACACCTTTGTTCAGTTTTCAAGAAAGTGTTGCAAGATCACAAAAGAAAATCTGATTGAAATAACTTATTTTGAAGAAAAAATAAGGTAAGATCACAAATAAGTAGTAAATGAGTATGATAAATTTTGTTTAGTCTTTAGTTGTTTCACAATATATCACTAGCTAGATCTTTTGGGTCACTCGAGGCCTATAGTTCCTGAACAAAGGTCACAAAGTCAAGGGTCAGGGTCACATAATGGGTTCAAGGGAACACAGCAACCAGCCAAGAGTGAGGTTCAGTGCTGAACAGGAAAGTATACACACACACACACACACACACACACAGAGATTTGCAAGTATTTTTACTGTAGTAAGCATAAACTTTGTGTTGCTTGGTACAAGCTTGACTAAATGAATCTTTAAAAACCCAGCCAGGCTTCAAGAGCTAATTTCAAATCCCACTACTACAACAAATTAGCTCGTTCTTTCATTCTTTTTCTCCCTTTAACTTGAAACAAACGCAAGTAAATTATCAATTTCAAAGGGTGTGAATTCAAGTAACATTCCATCCGGTCGTTCGGAAGCAATTTGCATTTTGATTTTTTTATGATTTCTGCACTTTATTTTCCTGCTCATGCTCACAACCCAATTTCTCTTTCAAGGTTTCTCACTTTAATATCAGTGTGGATCAAAAGCCTTGCATTAAGGTTTTCTACACTCCTTCCAGTATTGTTTGGCTCCTTGGATAACAACAAAGTGCCTTCCCGTACTCCAGAGCCAGGTTAGCAGAGAAGAAAAGAACAGTTATTCCTGGGCTAAGTTCACATCAAACACAAGGAGCTCCAAGTGGGAGAAGATGAAAGCGCCAGGCCTGACCCGGAAGATTAGACCAACACTGCTGCCAGCTCTGTAGCACCCAGGGGCCATCTTCACTCTGGGATCTCACCCCTCCTCTTTGCAGCAACACAATGGACTTCAACACGGAACAACCCCAGAAGAAGAGAGTAAAATATGGGGTGCAGAAGAAGAAAACAGTGGAGAAACAAAGGTACAAAGAAAAGAAGAAAAGTGTTAGGCGATTTCAGTATTGTGAAACTGTCGACTATCCCAACCTAGATTTCTCGCCTCCTCTGACAGATAGCGGTGCAGCTAGGAATAATACCAATTATCATAATTGCTTAAAGTGTTTGTGAATATTCATGATTTCTCCAGCCTTATTATAGCAACAAATTCACACCACAATGAATGTAAATGTGTTGTGATTATAATACATAGAGCTATGCCCCTAATCTTTTTTTTTTTCCACTTGTATTGGTGTGTGTGGGGGGGGGGGGGGGGGGGGGGGGTATGTGTGGGGAACTGCAGCTGCGGGTGTCAAGGTTGGGTGCAATCTCTAACTGGCCCTCATCAGCTGGCCGAGCTGTTGCCATGCATCACATGCAGAGGGGGAAAAATCTGTGATGTGAAAGAAAGGGGGAGGAAGAAGGCATAAAAGTGGGAAATGAGGAGGGGGGGGGACGAGGAAGCAACAACAACAGAGAACGTAATGCATGAGACCTGCAGATACGAGAATGAAAAGTCGGGGAAGAAACTGGAGAGGAGGGAGGAATTATGCACTCAGAGAAAAATGTGCTTTTCTATTGAGCTAAGTTTTATTTAACACTGATGAATAAAATAAAATGTAATGAAATTATAAGGCTGACTCAGCTACTACTACTAAATTTGACTTCAATATCTGTAATTTCGATTTAGTCAGGTTTGCGTTTGCTAAGGTTGCTTAGCTGTGGCATCCATCTTGAATGTGAACGACCCTTTATTTATTTTATTTTATTTTATTGATTCATTCCAGACATGTCAAAACCCTTGTATAGGGTGTCAACATTAACACTAATATGAATCTGTGTATCTATATACCTACACATTTACACACATGCATACACACACACATTTGAACATGTAGAACCCCTTGTAAAATGAATTTATGTCAGTAAATGCATCTGCTTTGACTGAGCGCACACAAATAAATGTGCAGAGACATATCTATGTATACATACCTGAAAGAAAATCTTTGCAGAGAGTGGTGAAGGCTGCACAGAAGTCTGTTGGAGTCAGCCTCCCCATCATCACAGACATTTACACCTCTAGATACAGGAAGAGGACCACCTGCATCATGAAGGACCCCACTCACCCAGCACACACACTTTTTGCCCCGTTCCCCTCAGGCAGGAGGTTAAGGAGCATTAAGTGTAGAACCACTAAACTGAGGAACAGCTTCTAACCTGAAGCTGTTAGACTCATGAATATCTAACCAGGATAATCACTGTGAAAAATCACATAATGTTGCTGCTGATCTGTTTCATGTTGCTGTTAACATGGTTGTGGTTTGTCTTACGGTTGAATGTGGTTGCAGAAGGTGTTGGAGTGGTGTGAACAGAGAGTTCAGAATCCAGAGATGGCAGGGAATCCAGCGGGTGAGTATTGATCGATGATGCAGTTTTGGTTGAAGGATCCAGAATGTAGTTTCTTAATATGAGTTCGGTGTGCAGGATTGGCGACCAGACACAGCCACGAGGAGACCAGACAGGCAGGACGAACGGGAACTGAACAGACGGGCAGAAAGGCAACAGGTTAGTATAAAACTTGAAACACACTAAGGTTTGGCTGGCTGTCACAATATTACCAAAGGCAATAAATGTTCGAGCGTCGGCTGAACGTCTTGTTGTGGCTTAAGTAGAGCAGGAGATGGAGGTGCAGGTCTTGGTAGCAGGTGCAGCTAATCAGCCAATTAGTTGGAGAGAGAGTGAGAAGGTTAAAGGAGAAGGCAGGGAATCCCACAGCTGTGTTCATTCGTGCTCATCTGCTCACACAGGCTCATGTTCGTGCTGCTGTTCTGCGTATTGTTTTCATGCTACTAGTGCTTAGTGCATTTTTATTAACGTTTTTCTTAGTTCATATCTTAGATCTTATTACTGGTTTTTTTTACATTTTAATACTTTTGTTGGATGTAACTGGGACCCTGTGTACACAATTTCGTTCCACCACATGTACCACATGTGGTAGAATGACAAATAAAATCCTTGAATCATTGAATACCATATACATTCTTACATGTAAATCCCATTTAACATGTCTGAAAAAACTCTAAAACAGTGGTTCTAAAAATGGGGTCACCGGACCCCCGGGGTCTGCAAGCTGGTGCTTAGGGGTTCGCCAAGCATGTAGATATTAAACAACCAGTTACAATACATCAATATGCAGGAAATCACATCTACTTTCTTCAAAATTTTCTGGGGGAGGACCCCCAGACACCCCCCCCCCCCCCCCCATTTGCATTCCAGCATTCAGCGGTTTACAAATTAAGGCCTGTTTCTTGGTATGGCTACTGCTGTTTTGATGCTGTTAGGTTTTCTGTCATAATTTGACAAAGTAGCAATACATTTATGTTCATTATGTGAATGATACTGTTACTTTTCTCAAAACTGTAATTTTTGGAAGTTGAAATTATTATTTTTTTTCTTATTGTGTCTTGAATGGAAAAACACCCCATGTTTAAAAGTATAAACTTTGTATTAACACTATTAAAGAACAGGTCTTAAGTATTTATGTTACACAAATATTTCCATTGCATTATAGAGACAAACTGAAGATAATTGTTTAATAAACATGAGTGTTATGAGGGGTTCCCTGAAGATTTTTCTCCCTTGTAAGGGGGCCCAGAACCCAAAAAGTTAGAGAATCCCTGCTCTAAAAGTTAAAGATGTTCTGATTCCTTTCTGAGAGAATCTTTCCCATCCATCATCTAATTCATTACATATTTTGCAGTACAACAAAAGCTACATACATCACACACACATGCAGACACGGGCAACAACATTATTGCTCCGTCTTTGCCTTTAGCAGCGGGCGATAATGAGGTGCTGAAATGGGTCATATGAAGGAATGTACTTGGGGGCGCAGGGGCCAAATGAGGTACATTACATTTTAATATCAATATACAATGTGCACAAACGTGCACACAGGCCCCCTCCTGCTCCTTTGCCCATGCTTATGAGGTGCCAGATGGCACAGGACAAATGCTCCTGAGGGGAAACTCTGCGCTGACCCCTCCTGCTCTCGCCCATACTTTCTCACACATTGAAGCCACATGGAGGCAGAATGGAGGGGAGGGGGAGGGGGAAGGGCTGGGGTTATCAATGATACCCATCAAACGCTCGCACAAGCCAAGCGTTGACTAACTCCCAAGATGCAACGATATCAAGGCATGCCCTGACAGATTCTGAGGCAGGCAGGAATTTAAATAGCCCTTCACAAAGTTTGGTTAGCCTGCTGCGCGGCCTCAAGGACAGTGGCCCCGGATCAAACATTCATTTTGTCTGCCATCCATGCCCCGCTATACCTGGAGATGTTATCTCCTCTCCGCCTGCATGGCGCACACTGACCTGCCCCCAAACCTCTGCCTCTGCGCACCGACAGAACCGAGGGATTTCTGTCCACAAACTTTCAGAGGGAGTGGTGGTGGTTCTGGGTGAGTGACTCCGAGACTGAGACAGACACAGAGATAAAGGAGATATGGAGCTCAGGAATGGATGTGGGTGAAATTACAAGAGCTGAGGCACATTATTGTTACTGTTTGTGGCCGTATTAATCAAAACACCACCATGACTTTTGGCATATTTTTGCAGGCTGGGAATCTGTTAATATTTAAAAAATAAATAGTGAACTCAATCCTGGCAAGTTCAGAAGGTCCAAGCTGAACCAGTTTGGACAAAAGACATTTATTATAATATATTTATGCTAATTAATACAAACTACTTGATGTGAAATCACAAAGAATTTGTTTTATTTTATCTTTTAGATAAACAGTTTGACTGACCAGGGGAAGTCAGTTCATTTTTATGATAATTAGCTGCACAGCATTTTTATAACAATACTGAAAATGGTAAAAAATAAATAAATAAATAAATAAAGATAAAATAAAACTAATCTTTATTCAAAAGACCATAACATCCTTAAAAATATATATTTCTGACAGTGGCTTCATGATGTCCAATTCTAATAGAGTTTGTTGAATTTATCTTTATGTGAAAATGCAAAATTTTCTCACCTCACATTAGTGAGGAGTAAATATAAAATAAGCAGCTGCACTATTTTAACCTGCAAACTATATTATTGCTTGCCTACAATAGGTGAAGAAGGATAATAATGCTTTTGCTCCTGTGTGTGTGTGTGTGTGTGTGTGTGGGGGGGGGGGGGGTATTTACCAAATCTGTCTCACAAATTACTCACATTTTGAATGAAACTTGTGGAAACTAATCATTTTAGAGTCAACTTGATAAAAGCTGCCACAGCCACCAGGTATTAAAAATCACAAAAATAGCCATAACTTAGGCGATTTAACAAACATTCAGCTAAGATGTTGTATTTAAGAGTCATTCACATATATGTGAATGTGAGTTTGCATGTTCTCTCAGTCCAACTGGGAGGAGACCCCGGGGAAGACCCAGGACACGCTGGAGAGACTGTGTCTCTCGGTTGGCCTGGGAACGCCTTGGAATCCTCCCAGAAGAGCTGGAAGAGGTGGCTGTGGAAAGAGATGTCTGGGCCTCCCTGCTCAAGCTGCTGCCCCCGCGACCCAACTTCGGAATAAGCGGAAGATGATGGATGGATGGATGTTCTCTCAGTGCATGCGTGGGTTTTCTCTGGGTACTCCTGTTTCCTTCCACAGACCAAAAACATGCACGTTAGGCTGATCTGTAACTCTAAGGTTGTTTTCACACCTGATAGTCTGGTAGACTCAGTTCAGATGGGGACCAATATTCAGAACATTTGATTAAATTTTCAGCTGGTGCAGTTTGCATTCACACTGCACTGAGTCAATTGAGCCAACCTGCCCCCATTTCTCTTACCTTATATGGAGCCGTCAGCTGCCTTGTGTGAAAAACAATATTCTCCATGGTCTTCTGTCTCATCTTCTGCTCATGCTGAGTCCATTTTTAAAAAATGACAAAATATAACTCCTAAAACTGATAAAACTTGATGCCACTCCGTTTTTGTTTTTATTTCCAGAAGAATAAGAAGTGTCTTAAGAGGTTTTTGTATTGTTTCTTTCAGTAGTTCTTGGTGCAGCGCCCCCACAGGCGAGCGGGGGAATAGGTTGGTTCAACAGGTTGGCTCGACTGCACAGTGCAGTGTGAATGCAAACTCACCAGCTCAAATGTAAACAAAATGTCATGAATATTGGTCCCCAACCGAACCGAGTCTACCGGACTATCAGGTGTGAAAACAACCTAAGGTGGACCAGAGTTCCTTTTTTTGGTTCGTATCAGAGTTTGATTGTGCATTCACACCTCCCCAAGTGAACCGGACTTTCTAGGCAAACAGACTAAAGTTTGATTAAAGTGGACTAAACAGGGCTGGTGTGAATGCACCCTAAATGGTACCTTGTGAGAGTGTGAATGGTTGATTTATGTGTCCATGGACTTACGACCTGTCCAGGGTGTCCTCCCGCCTCTCACAGTGACTACTGGAAATGGGCACCAGTGACTGCCGCAAACCAAAACGTAAGAATCTGGTAAAAAGGATGGATGGCTGGAAGGAAGGAAGGAACTAAGGAACTGAGATGACAGACAGTATTGTGTGTAAGTCTCTGTTGTACAATCTAGATTTGGTAAATTTACATATGACCCTCCACTGAATAAACTCCACTTTGTTGCTAAAGTTAACGATAAAAGCAGATTACACCTTGCTCTGATTCCCCCCACCCCCACCCCACCCCACCCCAGATTTATAGACCTACAGGCCCACGAAGCAGACTTCAACTCGAGTTTCCATTTCAGTTTTGAGTTTTGAGCGGCATTAAATCCTGCTGCTCTATAATGCTGAGTGGCTTGCTAAAGTTGCATATAACACATTTAAGTCCCAAAAATAAACTAAACAAAGTGGAAAAGATAATGGTCCCCATGTGGGACTTGAACTCTCATCACGTGTTAGAAAGCCCTGTGAGTAATTGCTGTCTTGTTAGTGGCTGTATATTTTTCCCCCAGTTTGTCTTTGTAATAATAAGAACGTTGGCCTAGTTTATCAGGGGATACTTCCACTTGGTCAGGTGAAGCTGACATTTTGCTGTTGGAACGGAGGAAAAACTTAGGAGAAAACTTTTTAAGACCTCTAACTAAAACAGTTCACCATTCTCACTGTGTGGCATTTTTAGAGACATAATCTAGTTTTACTTTTCCATTAACTATTGGTGTCAACTGTCTCTGTCAGTTTAATGATCTCCTGAATGCTGAACAAGTTTTAATGAAACTTTCAGGAACTATTCCTTAAAAATCAAAGTTCATGCTCAATAATCCCGGTAAAAAAATCCAACAAAGTTCAGAAAGTTCAGCCGGAGGGTTTCTTTTTGTTTTTAGGTGTTTCGTCCTTCATCCAAAGGACTTCATCAGTCTGAGAAGCCCCAACAAACTCTGTCCCACAAACAGCACACTCATCTTGTGGAGCAACAAGTTTGCTGGATTGATTTTTTTTACCTGGATTATTGAGCATGAACTGCCTCAGAGGACTTGATGAGGGAGAGGGAAGGCCACAGAAACCATCTTATCACCAGCAAACTGGTTGGGCCACTATGTGAGTGTGTTGCTTGTGGGACTGAGTTTGTTGGGGCTCCTTGGACTGATGAAGTCCTTTGGACGAAGGAGAAAAGGTCTCAACACCAACAAAAAAGAAATTGTCCAGATGACTGATTTAACTTTGTTGAATTATTAAAGGTATATCAACTACTCATCAACATTTGGAGACACACTCATTTAAGATAAGATAAGATAGAACTTTATTGATCCCGCAGGAAATTATTGTGCCAGAGTTTCAGTACAAAGGAACATACACAAGGAATCAAAAAAATAAGAAATAACAAATAAAAGAAAAATACCAGCAAATAAGTTCTAAAACAGATCAGGTGCAAACAGAAACATTAAAGAGTTTATTGTGGTGCAGGACTAATGTTGTCCTATGTGTAGAAAGGGGGTTGGAGTTGAAAAGTTTGATAGCCACAGGGAGGAAGGACTTCCTGTGTTGTTCTGTGGAGCACCTCGGTGGTCTCAGTCTACGACTGAAGGTACTGCGGTAAGAGTCCAGTGTGTCATGCAGGGGGTGTGATGTGTTGTTCAGGATCTGGAGCAGATTCCTCAGCATCCTCTGCTCAGACACCTCTGTCAGAGACTGCAGTTCCACTCCCAGAACAGAGCCAGCTCTCTTGATGAGCTTATTGAGTCTGTTGGCATCAGCTTTCTTCACCCTGCTGCCCCAGCACACCACAGCATAGAAGAAGACGCTGGAGACCACTAAGTGGTAAAACATCTGCATCATGGTCCTGCAGATGATAAAGGACCTGAATCTCCTCAGAAGAAAAAGGTGACTATTCCCTTTCTTGTAGAGGGCGTTGGTGTTAGCTGTCCAATCCAGTTTATTGTCTAGGTGGACACACATATACTTGTAGTAGTCCACATCATCCATCTTAGTCCCCTTGATGTTGATAGGGCTGGGGGGCTGATCTTCTTCCCATAGGCCACCTGCAGTGCTTTAGTTTTTTCCAACATTGAGTTGCAGGTGGTTCTGTCCACACCACTCCACAAAGCTGTTCACCACACCTCTGGATTCAGCTTCCTGGTCCCCAGTGATGCAGCCCACAATGGCAGTCATCCGAAAACTTCTGCAGATGGCAGGATTGTGAGTTGTATTTGAAGTCCGAGGTGTAGAGGGTGAACAGAAACATTGAGAGGACCATCCCCTGAGGAGCCCCTGTGCTGCTCAGTATGGTGTCCGAGGTGATGTTCTGCAGCCTCACATACTGTGGTTGAACTGTGAGGTAGTCTCCAAACCAGGTGACTAGCGAGTCATTCACCTGCATGTCCAGGAGCTTACTGCAGAGTAGAGCAGGTCTTATGGTGTTAAAATAACTGGAGAAGTCAAAGGTCATGACTCTAACAGTGCTTCCTGTCCTGTCCAGGTGCATGTAGGCTCTGTGCAGTAGGTAGATGATACCGTCATCAACTCCAATGTGTGGCTGGTATGCAAACTGTAGGGGGTCCAGGTATGGTTCCACCACTGATCTTATGAATTTAAGGACAAGCCTCTCCATCGACTTCATGGCATGTGATGTCAAGGCCACAGGTCTGTAGTCACTGTGTGAGTTTGGGTGGTTATTTTCAGCACCGGAGTCTAGGCATGTTGCAAAGTGCAGCTAAGTGACATGAGCCAACTCCCAATAAGGATTTAGTTCGACCTAAAATTCAACATGGTAGTAGTTGCAAGTCATTCACAACACATACTCTAAGGGTGACATGTTGAAATATTGGATGTGCTTGTTCATGTGGCGTTTTTTGAGATTTATAACTCTGTCATTTCTCAATTTACAATGATTTTAGCCTCAAACTTTGGCACGAAAGGAATCAGTTGTTATGCATTCCTTCAAAAAATGCTAGGCCTTTAATTGTTAATGCATCTTTGCGTAAATAATTCAAACACAAGAGTACGGTGCTTTTTTATACTCCAAATTTAAGCAGCCATTAGACACTTGACATTGGAAGCAGGATTAGTTTTTCTTCCTTGATATGTGTCCATAATTAGGTCCAAAATACCTCCGCCTTCGCACGCCTGAAGAGTGACCTATTTGGTTTCGTCTTCTTTCAAAAAAAAAAAAACTGTACTTGGAGAACAGGCCAAGCCGTCCCAACGGGCTCCACCACTTATCACCAGTCTTCTGAGATTCCACCAAGATTCAACCCCATATGAATAATCTCACCCACAGGCACAAAGGAGCACTGGAAGGAGGGGAGGGAAGCGACAGATTATTCAAAAAGACACAAGGAGGGTTGTGGATAGTTTGATGGGGGAAAAGAAAAATGAAAGAAGAAAAAAGCAGACGAGAGGGAGAGAATAAAGGAAGAGGTAAGGATGAGGGAATGAGGGGATGAAGGATGGAGAGAAAGTGGGGAAATCTTTTGATGTGTTTCTCTCCACAGAGAAGGCATCAGGCTGGATGTTGGATCCAAAGCTAGCTCCGCTGCTTGAAGGGACTGACTGGTTTATTAAACGCTCCCACCGCCCCCATGCCTCCGAGCATGATGGGATTAATGCTGGCATAACCCTTTACTTAATTCATTACAGGGGGACGCTGGCTAATTTGATTTGATATTATTTTAATAAAGTTCTGTGATGATTTGGAAGATTGTTTCAGGCTATCAGAAATAATTTTCCAGTTATTACTGCCATTCAGGCAAGTCCTTTGATAGTGGCAGTCAGTCTTGGTGTGTGCAGAATACATTAGCCATAAGTGCACGTTCTTTAGCTGCAAAGCTTCTGAAGAAATACTAATAATTACAGCGCCATGAAGTGCTGAGTGTTGTGAAAGAATACTCAGATGTGCTGTGGGCAGCCGCTGTGCACTGCAAACATGACAGGAGAGGACTAAGACAGGGAAAAGGCTCAAAGCAGAGGAGCAATATTTTGTATGCATTGAGCTTACACATGTCACTGTTGTTAAATCTCCCAGGGATACATGGTTGCTTTCCAGAGCAAAACCAGTGCTTTGTGTTATTCACATGGTTACTGAAGGGACTACTGGTGTGGGTGTCTCAATACAAAAAAGAAGCATATTTTTTCTGCTTGACTGTAGATTTCAGGAATAACTGAACAGATTGTTTAAATTACACCCTGCAGTGTTGTTTTCTGAAAAATTTTAACAGCCTTCCATGCTTTTAGAAATGCATTTGACATGTTGTATCTCAAATGCGTTGTTGTATAGCATGAGTAAGTTTACATCAGTAACATAGTGGTCCCTCAGTGTTCAAATAATCCTGTTTTACACCAAGTCTTTTGTCCATTTTATGTCCCAAGACGCTGCCAGCCAGTCCCATATAATCCCACCACTGTCTTCTCACCTATTTTACATATTCCTGAAGATAAATGCAGACGCTGATGCTTCACAGTGTTTGTCTGCACTCAGAGGCTGCAAGTTTTGGAAGAGTAGGTAAAGAAGTGGAGGATAAGTGGGGGTGTGCGGGTTCTTTAGTCGGAGTTGAACTGTTTGGTAGTGACAATGTTTTTGTTTAGCTTTTTTTTCCCCTTAAACCTCAAATGACACACATTTCCCTCTGAAAAGATAAGCTCTCAGTCAAAGGCTGCGGAGGATGTCTGGGACCCTGTGAAAGAAGTGGGGGAATTACCTACCAGGGGTCTGGCATGAAGGGAGGTGGGGTTGAGAGTGGGGGTGAGGATGCAAAAGAAGGTGGGGGTTACCCTCATTCATTAGTCCGTCTGGGGTCCAAGGCGGGGTCACACAATGTGTCGGTTGTTCTCCAGACCCCCAGACCCAACTAGACACGTTTAATGGCCAGCGTTTCCTTTCCAGACAGAGAGAAAAAGAATGGGGGAGTTGGAGTTTGGGGTAAAGGTGGCAGAGGGGAATGGACTTTGAAAGAGAAAGAAGAGAGGAGAAGAAAGGAGTACAAGAAATAAAAAAGAAAAAATAGAGGAATAAAAACAAGAAATTAAGAAGGGAGATGCTTTTTTTCCTGCAGGTTCTTACCGGGGACTTGTGAAGACTTGTTCTGTTCTTGGGAAGCAATAGAAGAGCATTTTGTCATCGCATGCTCTAGTCTAATTTTTTTCCCACAAATGGTGCAAAAGGTCACAGTTTAAAACAATTACTGGAGTCAGAGTTCATGGTTATCAGAGGTAAGTGGAATCAAACAAACATTGAACGTCACCGCCCCAAATGCTTCACAAACATCTCAAAGGTGGATACTTTCCACTTTGACTCAACAAGACGTGACATAATCAGCTAAAAGTCCTGTAAAAAAAATTGTGCATAATTAAAGAGGTTACATTCCTTGAAAGGAACGCATATTGCCAGCTGTTTTTCATGCTGTTGTTTTACACTTAGATTAGATGTTGAGAAATGGCGTGTTATAGAGATTTGGGGCAAACAAGAAAAACTACATTGTGTGCAACAAAGTTCATGCTCAATAATCCAGGTATAAAATGCAACAAAGTTAAGTCAGGTCCTCTGGACAGTTTCTTTTTGTTGAAACGTTTTGTCTTTCATCCAAAAGACTTCAGCAGTCCAAGGAGCCACAACAAACTCAATCCCATGAGTGGCTTACTCACGTAGTGGGCCAACCAGTTTGTTGGTGATAAGATGGTTTCTGGATTCTACCCTTGCATGATGATCAACTACTACCATGCTAAATGTTAGATCAATTTCTGTGAAATTCCCCCAAGATATAACCATTAACGTGCAAGCTAAAACTGATTAACTATGGCTGCCATCTTGAATTAGGCTGACTCCAAAAGTTGACCAGTTTCAAATTAGGGATGCACCGATCCACTTTTTAAAATTCCGATCCCGATACCTAGATCTGAGTATCGGCCGATACCGATCCAGTTCCGATATCATGATCATCTTTGATTTTATATGAGGCTGTAATAATCTCCTCTCAAGTACAATTTGTACAAATATATGCATGCATGTCCAAAAAGGCAACTTGAGGTAAGTTTTATTAATGTTGGATAAGTTTTAAAGTTAGAATTAAATTCTGTTAACACAAAACATGTTTCTTTTTATTCCTAGCTTTAAAGTGGATATTAAAGTGATTAATGTAAGTGATTGTTTAAAGTTGTTTTATATTTTATAAGGGGCAGATATAAGAATTTTTTCTTCTTTCTGCACTCTTTTCATTCAATGTTTTCTTTTTGATGATTTTTTTTATTTTGTTTCATTTAAATTAATGAATAAATGAATTAAATTAAATTAAATGTTAAATGGCTTCAAACATCTGCTAAGTTCATGGCATAAACCAACAGACATGTTCCTGTTTTTAGTATTTTACATCACTTTATAATGTAGCTGTTAATGTTTTTAATATATATAATTTTCAAATCATGTTTTTTATGATTGTCTACTGTTGTACTGATAAATATCTCCTGGAGGGTAAACTATATCTTGACTGCAAGTATCAAGCTGAGAAATCCTTCGTTTTCTACAACTGATAGTGATTGGTCATTAATTATGATGAAGTTTAGCAACTTCTCGGTAAACATTTGAGCTCCGTGGTTTCAGCGACGTCTACTACTTGTTCAAGCCGAAGCAGGCAGCCTGATTTGGGTCAGCCGCGCTCAGTCTGTCCCTCCTCAGAGACGGGCAGACTGAGCGGGGCAGATTGGACGTGGCTGACCGGGGTCAAGTCGCCTCTTTCGGTTTGACCAAAGAGTAGCACCCCGCTGAAGCTACGGAGCTCGAATGCCCATCGTAAAACTAACTTTAACATGGTTTAATGTGGCGCTATGGCTCTGCAGACATTGCACGATGCTGTCTTGTGGTGTTTTTAGTGTAAAATATTTCCACACAGTGGACATGATTAGATGAAAAGTTTGTTAGCTGTTAGCCACAGTGCTGCTAACTCAGCCCTCACGTTGTAGCTGGCTGCAAACTATGAACTGGATTTCCAGAATGTGAGGCGGGTCTTATTACTCTGGATTCATGAGACACGCCGCCGTTCAGGAAATCCATTCCATAGTTTGAAGCCAACATGCATCGTGGATCTGAAATATCAGCAGGTGGATCGGAGAATCCGATACATAAATTATGCTGGTAACGGAGGCCGATACCGATACTGGATCGGATCGGATCGGCCCCGTCCCTATTTCAAATAGCCAGTTACTCTCAGTTTTATTGACATCTGCACAGTGGTTTATGTTTTAAAGAAAAACAGAGAGGGTAAATTCAGAAAAGTTAATGCCAGAGTTTTACATAAAAATGTTACAAAATGTGTTGCACTTAAAGCAATGGTTCCCAACCCTTGTCCTTGAGGAACACCGTCCTTCATGTTTTAATTGTTTTCCTGCTTTGACACATCAGATTTAAATGAATGTGTGTGTTCGGGATCAGTCTCATTTTGGCTCAATATCTATAGCATTGACTGAGTGATAGCTATTTTTGTGTTTGCTAATGTTACTGTGGTGGCCATTTTCAACTAAGTTGACTCCAAAAATTAATCAGTTGTAGATTTCAACCTAACGACTGATGCTTGAAAGCATCATGAAAATATGATCAGTGATTTGTGAGTCATTTTGCTAACTAATGAGCACACAGACAAGAACAGAAACATTGCTTCATCTTAGCCTTCAGTAGCGGGCAATAATAACACCTAAAACTTTTAAAAAATTGTATAGAGCAACTTCCAATCACATTTTAAATTAGGATGCAGATCATATGTGTGTTTGTTTTGTGTGTGCCTTTTAACCAAGGCTTGATTTGATAATGTCAAAATGTCAGAGGTGCTAGTAATAGCTAGCTCTCTTTAAGTTCATTATATTCGCTGAGATATGCTGCTCCTGGTTCAGTAGTATGGCCCCGGGCGGAAATCAATGTCCGCAAAAAGGTTTTCTGATACCACAGCAAGTAATCAAGGTTAGAGAAAGGGCACGTATTAACACACTTCCACTGAAATATGCAGAGTTCATGTGCATATGTTCCGAGATTAAATAAAAAAAAAATCAAATGTCAAGTGTAAATTTGTGCAGATCCAATAAAAAAAAGGGCAGTGATTTGGATATTGATACAGTAAATAAAAGACTAACTGATGCGGTATGAATATATATATATATATATATATATATATATATATATATA
>NC_056513.1:13191576-13193413 GCF_014905685.2 Nematolebias whitei | reverse complement strand
TATATATATATATATATATATATATATATATATATATATATGTATATATATATGTATATATATGTGTGTGTGTATGTCTTTGTGTATGTGTTTTATCAGTTAGTAAATGCAAACCAAAATTATTTATATATTGCTTCGTGTCTCCAACATTTATTAAATTTGTACTTCAAATTCAGACTCAGCTGTAGGATTAGGTTGTCACTTAAATGATTGCACTTTGATTTACATGCTTTGAACCAATCATTGTGTAATGGCAAATGATTTTTTTAACCCAATAAACTGTTTTTTACACCATTTACAACTGGCTTTAAGATGGAATTAAAAGATATTGCATTAACTACCTGGGTCTCCTTTCCTACATTCATCTCTAGAGGTTCCATTTTAGTCCCTAGAGTGAAAGGTAGTAATTTGTCACTTTACGCCGGCTCCAATTAGATTAATTGCATTAGACAGGGTAGTTTAGTGAAACCCTCCTCTGGAGCTAAGAGACTTGGGTTTTTTGTCTTCTTTTTCTCTGTCTGCCCTTAATATGCTGCTTCTATCCCCTCAGGGTATATCTGTGATCTTGAAAGATTTTGTGATCCACTGTTGATTCATATGTTGTAAATAAAAGCTGAGCTAAATAATAAATAAATAAAATACTTTGAAGAAATATGTGCATTCTGCACCGTAAACTGTTTTTCCAAATGTAAAAAAGCTTTTGGAATGTAATTTATTTTTATCATTATAATTTTTTAATATATCATTTCAGGTTCGAGTTTTGTTCGATGAGAGAGAGATAAAAAAAAAAAAGGTCTAAAACAAATACCAGACTTGTCTGCATAGCTGCTTCAGCTGTGATCAACGTAAACATAAAACAACTCGTTCCCTCGTAAAATCCTCTGCATCTGCACCTTCCTCCTTAAAGTCTGGAGGCCCAAACATGTGTTGATGCTGCAGGAGTTGTAGTTTGGTCTCTTCGTTGTGCTGACTAAAGCAAGAAGACCACAGGTCATGTCAGCTCCAGATTATTGGAGGTTTTTACATTTATAAACGTGTGCTGGCTCTAATTTAACGGCACCTTCAGGGACCTTAAAGAGCGGCTGGAGCGAGAAAACCAGATGTGAGGCCCTCTTAATGGGGAAACAGCAGCGGTGGATACAAAGACAAGGCCAGACAGGCTCATTCATGCACTCATCTCTCTGGTTTGTATCTTTTTTCCCTGCTTTGTTTCTTTTTGTTCCCCTCTCTATCACTTTTTTCCTCTGTCTCTTCTTCCTCCCTGTGACTTCCCTTTCCTCTGCAGTTCTCCCCTGTGTCGTTTTATTGGCAGATCTTTGCGAGACTGGGCTGTGTTTCACACCATCAACTGTAAAGTGCATTCCTTGCCAAGTGCTTGGCATCCTGGAACACTGGCCTGGCGCTGGCACGCCACAAGGCCAGCCCTCAGTAAATTGTACTGTGGTCAGCTGGCATGCAAGTTAATTGTTGTATCACTTGTGCTGTGAAATCAAGGAAATTGTACCGATTTGATATTTGCACATATTATGTCATAAAGGTCTCAGCAATGACGGATGCAAAGGATAGAGATTGTGATGTAACAACAAATTTCAGCCCAGAGAATGTTGAACAGGCCAAGACTGGACGTGAGATTTAAAGGACTTGCTTCCCATTAAAGAGGTTTTGTCATCACAAAATGACTAACGTCTCTGGATCCCACTTTATTTTCTGAATTTGAGAAATATTACCTACAATTATCACAAAAATTAAAAAGGCTGGGTATTAAAGCTACTTTTAGTTTGCTGTAAATCCAAACAAATCATGTGTACCCCCAAAATGTTCACTAATTCCCACCCAA
>NC_056513.1:13179419-13191176 GCF_014905685.2 Nematolebias whitei | reverse complement strand
GTCACACTTCTTACTTTTTTCAGCACATACCAAACAGGAAACATTTTGTTTCTGTCACAATAGGGATATCAATTTTCTTCGAATCACTTTTATATGCTGAACCTGTCTTCATTTCGTTAGGCTAAAACTCTTTAAAAAGGTAGGAACAGTAAACACAAAGCGGGATTCAAATGATGTATTTCATAAGTGAGCTTTCTTTCTTGCTTGTGTTACATGGCTCTGTATGATAACATCCTTCTGGGAATAAATCTCATTCACACTTTTTTTTTTTTTTTTTCTCAAATGAAACATTTTGTTTAATCCATCAAACAAGTGTATTTAGTTGTGCAATAAAACTTTGTCTTTAATGTATCAGGTAAAGAAGAATGCTTTATTTTATTCAAGGTTTTCCCAAATTAATTCAGTTCAGTTTATTTATATAGCACCAAGTTACACCAAATATCATTTCAGGTCACAATACACAAGAAAAAAAAAACAATTTCAAATCATGAAACCAGTTGAAATCCACTCTCAATTTCAAATATGGTCAATTCAATTCAAATGAAAAACTTTTAAATCCATTTCAACAAAGTTCAGTCAGGTCATCTGGACGGTTTCTTTTTTTTTTTTTTTTCTTGAAACATTTCGTTCTTCATCCAAAGAACTTCGTCAAACCAAAGAGCCACAAACAAACTGAGTCCCACACTCCCATAGAGAAAAAAAAAGTTTGCTGGTGATGATAAGACTGATGATGATATGATGGTGATAAGATGATTTCTAGGGCCCGCCCTCTCCCCTGTTGACTCCTCTGAGGCAGCCATGCCAAAGTGGTTCAAAACATCAAAGTTCATGCGCAATAACTCAGGTAAAAAAAGAATCCAACAAATTTCAGTCGGGTCATCTGGATTGTTTCTTTTTTTTTTTTTTTTTCTGAGACGTTTCGTCCTTCATCCAAAGGACTTCCTCAATTTGAGGAGCCACAAACAAACTCAGTCCCGTAAGCAGCACACCCACATAGTGGACCAACCACTTTGACTATGACTGCCTAAGAGGAGTCGACATGGGAAAGGGCAGGCCTCAGAAACCATTTTATCACCAGCAAACTCTTGTTTTTTTTTTCCCCACTATGGGAGTGTGATGCGTGTGGGACTCAGTTTGTTTGTGGCTCCTCAGATTGACTAAACTTTGCTGGATTTTCTACCTGGATTATTGAGCATGAACTTTGACGTTGTAAACCCATTCATTCTTGTTTGCAAACTTTTAAGTGTTTGAAGTAACGTTGTTCTCAAAACTCAGTAACTTTGTTAAATATTTTACAAGATGAGGACAATGCATTGAAAAACAGCAGTTTTATTTTAGTTTTTATATTATGGGGTCATCTGTAAGTGTCAGATAATGTGTGACTAACTGCACTAATTTGTTAAGTTTGTTAAATTTCTTTCTTTAGATCACTTTACTTACATTCCTTTTGGGAAGTTTTACCTGTCATGATGTATCGCACACATTTACACAGTTAGCCCTGTCATACTTAGTGTGAAAGGGGGAGCAGCGGAGCCTCGTCAGAGGCCTATTACTGATCCTGTTCCATATGGCACAGATCAGGAGCCATCAAGTCCTCTGCCGGCTTCCCAGTCTCACTGTCAGACAGGCCTGTTAATTGGCCGACAAGATCAGAGGCAATATTACAAGCCAATTAAAGCGATTGGGACAGATTGCCAAGTGATGAGCTCCACTGTGTAAATGAGAGTGTGAAGAGCTTGTCACCTCTCTCTCCTCTATTTCTGCATCTGTCGGTTTCTCTGGTTCCGTCTGAGGGAGTGATGAGGCTGCAGAGGAATGAAACTAGTTAGCACATTAGTGATGTTACATGTATGTCCTTCATCTTTGCCCTCAGAGCAAGAGGCAGCCGCTTGGGTTAAAGAAGCTTCGGCACTGTCTCTCTTCCACCCGTACCTCCATGTCACTGGTGTACCCAAACAGGAGAAGAAATATAGCCAAAATATTTATCTGCTCGTGCTCAACGCATCTGTTGTTGCACAAAACTCTGATTTTGGTCATTCTCTGGTGATTTGAGATCTGCTGCGCAATTAGTTTGTGTTTGGGCTGATTTTATTTTCTTCTGTACCTGTGTGTGTGTGTGTGTGTGAGCACATGCACCCGTGTCTGAGCGTTTTTGTGTTAAAGGCAGCGAAACAGAGAGCGAGAGGGAGACTGATCCATACGACAGCTACTTTAATTTGTTCTGGGAATATTATTGTACTGGTGCAGTCCGTTGGGTAGCACCTGCATGCCAAGTTTGCTTAATCATGCAAAAAGAACAGAAAAATGCATTACAGATGTCAGAGCGTGCCCCAGCAGAGACACCGATTTGACAAACACCTTGAACCCGGAAAGAACAGCGTTGCAAATTTCATTTTGGTTGCAGAAAAGTAGATCTAAGCTGTCATCAAAATATGACTTCTGCTTCAATATTTCCTACATTAGCCATGCAGTAATTAATCATAATCTTAAAATGTTGGGATTTTTTTATTTTTATTTTATTTTTTACATGAGGAAAAATCACCTATAGTATATATATTTTTTAAGAAACCAATTAAACTGAATCATGCTTATAATTAATTAAAAAAAAAAATCATAATAAAATTCGACAAACTCTTGGAAAATTTAACTTTTTTAGCCCAAAATGATAATAAGTTGGAGTAGGTGTTAAGGAAGCTTATGGCAGTCACTGAGGTCCAGCTGAGCTCATGTGAAACCAGCTCCGTTTTTTTTTTTTTTTATAAGATAAGATAGAACTTTATTGGTCCCGCAGGAAATTGGAAAAATTGAATTGGAAATTAAACTATCTAGTGAATTTAAAAAGGCAAAGAGGCGAGTTTTTTTTTTTTTTTTTTTTTTTTTAAGAAAATGTACAAACCTGTCACAGGACACAACACACAAACATGTTTTCATGTGATGTGATGCTTCGTGCACCTCAGCAAATATTTTCATCATAAATGATCTTCTAATTTAAATTTGAAAAATAAATAAATAAATCCAAAATTCTACACATCGGGTTATGCTCCACGCCACTCCTGCAACGATAAAATCACGTGACCTCTCGCGACTAGCAGTGGATGTATCAAAGAGCTAAAACCAGCAGAACATGCAAAACTTGTTTCTCTCCTTTGAGACTCTGTTGGAGTTGCTTGCAGTTACAGTTACCAGCGATAAAGAAATATGATAAATTCATGTTGACCTGTCTTACCTAATAATTGCAAATAAGATTTAACATTTCCAGTTCTTTCCACAGGTTCCTGGTTCCAGAGGCGGTGCCGACAGGCCACAGCTGACTGTCATCCCACTAATTACCTCCAGGACGACAAGAAGCTGCAGACGTGCTTCATCTGTTATTGGAGCATTTCTTACCTTATGCTATTTGTGCTTTCGGCCTCTGTGTAAATCTTCTTGGTCTATAAACTTACCTTTGTGTTCTCCTCGTGATCTCACAGAACCTGGTTTCTGCTCCTCCCATCTTGGACCAAACTGACTGTCTTGGAAATGTCGACTCCTACCTGTGGGTGGAGAATTGCATTTGGGTTCAAAAAATCAGATCTGACCCAGCCCCAGGCCGTAGCCATAATTTCCAAACCCCACCTGATGAATTAACAGTAATTACAGGTCCAAACCCGGAAAAAAAACAAAAACTGATATTTTTAATTAGGCTTTGACTACTTCTATAGTTATTAACAGTCAGTGGATGTGTGTGGCTTAAGGGGACAGAAGATGGGAGCTGAGGGGTGTTTGTCCTTTCATGGCCGTCAAAGCACATTAAATCCCTGCTTCTGCCTGCATTCTGCATTATTCACGCATGGACCCTGCTCTGATATGTCGGATATTTTGGGATCTCACCTGTTTGGGTCGCTGGCCACACGTGTCCGCTGAGTTCAGCAGCTGAACGTCCATTTGGGCTTTGGATCGCTGGCAGTAGTCCATCTGAAGCTTAACTGAATTTTTTTTAAAACTTCTTTCAACTGGCCGGTCAGCGAGCGGAGAAATGTTTGCGTGTGGCTGGTGATAGTATGGCAAGTCATGTTGCCATATAATTGGATCATCAGTCATGTGCGTCCGATGATGCAATCCAAAGCCCGACACCTGCCCGGCCCGCACATTAAGCACATTAATATGGCCCAGCCCGGCCCTAATCTGGGTCGAGCCAGGCCGGACTCCGGGTTCGGGTTAGAAATGACAGTTCTACCTGTGGGTAAAGAGTCCTCTTGTGAATTCTTCTTAGCTGCTCCTCTGCCCTCCTACCCCTTGCCTCTACGCTCCACCCATGCTCTCCTCAGTTGAACCTCCTGGATTTGGATTCCTCCACCCTCCTCTCTACACTGCCTTCCAACCGACGCTCTGTAAAATAAAAACCCAGAACTGCAGTATTACTGTTCCTTTCAAGTCCCTGACCATCTCTCCTTCCCTTTCAGGGGTTCCAGTGTGTCCACCCTGTACATAGAGACTGTAAATAAATCACTTCTAATTTCCATAAGGGTTTTAAGTCTGTTATCCTTCAGTCCGTTCCTTCTGGTTAAACTCCTCCGTTGTGACAAAAAGGCATGTACTGAATTTAAAATAGCTCAAAAAGTCACAGCAAACTAACAATGAAGTGACTTTTTTGTGAAAAGAAACTAATTTTGGGAGCAAATTATCTTTTTAGCTCAGCTTTCCACCTGCACTTATGACCAGGCAGCAATTGAGTTTACTTATACGTTACTGAGAGATATCAGGGTCTCATGTTGAAGTTGTTTCTGTTTTTAGTGAGTTTCTTTTGAAGTTGAATTTGTTTGTTTCAGAGCTAAGCTAAACTCTTATCCTGTGTCAAGCGTGGGACTTTTTTGAGTTTTGTTATTCAAAGCCCATTCCTTTTATTTTCAGCTCCTGATTTGTTTGGTACAGCACTAAAAGCACTTGGATTGGTTTGGGTGATAGTTTGGATATAAAAAAAAAACGACAATAATTGACACAAAAGCCTGAGATAGGGTGTGTCACCCTGGTAACTGGGACAATGACGCCTTTTTCCCTTTCCTGGGCATTAAGTTCTGGGGTGGCACAAGGTCACACTCATTTCACTTATTTCTGTGTGACCAGACATTGTCTGCAGTTTATGAGAAAAGCAGCTGAAGAATGGTAGAAACTAAAGCAACGTAGACAAAAAAAAAATCTACTTTTAATCGTGTTTGCTTTGATACGAGCAATGCCTTGAAAAGACCAAAAAGGTCCCTCTGGATGTGGTAAAAACAAATGTTTTTTTTCATTATTTGAAAATCACTTTTTCTTTTGGGAATAGAAAAATAAATGAAATTTAAAACAAATTACATTGTTATGCTATTTGATTACATTTTTTTTTTTTTTCAATTTAACAAGTTACCAATCAATATGAGAAACAAATTGTGCAGTTTTGGTTTGCTATTTGCCACAAGTACCTTTAGACGGCTGCTGTGTTCAGTTGACTGGCTCAAACTGTGAAAGATAAAATAACTAAAAGCAAGAACAAAAACTATCTGAGTTAATCTTGATTGATAAAACATTTTGATTTGAATGACCTCCACAGTAGCAATGATTACTGAAATAATTTTATTTTATTGAAAGCCAGCCGCTCATTTAGGCTCCATGTGATTCTGCTCTGACAGTTTGGACACTGAAGACTTTTCTTTGGCCGTAACTCTTTAAAAGTTGTGGTTAGGAGGTAGCTGGTATTTAGAAAAGCTCGGAGCCAAAGTCTGTGCTCTTTGCTCTCTGTCTTTTTCCCCTTTCTGCCTCCTCTCCCACATCCCTCCATAATACCAGGGCCGCTCTTTAATATCCAGCTCCTGTGATTATCCAGTCAAGTCTGAGACGTTCCTCTGATATTTTCCATCTGATTTTTGAAAACTAATGGGGTGTTGCTGCACGTTCTTGCGTGTGGCACCGGCTTTAAAAGATCGCAGGGGCTCCCTCTGAAGCCATTTCAAACATCACTAATGCAGGACTCAACCACCTTTGTTTGTTTTAAAGAGAGCAGAGTGACATTTAGTGGCTAACCGAGGGGGCGAAGGAGCAAACATGAAAGTGAAAGTTTCATTTTTAAAAAGAAAACACCAGCTACGGTTTCTGTTACAGGCAGGTTGGCATGCCACACACACACACACACACCCTTCCAAACCACATGGATGCACACACAGATACACACCATAACGACCGTTTTCAGTTTTCCCCATCAATCTTAAATGTCCTGCAAGGTGCATCCTTGTTGCCTTTAAGCACACTTCTCTTAAAATGAGCCATAACTTTAAAAGGAGTTGACACTGACTTCCCTTTACAAAACGCAGTTACAACTTTCACAACCTTTTTTTATGGGCTTTGTTGACAACCCTAGGAACAGCAGCAGCCCAGTTCTGAGTTGTCTCCCTCTGCCGATGTTGTTCTAGCGCCACTTAGGGAATAAGAGACCTCACACTATGGGGACTTGTAAAATCACTGTCATGTTGATGGGGAGACTCAGAAGTGTGTGTGCTCGTGTGCGTGTGTGTGTTCGGAGTGCGTGAGCGCACAGCAGAGACCAGTAAAACGCTGTCTGAATGAAGTCCCAGTGCAGCAGTGGTGAGTAGTGTTTGATGGCCATGTGATTTGTTTGTTCAGCCCCAATGGCCTTTTCTCCTGCCTGAGCTGGGGTGGGGTGCACAAAAAAATAAAATAAAGGGGAGGGGGAGTTGAGAAAGAGAGACCAGGAGCGAGAGAGCAAGAGAGGGCTGAGCGCTTTGCACCTTTTCTCCTCCTAGCACCACCAATGAGCCATTAAATCCTCCTTCCTACAGCTAAATCAACAGCTCTCAGCTGGGCCGGACCACCACCGCTGGCTGCTCGGCGGCTTTCAGATACGGTCATCTAAGAACACCACTTTCACCGTATTTAAATAAAAACACAAAACAGTAAAACTTGATTTATTTGCTTTTATTTAATGCAATTCACTTCAGTTTACTTATATAGCTCCAAGACACAACATAAGTTATCTCCGGGCACTGAACAGAAACATTCATATACATTATAAATGCCAATTAGTAAAGTTATCTATCCAAGGAAGGACGCAGACGTGTTGAGTCTTCGTTTCGTCACAGTCTCCCATCCTGAGCAAGCACAAAGGCAACAGTGGAAAGGAAAAACTCCCTCATAACAGGAAGAAACCTCCAGCAGAACCAGGCTCGGGACAAGCGGTCATCTGCTTCAACCGGCTGGGTTTGAGAGGAGCAGGAAGGAGAAACAGACACATGACATAAAACAGAATTTAAAAACTGAAATGCAATTATTATGACTTTTCAAGGTCAAGGTGTCTTTATTGTCATTCACACCACATTTGGTACATGAGGTGGAACGAAACTATGCACACAGGGTCCCAGTTACGTCCAACAAAAATACAAATTGTAAAGAAAAACAGTAAAAAGATCTAAAATATGATCTAAGAAATATGTTAAACTAAGAATATAATAAGCGCTAATAGTACAAAACAATGTGACAAACAACAGCAGCATGAACATGAGTTTGTGTGAGCAGATGAGGACGAATGAACTCTTAAACATGAAATAAATCAGCTGCATGAGGTCAGCATCATGGATAGTCAGCAGCACATATCAACAATCAAGTGGCATTACAGTGATTTTTTTCTTCACAGTGATAATCCTGACTAGGGATTCATGAGTCTTAACAGCCTCAGGGTAGAAGCTGTTCCTCAGTCTAGTGGTTCTACACTTAATGTTCCTCAACCTTCTTCCTGAGAGGAACAAGGCAAAAAGTGAGTGTGCTGGGTGAGTGGGATCCTTCATGATGCAGGTGGCCCTCTTCCTGCATCTAGAGGTGTAAATGTCTGTGAAGGTGGGGTGTGAGGCTGACTTCAACAGTCTTCTGTGCAGCCTTCACCACTCTCTGCAAAGCTTTTCTTTCTGCAGCTGTGCAGCCTCCGTGCCACACGTTGATGCTGGAGCACAGGATGCTCTCCACTGCACACCTGTAGAAGGAGGTGAGGACTGAGCTTCCCCGACCAGCTCATCTCAGCCGTCTGAGGAAGTAGAGTCTCTGATACCATACCATACCATACCAATTTATTTATATAGCACTTAAAACAGCAACAAGGCCAACCAAAGTGCTGTACAAAAGAACACAAACATGCACAGCAGACAGGAAAACATAAAATAGAAATACAGATACAAATAGCAGCAGGAGCTAACTAAAGTGGCCAACAGAGTAGAGAACAGACCGGACCAAAACAAATCACACCGTGTTAAAGGCAAGCGAATAGAAGTGGGTCTTCAAGCGAGACTTAAAGACTGAGAGTGTGGGAGCCTGCCGGACACTCAGTGGCAACTCATTCCACAGTCGTGGACCTGCAACAGAGAAAGCCCTGCCCTGATGAGCTTGTGTTGTTGCCCCACCTAAGGTTGTAATTCAAGTGCACACCCAAGTACTTGTAGCTGGAGGCCTTCATCTTCTTCACATTGATGTGAAGGTTATTGTTATATATTATATTATTATTATATCATTTTTATATAATTTCCCTCTGGGATTAATAAAGTATTTTTGAATTGAATTGAATTGAATTCTTCTTCGCTGCCTAAGTAATGTAATATATTGCTTCATCATTATTTGTTATAAGTACAACAGTATAGTAAAGTTTGTTAAAGTTGTTTTATTTTCTTTCACAGATTTACAGGAAATAAAGAGACAGAGACAACACAAGGGAGCAGGTTGACAGCCAATCTGTTTAACATCAACTCAGCTTAGTCCTGCAGTCAGAACAGATTTAGAATCTACGAGTGATCTTGGGTTTTTTTTAGTTAATTTTTTCAAAGGTAACTTTTTTGCTTTTTTACTTAATATTAACAGATCTTTTATAAAATGTGATTTAGTTTAAATGTAGTGTCTTTTAAAACACCAGTCAACAAGATTTTTTTATTCATATGTACTTTATTTATAGTTTAAGAATAATTAGGTGGCATGGTGGCGCAGCTGGTAGAGCTGTTGCCTCTCAGCGAGAAGGTCGTTAGATCAAATCCCAGTCGGGGACATTTCTGGGTGGAGTTTGCATGTTCTCTCCGTGCATGCGTGAATTTTCAACGGGTACTCTGGTTTCCTCCCACAGAGCAGAAACATGCCTGTTAGGCTGATTGGTAACTCTAAATTGTCCCCAGGTGAGAGTGAGCGAGTGACTGTTTGTTTGTCTCGTTTGTCTCTATGTGGCCCTGTGATGGACTGGAGAACTGTCCAGGGTGTCCCCCGCCTCTCGCACAGTGATTGCTGGATATGCATTGACCCCTGCGACCCAAAGAGGAAGAAGCAGGTAAAGATAATGGAGGGATGGATAAATTGATATGCTGATGATAATTAATTAGCTGGCTGTTAGCCTCCTAGCGGTCGTCTGTAAACAATTCAGCTGCTAACATGCTAACCGTTGTAGGTTGATTCATTCATTCAACCTTTATTTAGACAGGTTCATCCCATTGAGCCTCGAGGACTCATTTACAAGAGAGAGATTCAAACATTTGTTTCAAAACAGTGTTACGGTTAAAAAAGAGACAGGTGCCTCTCCTCAGGGAGACATGGCAACCAACCAACCTCCTCTTTTCTAACCAAGCATAAAGTTTAGAGGAATTCTTGTCTGCACACAAGTGAAGGAAGACTTGGAGAAACAGCTAGGAGAGGAGGGAGTGCTGCTTGGCAAGAGGGTTAAAAAATCCAAACAAAGCTTTGTCTGTTATCTTATTAATTGGGATTTAAACCATAGAAACAGAATGGCAGAATAATTTAGTGGTTTTGGTGGTGTCACTGTTTATCACTGTGATATACCTTCAAACCAGGTCAATGCAGAGTCCCGATACAGTAATGCAACCTTTGCTGACAATAATGCATCCATTTTATTGTTTTGTTGTTCTTCCTCTCATATCATCTGAAGCATCAATGTGGGAAAAACAGTACAAGGCGAGCAAGGACGGAGGAGACAGTGTGAGATGTCGTCAAACTGAAACGAGAAAGACCAAAAGGATCACTGGAAAATGAGGACTGGGGAAGCCTTTGATGGTTACTGCAGGGGTGCATCTTTAGCCCGGTGTGGTAATTGTGTCTCTGGGGTGAGATTCTTGGACCTGATCCTGGTTGAGATGAGAGACCGAGGCAGATCTCTGCAGAAGCTGAGGAAGAAAGAAAACAGAAAGATAAACTACGAGAAAATGGCTCGTGTGCATCTTTTACATCTTGTTTTCTGTTTTCTAACAAAAACAGTTTGGGTGATAATTAACAGAAGTGCATGATGTTTTATTGATTTGTCAGGATCCTCTTTTTGGCTGCTCACTCTCACACTCATGGCCTAAAGAACGGAGTCACATTAAAAACTATCAGCAACACGTACCTTTTCTGCTCAGGTATCTTCAACTGTGAGCTGCAAATAAAAAGTCTATTAATAATCTCTGACCTTTACGGGTGTTCTAGCAAATTGGGGGATTTTTATCATCTCAGGACTCCTTTATTATCTTCTTTTTGAAGTTATAGCTGTTTGCTTATAGTTAACCACACAGAGCTGGAGAATTGGCAACATAGAAGAAGTTTAAAAATGTGCAATTAACAAGCAGACAGATAAACAGATTACAGCACGAATTAAGACAATCTAAAGTCATTTACCAAAATGTGAACATTCATCACACAAATATTTAGCCTGACCTCCTCATTCATATCTGTAGGTGTCAAATATGAAAGTTCAATACTAAAATTTAAAAACATTTCTGCCCTGAAAAGATCTGTTTGTGTCTGGCTTTTATCATTTAGGCTTTAAAAAAAAGCCAAATTAGGATTATATAGCATGTAGCAATGGCATGATACGTTTGGAGTAATGGGACGTTTCCTGTTCTCTCACTGCTGCTGTCAAAACTTTAAAAAATAAAAAAATTTACTCATGAACAATAATCGGGTTTTTTCTGGGGGTTGCCAGTCAAAACAACTAAATAATAGCTTTAATATATTTATTTGTTCCAATATGTTGATTGAAAAAGGTTAGATTACAACATGATCTTTTCTCGTACGTCTGTGTTTTTGTATTTTTACTAAAAAATAATTTTGTTTTAAAACTGCTAAACTACTTTTTTAGCAGCATTGTTTCTGTAATGTTTTCCTAAAATGTCAACATATGTTGGTCATATATGAACCTGAGCCCTGAGGCTACAAATCCTTTAAGCAGTTCAACTAATCTACGGATGGTAATTTCATATTTAAAAATACATTTTTACCTCTTCTTCCGTTTTAAATTGAAGTTGTCAGCTCATGCTGGTGTTTTTATTTCAGCACTGCTAGCTTGCTTAAAAGAATAATGAATCATATATCAAAGTTCATGCTCAATAATCCAGGTAAAACAATCCAACAAAATTAAAACAAATCCTCTGGACGGTTTCTTTTTGTTGAAACGTTTCATCCTTTAGCCAAAGGACTTCATCAGTCCAAGGAGCCACAACAAACCCAGTTCCAGTGGCTTACTCTCATTAGTGGGCCAACCAGTTTGATGGTGATACGATGGTTTCTGGAGCCCTTAACTTTGATGTTTTGAACCACTTTGACTATGGCTGCCTCAGAGGGGTCGATGGGAGAGAGGGCGGACTCCAGAAACCTTCTTATCACCATGAAACTGGTTGGCCCACTATATGAGTAAACCACTTATGTATGGAACTGAGTTTGTTGTGGCTCCTCAGACTGATGAAGTCCTTTGGATGAAGGACGAAACCATTCAACAAA
>NC_056513.1:13168789-13174419 GCF_014905685.2 Nematolebias whitei | reverse complement strand
TATATATATATATATGTATGGGGGGGCAACTCTGTTTGTCTATTTAGAATGATTGAATTAATAAAAATTAAAAAAAGATTTAATGACTTTGCACTTCCCTGCAGTTGCTTCCTAAAACATGTTCCACTCATAGCATAATGTTGTTGGTTCTGTGGTTCAAGGAAAATACACGTTTCCTTGAACTTGTCCACTCTTGCATTGCAATCAGTCCGTCATTTTAAACTCTGTACATTCAGTTCACTTCAGTCTTGTTAGTTCGACCTAATAAACACATGCACACACATGCACACACAGCAGGGTGAACTATAGTAAAGATGAGGGCGCTTTCTGCTGAATGTAAACACACAACAACCATTTGAGTGGCTTTCTAGGTTTATGGCACCAACAAAAAAAAGTACAAAACTGGAACAGCTGGTTTTATGCGTGAGAACACGATGTCCGAGTTAATAACTAGAGTTTACAGAAGCACAGACTGGGTGATGTCACATAACAAAGAAGGGATTGTTCAGCTAGTTAGTTTGCAGTCGACGTTTATCAGAAGAGGTCAAGGCTGGCTGTTATTGTGTGAGTGCAGTCACTGATCCTGGCCTGCAAGTAACGGGCAAAAGGTTCCTCTTCCCGATAGCTGTCAGCAAAACCAGAGTCTCGGCTTACATCAATCATTTCTAGAGCAGCTCAATTCATCTTTCTTCCTGTCTTCCAACGTTTGCTTCCTTTTTTATTCAGTTCATTTTACTACCCTGCAATTACTGCTTATCTGCAGTGGTAAACTTGGCCCCTCCACTTCCTTATCGCTCTGGCTGGGCAGAGCACGGGTCTCTTGGGTAAGACAGAGAGGACAGAAGAAGAGGAAAAAGCTGAAAATTGACAAAATATTTAAAAAAAAAACCTAAATCTGCTAAAGACATGGGATTTTCTGTGAAAATGTAGGAATGCTGAATGTATTTGATGAACTTTGCTGAAAATACTAGAACTGGGTTAATTTAAAACAAGCAAAAAAGGAGCTAAAATGAGCACAACCCAATATCTATACGCATCCGAACAAACGCTTGAAATGTATAGTAGCAAAACAGTAGCTAAAAGCTAAAAAGAACTGAAAAAGTACACGAAAAGAAAAAAAAAGGATAAAATCTGTAAAACATAAGGTGTTATTAAAATGTATTAAAACAGATGTTGAAAATGAGCAAAACGGTTCAGCAAATGAAGAAAACAGATGCCAATATTAGCAAAACAGTAGCTCAAAGTGTAGCAAAACCATAGCTAAAAGCTGCAAGGAGCAGAATATTGGCAAAAAGTAAAAAAAAAGCACAATCATAAATGCTAAAATGAGCAAAACAGCAGCTAAAAGCTAAAATTAGCAAACAAGAGCTAAAAGCTGCAAGGAGCAGAATAGTGACAACAAGTCAAAAGAAGCACAATCACAAAAGCAGAAGTAGCAAAACAGCAGCTAAAAGCTGCAAGGAGCAAAATGTTGGCAAAAGGCCAAAAGAAGCACAATCATAAATGCTAAAAGTAGTAAAATAGCAGCTAAAAGCTAAAATGTGCAAAACAAGAGCTAAAAGCTGGAAGGAGCAGAATAATGGCAAAAAGTCAAAAGAAGCACAGTCATAAATGCTAAAATTAGCAAAATGGCAGCTAAAAGCTAAAATTTGCACAACGAGAGCTAAAAGCTAAAAGTCAAGATGGTTGCTATAAAGTAAAAGTAATTAAATGATAGCAAAAAAAACTATCACAGGTGGAATTGTGGCTAAAAGCAGCGAAACTAAACAAAAATGGAGCAAAATAAAACTGAAGAAAGCTCATTGTACGTGTAATCCATCTTTTCATCTAGTCTGGACGCTGGGGCAGCAGCTTGAGCAGGAAGCACAAACGTCTCTTTTGACAGCCACCTCTTCCAGCTCTTCCGGGAGGTTTCCAAGGCACTCCAAAACAAAAATAAAAAAATGCATAGAAAAAAAAATGAGAAACCAATGTTGTTGATTCTGAATATTAATCAAAAACAAAGAAAAAGACCCAAAGAAAATCCCTTTGCAAGCTGCAGAAAAGAAGCAAGATTTGCATGTGGCTTCCTGTGTCCTATCTCGTGTTCAGAAAACAAACCATTCTCCCTTTGTCAGAGAGAACAAAATCAGAGTTTAGCTGCACTGATTTATGTACATTTACAGAATACTCCGTGGAGAAAGGTGTTTTATTGTACTGAAATTATCGTGCTCAAAAATGTCTTGTAAATGCCAAAAAGAGCATATTTGCATATTCGAACCCTAACTCACGTTTTCCCCCTTATGCTTGCAATCAAAGCCATTATTTTTTCTTTGAACCATCCCCCACCGGACCCTTCCTAACCCCCTCCACCCCTCCTTGCAGCCCTCTTCTGTGTTGTCTCGGCTGGTCAGCGGGTTCACGAGTGAATAGTGTGTATTCGTCTGAAGGGCCACTGGGGGTCAGAGAGTAGACCTTGGCCTCGTGATTTGACCCCAGAAAAGGGACTGATGTCTGGGTCTGAACGCCCTGTCTGACCTTTGCGTCTGTGTGTGTGTGTGTGTGTGTGTGTGTGTGGGGGGGGGGGTCTTCATGCTTCTTTGTACTTTTGTGTTCTGCATATTTCTGCACAAATCTCATGTAAACATTCCTAGAAGAACATACGTGCGTCTGTGCGGCAAAACTGCATTGAATGTTTGCACATGTGCACGGCTCTTGCCCGTTTCTTCATGTTTATATGAGCATCATCCCAGCAGTGGAGGACAGGGGGTCAGGAGAGAAGGGCTCTGGTTCAGACGAGACAGAAGTGACAGGTATTGATCATTGCTGGTCCGGGCAAGCAAAGAGCCCCTCAAGCCTGTGTGCTTTAGAAAGCATCCTGGGAGAAGAGGGGAGACAACTGCAATCAATGTCTCATCGTCCTCTGAGAGCGCCGGGGTCAGTTTGGATTTGCCTCTCCTTTTTGTTCCTGACTGACAGCAGTAAAATAGAATATGTCAGTAAACAAATAAAGAAGCCTAAAACATAAAATATGTCAATACTCGTTTTTTTCTTTGTCTTAAAACGTGTAATAAAATAAAAAAATCTACGTGGTTATGAACTCCTAAAAGCAACTCAAAAGTATTCCGACTTTCATGCCGCTGAAACTCTGATGACACAAAATTGCATCTCTGCTGATTGGCCTCGCTGAGAGCTTTCTCACGTGCAAGAAATCATGCAAAACAATAAAAGAGCGTGACATTGTTTCAGGAGAGCTGCACACCTCGGGCTTTTCACCCATCAGCCTCAATCTTGCACGAGCTTCCACACAGCCTCGTTGCTCCCACCTCTTCCACCAACAAATTGATTTGAAAGGGTCTGGAGCTGGCCAGCCCTCGGAGCGCTGCCGGGGTTTTTTTTTTTTTGCATACAGAGAGAATATGCACAACGACTGGGATTGCTCAAAAGATGTGAGGAGTGAGGGCTGAGGAGGAAAACAAAAGAACGGAGTGAAACAGCAGGAAACGAAGGGGATGAGTGTAGCGTTAGCTGCATCAGGCCTAACGCAGCAGTCTGCTTCGGAGGTTCACAGCCGTCACACACAAACTTAGCCATGTGCACACAACCAAACGAGCACACGTGCACACACACTCCATCACCCTCGTGCCCTCAGCCCTCCCTCTTTGTCCCTTTATCCTGTCTGGTTGGAAAAGGTCAGTGCATGTCTGGGAAAGAGGGTCCCAGACCCCCCCCCCCCCCCCCTTCAAACACACACACACACATCCTCACATTTGAATTTGATATGAGCCTCGCATCATTTCTAAATACTGTACACAACTTAGTAAACAAACAAACAACAAACAGGATCATCTTTCAGATAGAAAATATATATTTTTGCACTGGTCATCACCACCTGACCCCCTCCACCGCCGCTATGCGCACAGCTCACCCCCCGTCAGAGCACGAACACATTCAAATGGAAAACGTAGTCCATTGTGACCAGCGTTTTGTCTCCTTGCCATGTTAATAGCATTCAGAAATGTGCAGTTGTAGCAACATTAGATAACAACGCCCCCTTTGTCCGTCATTTTATTAACTGTCGTGTGAGCCGTGGTATTTTAGTTACACATTTAAGAAAAGGCGCACATGTTTCCACGGATGTATCCTGGCGTTCTGAGTGTGCACTCTCATGCAAATGATCTGTAAAACAGACGGAATAACGGTGTAAAATAAATAATTATATGCTCACATGCCTGCTTGGATCTTTCTATGCATGTTTTGGGTGTAGAGAGAAATAATCAACGGCCTAGTTCTCTTCCTTTTAACCTAATGCCCCTGAGTCTAACACACACACACACCTACACACACAAACACACACAGGATTGTAGACACACAGATAAAGAGGGAAAGCCTCTATATCCTTCATGAACCTCCTGACCTGCAGCCCTGTACCGCTGAGCAGGACATGGTGTAGATGGGGGAAGGAACTTGGTCAGGAGGAGAGAGAGCGGTCCCAGCTGGGGTGGAGGAGGAGCATAAATCCATCCCTTCTTCCCTTTTCTCCAACACCCCACCCTCTGCTCTCTGACCTGTTGCAGGGCAGAGGGCTAGCTATGTCTGGTCCACTATAAGGCGGCGTATGAATCGTCCAGCCAGTCTCACACCACAACCAGAAAAACTTTTTTCTTTTCCCTCTTCCTTTAAACATGTTCCAAAGTGTTAAGTTTTTAGTTTTGCTTTTTTTTTTTTTAATTTACTCGCATTAAAAAAATAATTCCTACAACCTAAATAGGCTGGAGTAGCATACGTGTTGTGCGTGAAAAAGTCCTTGTGGTTCAGTTTATGCAAGAAAACCAAAATGCTTAAACATGTAGAAATCTGAACATAAATCGCCATCATGTGTGTAAAATGCCTGATTGGTCAATAATGGCTCTGTGGCAGTACTGACGCTCTGGGGAAAATAAAACGAATCTCATCTTTCTCTAGAAAAGGTTATATCATCATCTTATGCAGAGGTGCACCAGGCAGTGTTGCCAGATAGAGTGGAGGTTTTTCAGCCCAAAAATCAGTTAACAAGCGCCACATCACACAAAAACCCGCCCAATCAATCAATATATAGTGACAGTATATTTACTGTTTGAACATGAATGCACATCAGTACGAGCCAAGGTCATTTAACAACACGTGGCAAAACGCAACAATCCAACAAAAATCTTCCCAGAGTTCCCAGCAAAATCTGAATGAAAACCGCCCAATTGGCAGTAAACCGCCCAATCTGGCAACACTGGGACCAGGTTCAATAAAGTGGAACCTTTTGATTTAAGAGAAGAACTGAATGTGTCGTGTTTTTGTTTCTAACATAAGTCCATCCATTATCTTCTGCTTGTTCCGAAGTTGAGTCGTGGGCTAATATAAATCAAATTTCTATTTTTGTCCTGCAGGGTAAGATTGTTGTGTTTATATTTTGGCTCTTTTGTCAGATACCTAAGCAAAACATGTTGAACTTTTGGGAGTTTGCTTTATTAATTTAAAAAACTGTTTCTACTTGGAATGTAGTGTACAAACAGATAAGTGTGTTTGTCTAGTACTGAAATATCTGTCACTCACAGCACATTTTGAATGTGACAGCTTGAGATCATTCATAATGTTTTGCCTCCAACTTTGTCATTTGT
>NC_056513.1:13157141-13168689 GCF_014905685.2 Nematolebias whitei | reverse complement strand
GAAAGTGTTCCTTCTTTTTTATACTGTTACTTCATTTCTTACCAGGTTTGTTGTTCAGCTGACAATTTTTTTGTCCAGACAAGCATATACCATGTTGTATACTGATTTTATAATAATACTTTCTAGTTTAAACATTTATATGGCACCTGCTTAACTTGAAAAATATTTCAATATATTTCAATTTACAATTATGTTATGAACATCCATCTTTTTTCTGTGTGTTTGACATCCTCAGTACTCAGTCCTATGAATGTACGGTAAAGTTGCACGTTTTAAAACACAGGCAAATGGAGAAAGAAAAAAGAAAATTGGTCACATTAATTCTATCTCAACTCATTATTGTATTCCTTTGATCAGTAAGTAATTCTCATTTGTTCCAAGTTGAACTTGACAAACATTAGAATAATTTTCTGTTAAATATTCAATATAAAACGTAGCGGATGAAAAGGAAAAACAGCATTTTTATGTGTTCCTGATTGAATAAAGCAATAATATTGCTGAGGTGTTGGCTCAAGGAAGTAAAGATGATGATTGTTAGTATCAGACCAAGAAGAGGTATCTTCGTCATCAGAAGCAGCTGCCTACAGGAAAGACACCAGTTCAGACAAAATAGTGACATGCACCCAAGGGAAGGACACGCAGATAAGTTAGATTATGAACAAGAAGATGGAGTGTATGTTGTGTCTGAAAGTTGTTTGTCCATGACATTTAATCTCTTATGGCGAGTCGTAGTTTTGATTGTGTCTGTGCAAAGACTTTTGTACGTTTTGACCCATTGGACAGGACCTGCATATGGAAGCAATCTTCCCCTACTAGATCCCTAACAACACCAGTGCTTCTGCTGGTCTTGGTTGCGATCTGGGTCAGGGGACACTCCATTCAGGTCCATTCCATCCCCCCAAAACCCCCCTGCTGCTTCACAGTCCACTCTCATCTCAAGGCCTTTTACTTTTCCATGCCAGGGATGTTTTCCAAGTACTAGACTTAATATGAATATCCATAAACAGAATGGGTCTCCCAGACTGTGAAAGCTATCAAAGACATATTTGCATCTAATCCTCAAAGAACACCCCACCCCACCCCTTACAGAGAACTCACTACCCCCTCTCGGCCCCCCAAAAAGATCGCACTAAACTACAGCCAGAGAAAAAGAATCCAAACCTGCCATCTCCCAGCCCCCCCAAAGAAATCCTCCCCTCTTGCCCCCCAGACCAGACCGTCCATTCCCCAACCGTTGGGCCAGACAGGACAAGACCAATTCTGTTGGGGATTATTTAGCTTAGTGATGAATAATGGATGACCATCTCCCCTCTGGCTCTCCTCCACAGTAGCACCTCTCAATTGGCCTTGGCATGGAGCCATTTACTGGCCTGTCTGGATGGCTGCTTGGTCGGCTGGCTGCCTACCCAACCCCAAAAGAGTGTATAACTCATAAAGTATGAACATTAAATTAGTCATGAATATTTAAAAATTAGTTTTTACATTGATTTAGATCACTATTATATGGTCAAAAGCAAAAATACCCGGTGTTAAGGCAACATACATATGGTAATGAAAGTATTTTCTTTTATTTCTTTTTTTTTTATTACAATTTATAACTTTTAAAAGGAATACAGTGGCTTTCCCGTCTCAACAAGAACAGTTGCAGAATTACCTCCCTTGAGGACTTTCTGGGTGGAATTTACATGTTCAAGTTCAAGTCAACTTTATAGTCGTTTCCACCACACACGGTACATGAGGTGGAACAAAATTATGAAATGATGTACACAGGGTGCTACTTACACACAAAAATAGCAAAATATAAAGTATAAAAAGAAACAGTAAATAAAGATCTAAGATATACGCTAAACAAACGCCAAACGGTATGCGCGAAAAGATCTAAGATATACAAACACTAATAATGTAAAACAATACAGCGTGACAACAGCAGTCTTAAGTGTGGGTTTTCTCCGGGTACTCCAGTTTCTTCCAACAGACCAAAAACTTACATGTTGTGTAAATCCATAACTCTAAATTGTCCCAAGATGCGAGTGAGAGTGTAAAATGTTGTCTTCTTTGTAGCCCTGTGAGGGACTTGCAACCTTTCCAGGGTGTACCCTGTTGCACAGTAACTGCTGGAGATAGGCGCCATCTCCCCGTAACCCGTAAAGGTAAAAGCGGGTAAAATAAAATGGATGGATGAATGGATGTATATAAAGTGATACATGTTAAAATTAAGTGGTCTGTAGAGGCAGAGAAAGTGTTGTACAGAGCGTGGGAGAATGGTCTGAACATTGTCCTTGCCCTGAAATGCAAGGAAGCCACTCTTCTTTTATTCTCCTCTCATCCTTGTTTTGCACTTTATCTCTTTTCATTCGCTTCACTCTCTATCTTATTTTCAATGGAGCTCTTGGGGCCAAAGAGATGTCAGTACTTTGGATACAAACACACACGCACAAAAAAAACAAAAAAAAACACAAGGACACACCTGGGCATAAGAGCGCCAGCTGAAAGGGGCAAGTTCATCTAAAAGGTCTGGCTAACGGCAACACAGGAGGGGCCAAGTCGTTTTGTGTCCCTGGTCTGCCTAAAGGCTTCTTAACCCTCACTTATCCTGAAGACAGACTCCCAAGGTGCAATTCACTAACGTGGTTTTTGTACGCTCATTATTTGTGACCCATTTTTGTCTTTTATTTCCTTGTTTTATGGCTTTGTTTGTTTGTTTCTTTCAGCCAAGGGTATAGTAACCGTGGGCCATTTGATGACAGCTGTGCTCCCAAGCGGCGCAAAGAAACAACACAAGTTTAACACAATGACTGACAGGCGCTTTGTAGTAGAGGAGGCCCACAATGAATGTGTCTCTACTAAAGAAACACTGGTTAGCTGCGTGAAAAACAGAATATTAGAGGCAGTTCAGTCCAAGCAAGTCAACTACCACTCCTGTGAACAACTGCAAACTTTACTGAGCAGCTTGGCAAATCAGTTTAGCTTTCAGTTTAATTATATAGCTTCAAATTACAACAAAAGTCATCAAAAAGAAGAAACAGGTCAAGTCTAAGTAAACATAGTCCAACCCCAGAACTTACTTTAAATAGAAAGACATCCAGCAGAACCAGGGGCAAAAAAAGAGGGGCCTTCTGCCTTGACCAGTTGAGTATGAGAAGACCAACAAAGAAAAAAGTGCCAGGACAGGAAATTTGCTGTTTGAAGGAAAATATACACAAAACCACAATAGTAAAAATGACATATGTGAATGCTTATTGCAGAAAACCTTATATGTGAATGCTTATTGCAGAAGAACTTGCTGAGAAACAGCTGAAATTAGCTAAAATACATTCTGAATTGCAGCTGAAATGGAAGAACAAGACAAAATTAGCAGATGAAAGCAGAAAAAAAACATATTTGCTGAATTAAGGTTCAATAAGCAGAAATGAGTGCAAAAATGACAAAAACAAATGCTGAATTTAGCAAACAATAGCTGAAAAGTAGCTGAAAAAAGCAAAAATAAGCTTACACTATTAGGAAGTGGAGCGAGATTAAATTAGTAAAAAAAAAAATTAAAAAGTGGAAATAGCTGAAAAAGCTAAAATTAGCATAAAACTGCTAAATAGTAGCTGAAACAGTATAAAAAGCTGAAACTAGCAGAAAAAAGCTGAAAATATCAGAAAGAAGTAAATTAGGCTGAAAATACCAGAAATTACCACAAAAAAATGAATTTATCTGAAAACAGCTAAAATTAGCTGAAAATGCTAAAAGGGTAGCCAAAAATGTTTAACAGAAGAAATGAAAAAGAACAAGTTTGCCCAATTAGGCTGAAAAAAGCTGAAATTAGCAACAACAACAAAAGAAAAGTAGCTAAAAATGAGAAATAAGCTTAAATACCCAGAAGGAAGTGGAGCGAGCACATTTTTGCTGAAATAGGCTGAAAACATTTAAATGAGTGCAAAAAATGTGGAATTAGCTGACAAAGCTAAAATTAGCATAAAAACAGCTAAATAGTAGCTGAAATAGAAGACAAAGCTGAAACTTGCAGAAATAAGCTGAAAGGAGCATAACAAGCAGAAATTAACATAAAGAAGCACAGAATTGTTGTAGTTAGCAAAAATAATCTTAAAGAAGCACAAAACAGCTGAAAAACAGCTAAAAGTAGCTGAAAGTAGCTGAAAAATTGCTTACATTTGCACAAGGAAGCTGAAAGAAGCTGAACCAGAACAAAATGTGAAAGGAGCAGTAAAAAATTGTAAACAGATCTAAAGATCTGAAGGATGTAAAATGAGCTCAGTTATTTTTCTATGAGGAGAAAAGTGGCAGAAAAGGCTAAATATTTCAAAAAGCTAAAGTTGCACCAATACCAACAATCATAGCAGGATTATCCTGAAAAAGTTAAACATTTTGATTTTTGGTTTGTTGAAATAGCTTGAAAACCAGGTGCGATGGGTTAAATACAGAGAACCAATTTTGCCATTGTATGGGAACATGCAGTGATGGCAACACATAGCACTTATATTACTTATCTTAAAACTGTGGGACGAGAATTGTGCCAAAAAAAGTAGAAGAAAAATGGATCACAATAGTGTGAATGTTTCTTAAACATTCACACAAGAAGAAGAAGAGGAAGAGAAACAACATGCCTGCTCGTTTTAACAAAAATACTGTCTGAAGAAACTTGCTGCTTAGACAGTTTATCACTCGGGGACCACAAGGACATAAAAACTGCATCCAATTCTTGGTGAAAAATTACACAAATTTTATTCTTCTTATTCTTATTTTTAATTTTTAGATAGACCGTTAACAAATCAGCACATCTTCACCGCCTGTGGTTGTAGTGAAAAATCTAGACCTCTGATATATTGTTGTAGGTGCACACAAACTGTTGTCTACATGAATGCAAAAAATCATGACAGCCTGTTTTCCTCTTAGTGTTGAGTGATTTTACCTTCTTAAAACAAACTGTGAGCTTGTTTCACAAGTGATGAGCCTGGAAACTGAAAAACCGGCCTCTTATTCTACTTTTACATACCGGTACTTTATAAACAGCAAGTCCTAAGCCTGAAGTGTACGAGTGAAGTCTTTGTTTGATGTGTGGAGCACGTCCGTATTGTGGAGCGAGTTTGCAGTTTCCTGATGCATGCTCAATAATCCAGGTAGAAAATCTATAAAAGGTAAATCTGGTCCTCTGGACATTCAAAAAACAAAACAAAGCAAAACAACAAAAAAATGTAGAAACGTTTCGACTTTCATCCAAAAGACTTCCTTGACCATGTGAGCAGCTGGTTTTGGTTGTCAGCAGCAAAACTGGAAAGACTAAACATTTCTACATTTTTGTTTTGTTGATGTTTTGCTTCGTTTTGTTTTTTGAATGTCCAGAGGACCAGATTTACCTTTTTTAGACAAGTTTGCTGTTTTCACTGTTTGTTGTTTTCACTGTTTGCAGCTGTTCTATTTCATCCCTCCTGACCGCCAGAGGGCGGTGCTGAAAGCACTGAATGTTCCCTTCGCGCATGCGCTGATTCGAGTAATAATACCAACGGAGTCACAGGTGTGACACGGATGACCAATCAGAGGCTATATAGCCCGACGTCATCCGCTGCTCTGCTCCTATTTTCTTCTCGCGCGCGGTTCAATTCAGGGCTTCAGCCCTTTGGACCTTTTCTGAACTTTTTACCGTCGTCGGAAGCCCGACTGCCCGTCTGCGGGAGTAGCGTGTTCGCCCTCCTAGGGCTGCGACGGTTTAACCCTGTTCAAAGGTATTTCTGCTGTTTCGTTGGGAACTACGGCGGTTTCCGCCTCTCCCAAATTACAGCGTCTGACTACTATGTGTGTGATTCAACACCGGTGAGTAGTTTTCCTTATATTTCGCCGTTGGTTAGCGGTAGCGTTCGCTCCGCTCACGCTTGTTAGGAGACCTCCAACCGCGTGGTCGGCTGGACTGTGCTCCGACGTTGTTTATGACTACTATGTGTGTGATTTAACACTGGTAAGTAGTGGTTTTTTGCTTATATTTTGCTATTTGGTTAACGGTAGCGTTCGCTCCGCTCTTGTTTACTGGAGGCCTCCAACCGCGTGGTCGGTTGGACCGTGCTCCGAAGTTTGTTTATTACGTAGCCAGCTGAGTTTCTGGCCTTGTTTTATTTGGTGAAGGCGAGTGTTCTCACCCCCTCTCCCAATTGTCCTCTTACCAGCTGAGCTAGTGGTGCTAGCTTCTCTGAGTTCTAACCTTGTTTTCATTGGTGAAGGCGAGCGTTCGCGCCCCCTTTCCCAATTGTCCTCTTTTACCAGTTGAGCTAGTGGTGCTAGCCTCTCTGAGTTCTAACCTTGTTTTCATTGGTGAAGGCGAGCGTTCGCGCCCCCTCTCCCAATTGTCTTCTTTTACCAGTTGAGCTAGTGGTGCTAGCCTCTCTGAGTTCTAACCTTGTTTTAATTGGTGAAGGCGTGTTCTCACCCCCTCTCCCAATTGTCCTCTTACCAGCTGAGCTAGCGGTGCTAGCCTCTCTGAGTTTTGACCTTGTTTTGATTGGTGAAGGCGAGCGTTCGCGCCCCCTCTCCCAATTGTCCTCTTTTACCAGCTGAGCTAGTGGTGCTAGCCCCTCTGAATATCTTGGGCATAGCTGGGTAAGGAGCATGGACGGCTCTCACTGCTGTACAGTCTGTGGAGCCATGCTCCAGATAGAAGACGGTCACGACCTGTATCCTGCCTGCCTTGGACATGACCATCTGGTGGATGCCCTGTCAGAGAACCCCTGCATGAATTGCAGCTTCATGTCGCATGCTGTGAGGGCGGCCCGGCTGGCCCAGTTTCGCCCCAAACTCGGCGATGACCTCCCGCCTTCTGGGCAGGAGGCTCCACCTAGGCGCTCGAAGCGCCGGACTGAGGCCGCAGTCTCTGTGGCCCCTCCTGGGAAGAAGCGAGCCAGGTCTGATAGGGGCCTCTCCACAAGGGTGGAGCAGCTCTCCGCTGAATTAGCGGAGATGAAGTCCCTTTTTCAGGTACACCAACTGGGAACTGAACCAGTGGCAGCAACTGGACTCTCCTCCCCACCCATGCCTGAACTGGCTGTGGAGGAGGATGTGCTATCCTTGGCTGCCTCTGCCTCTCACTTTTTAGGTGAGGAGGACGGGCATTCATCTCGAGTCTCAGAGACAGCTTCACTCTCTTCTTCTCAGAGTGCAGTTAGTGGGTCGGGTGACGGCTCGATGCAGGACATTATGCGTATGGCCCTGAGACAACTGCAGCTGGACGTCCCGCAACCAGAGGCGTCCACCCCTGGAAGTGCCTTCTTCAGGCGCGGACTGACCCCTCCTTCCTTTTCTGTCCCTCCATCAGAGGAGTTCCTGAGGGAGTTGCATGGTTGCTGGCGGGACCCCAAGGCCTTTGCGCGCCTCTCTGCAGATGGCAGAGTGTTGGCGGCCATGCATGAGCCGGCTGCAGCAGGCTTGGATCGCATGCCAGCGATAGAACCTGCTGTTGCCTCTCTCATCGTGTCACCAGATGAAGCTCTGCGCAGTCATGTTCGGTGCCCACGAGCTCAGTGTCGTGTCACGGATGAATTCCTCTGCAGAGCCTATGCCGCCGGAGCGCGTGCTGGCCGCCTAGGTAATTCCTTGGCACACCTAATGCTTGCCCTCTCCGCGTCCCTTCAGGGGACTAGTTGTGCGACAGCAGCGATGGGCTTTAACGATGCAGCGCTTCAGGTCTTTGCACTAATGACGAGGGAGCTTGGGCGTGTGATGTCCTCCTTGGTCCAAGCTCGCCGACAGGTCTGGTTAGCTCAGTCAGCATTGACTGAGCCATGCCGTAGAGCCCTCCGTAATGTCCCAGTGGTGCCGGGGGAGTTGTTCGGTTCGGCTGCCTTGGAAGCACTGGAACGGACTGTCCAGGCACGACAGAGAAGGCAGCAATTTTCGAGCCTTAGCAGGCCAATGCCCCCTCCACCTCCTCGGCATCCAAGGCGCCTGTCGGCTGGCTCCAGCATGCAGCCGCCGCCTGGGGGTCATAACCGGCCGGGTGGTCCTTACCCTCATGCGGTTCAGCAAAGGCCCAGCAGGAGCTCTCGTGGGTTGGTCCACCGACCAGCTGGGCAGGCTCGGACCAGGGACTCTGGCTGCCGCCCCCCCACGGCCCCTAGGGGTCGTGGAGGGAGACGGTGATGCCATCAGGCCGACCGTCGGATATTTCTCCCACCAGCAGCTCAGCTATTGGGTTGCTCACGCCGTGGACCCATGGGTGGTTGCCACTCTGACCCATGGTTACCGGCTACAGTTCCGACGGCGGCCTCATATCTCACGCCGGGTCAAGATGACTGTAATCGCCGACTCGGTGAAAGCTCAAGCACTAGACCAGGAACTTTCCGCCCTCCTGGCCAAGGGCGCAATAGAGGCAGTGGACCCTCTGCAACAACCCAGGGGCTATTACTCGACTTACTTCCTTGTGCAAAAGAAGACGGGCGGGTTTCGTCCCATTTTAGACCTGAGGGGACTCAACCAGTACCTAAAGGAGCTGCCCTTCCACATGCTCACAACAGCAGAAGTCCTTCAAGCTGTCACAAGGGAAGAATGGTTCACGTCTGTAGACCTGAAGGATGCATATTTTCATGTGCCTATTGCGGCAGAACATCGCCGCTTTCTCAGGTTTGCCTATCGGGGTCACCACTGGCAGTTCTGGGTACTTCCATTCGGGCTCTCTCTCTCCCCAAGGGTGTTCACTCGGTGCGTGAAGGCAGCCCTCTCTCCTCTGCAGGCCTGCGGAGTGAAGATTTTGCCGTACTTAGACGATTGGCTTCTCTGCGCCCCGTCTCAGGCCTGTGCCTTTCACGACACAAACCGCCTGCTCGCTCATATGTCCCAGTAAGGCCTCAATGTCAACCTGGAGAAGAGCTGCCTGATCCCTTCCCAGACGACCACCTTTCTTGGGGTGGTTCTGGATTCATCTTCAATGAGAGCTCGCCCATCCGCTCAAAGGGTGGCCGGCATACTCCAGCTGGTCAATCGGTTCAGGCTGGGCAAGCAGCTCCCCTATGTTGCCTTCCTGCAACTACTCGGCAAGCTGACATCAGTCACTCGGGTGGTGCCCTTAGGCCTGCTGTCACTTCGCCCCTTGCAGAGGTGGCTCAACAGCTTTCGCCTGGATGCCAGGCTGCACAGGCATCGCAAGCTCGCAGTGACGTGGTCATGTCTTCATGCCTTGACTCCATGGAGGGACGAAGATTATTTGTCCAGGGGTGTCCCCATGGGAGTGGTAGTGTGTCGCAGGGAAGTGGTCACAACGGATGCCAGCTCCATGGGATGGGGGGGCTGTATGGCAACGCAGAGCGGTTCAGGGCCGCTGGGGTCAAAGAGACCATTCCAAGCATATAAATGTGCTGGAGCTGCGTGCAGTGCACTTGGCACTCAGGCACTTCCTGCCTCACCTGGAAGGGAGGCATGTACTTGTTCGGTCAGACAACACCTCTGTTGTCTACCACATCAACCATCAGGGGGGCACCAGGTCAGCACAACTTCTGAGTGTGTCCAGAGAGCTCCTGGAATGGGCCTCTCCTCGCCTGTCCACCCTGCGGGCAGCGTACTTGCCAGGGCGACACAATCAGGTCGCAGATTTTCTCTCCCGCCAAGAGTCCCCTCCGGGAGAGTGGTCCCTCCACAGAGACATAGTGCTGATGATCTGGGACCGTTTTGGTCAGGCAGAGATAGACCTGTTTGCGACGGAAGAGTCGACTCAGTGTCCCCTATGGTACTCTCTTACGGGGGCGTCGGGTGCGCTAGGCCAGGACGCATTGGCTCATCCTTGGCCAAGGGTCCTTCTATATGCCTTTCCACCCCTTTCTCTAATTTGGCCAACCCTTCAGAGAGTCCTCGAGGAGGGCCACAGGATGCTGCTGGTGGCTCCGTATTGGCCAGCGCGACCATGGTTCCCACTGCTACGAAGTCTATGTCAGGGCGTCCCATGGTGTCTTCCGACCAGAAGGGACTTGCTGTCTCAGTTGGGGGGACTGATATGGCACCCCAATCCTCAACGTCTTCGGCTGTGGGTGTGGCCACTGCAAGGCTAGGACAGCAGCTGACTGGAGTTTCGAGCCCCGTCAGACGCACCATCCTGGGCGCCAGGGCACCCTCTACTCGTCAGCAGTACGAAAACAGGTGGCGCCTGTTTTCCCAATGGTGTTCGGATCACAACAAGGATCCAGTCTCCTGTACAATACCCACCATTCTGGAGTTTCTCCAGTCTCTACTTGGTAAGGGTCGCTGTCCTTCAACGCTTAAAGTTTATGTAGCGGCAATATCATCTAATCACGCTGGCATTGATGGCTGTACAGTAGGGAGCCATAATCTAGTCTCTCTTTTTCTGCGTGGTGCCCGTAGGTCACACCCGCCGACAGCTCCACGAGCACCAGGTTGGGACCTTCCCTTGGTTCTCGAAGCTCTGTGCCGTCCTCCTTTCGAGCCTCTGTCGCAGGCGGACCTCAAGTGGCTTTCATGTAAGACGGCTTTTTTGTTGGCTATTACCTCAGCAAAGAGGGTCAGCGAGCTACATGCTCTCTCAATCAGCCCCTCATGTCTCAGGTGGGGCCCTGAGGGCTCGTGTGTTACCTTGTGGCCAAACATTGCATTCGTACCAAAGGTGTTATCTCACTCTCACTCTAACCAACCGTTGAGGCTGGCACGTTTTCAGCCTGCGCCTGGTGAGGGGTCTGCATTATTGTTCCCGGTAAGTGCACTGGAGGCATATGTTGCAGCTACTGCCGTGATAAGACATTCAGAACAGCTGTTTGTGTGTTATGGAGGCCCTAGGTTAGGCTGTCCTCTTTCCAAACAGCGCCTCTCCCACTGGATCGTGGACGTCATCTGCCACGCCTATGCTGCAGGGCCCGGCTCCCTCCCGGTCGGCTTGAAGGCTCACTCTACCAGGAGCGTCTCCGCTTCCTGGGCTGCCCTGAGAGGGGTTCCGCTGGAAGCAATATGTGCTGCTGCATCATGGGCTTCCCCAAGCACGTTCACCAGATTTTATAGAGTTAACGTGGCCACCCCTCATCCCCTGGGCCAGGTTCTTCTACAAGGGTCCTCTGGGCCTCCTCAGTGAGGTAGGTGTTAGGATTCCTTGTGACATCGTTGATATTAGTCATTCAGTGCTTTCAGCACCGCCCTCTGGCGGTCAGGAGGGATGAAATCGAACGAAAGTTACGTATGTAACTACGGTTCTATGAATCCCGGATGACCGCCAGAGCTTCTCCGTCACTCAGAATCCTTGCGTTTCGCGAGAAGATTCTGTAGGAGCAGAGCAGCGGATGACGTCGGGCTATATAGCCTCTGATTGGTCATCCGTGTCACACCTGTGACTCCGTTGGTATTATTACTCGAATCAGCGCATGCGCGAAGGGAACATTCAGTGCTTTCAGCACCGCCCTCTGGCGGTCATCCGGGATTCATAGAACCGTAGTTACATACGTAACTTTCGTTTTCACTGTTTGCAGTTGTTTTCAATGTTTGCAATTGTTTTCACTGTTTGCAATTGTTTTCACTGTTTGCAGTTGTTTTCACTGTTTGCAGCTGTTTTCACTGTTTGCAGTTGTTTTCA
>NC_056513.1:13135417-13157131 GCF_014905685.2 Nematolebias whitei | reverse complement strand
TTGTTTTCACTGTTTGCAGCTGTTTTCACTGTTTGCAGTTGTTTTCACTGTTTGCAATTGTTTTCACTGTTTGCGGTTGTTTTTATGTTTGCAATTGTTTTCACTGTTTGCGGTTGTTTTCTATGTTTGCAATTGTTTTCACTGTTTGCAGCTGTTTTCACTGTTTGCAGTTGTTTTCAACGTTTACAACGTTTGCATTTGTTTTTGTGTTTGCATGTTTTTTTGTGTTTGTGTTTGTTTTATGTGTTTGTGTTTTTGTTTTTAGTGTTTGCGTTTGGTTTTTTGTGTTTGCATCTGATGTTTTGTGTTTGTTTTTTGTTTGCGTTTGTGTTCTTGTGTTTGCGTTTTTGTGTTTGCATGTGTTTTTTGTGTTTGCGTTTGTTATTTGTGTTTGCATTTGTTTTTTAGTGTTTGCATTTGTTTTTTGTGTTTGCATTTGATGTTTTTTAGTGTTTGTGTTTGGTTTTTTTTAGTGTTTACGTGTTTTTGTGTTTGCATGTGTTTTTGTGTTTGTGTTTGCCTTTAGATCTAGCAAAATGAACGGAGAACATATATATATATGTATTTATGAAATAATCAGGAAGAATAAAACCATAGTTTTAAAAAGCAATGGTGTTTGTAACAAAATGCTGCTTCTCCTATTCTGAGAGAAACTCCTAATGTTATTCAGAAAAATGGTTTAAATGGACAAGTCCATACATAAAAACTGTACAAGCAGGCAGAGGAAAGTATGTATAGGGTGTAGTGAGCTAAAGGTCTGCCAGGTCAAACATGTGACTGTAGCCCTACACTCCCTCTTCGCTCCCCCATACATCCCGCTCTCTGTAACCCCTTGGGCCTCAGGACTGAACCGAGAGTGAACCTAGAGCAGAGCAACAATTCTCAGAAACCTTCAGTAACTTTTAATGCCCTTCACCCTTCAACCTCATCAGTCTTAGCCTCCATCACCCCAACAGCAGCTGGAGTGGATCACAGAACTCTGCTTGCCCCCACAGGAAGGGTCAGTACCTCAGTATCCCTTAAGTACACCAAAAAACATTTAAGGGCATGTGTATGAGAATACAAATTGGGTAAATATTGATTAGAAAGGCTAAAAGGGTAAACACATGTAAATAAAATATAACTCAAATGTGATCATATTCAGCCACAAACCAGGACATTAGAAATCCTGAGGGTCAAAGTAGTCTTTTCGATTTTTAGATAATTGAACATTTAACAACAGAGCAGAACGATTGACTGTTCAAAAGAGACGTGGTGGACATTTGTTCCGTCACAATCTATGATAGTAACGATAAAAGCAATAAAGTTATTCACTAATAGGGGTTAAACGACTATAATTTTTTAAAAGTCGACTTTAACATGACAAGAGTCGACTTCAACTAGTCGATGACGTCATAGGAACTCAAGATGCTATCAAGGGTGTCAGAAGCCTCCATAATGTGGGGGGGACAGAACAGTGTGTGTAGGTGTGTGCGCGCGCGTGTGTGCGCAAAAGAAATGTGCACTAATGTACAAAAAAAGCAACATTTCACCTAGATTTGCTTTACTTCCACACATTTAAAGCATATTTCTCACCAAGTTTGTGTAAATTCAGCTGTGGGTTTTAGAGACATTTTAATTTTAATACACTTTGATACAGAGCGTCAGATCGGCACTATTTGTGTTTATAGAGAAATAAAAAACATCACCACTAGACATTTTTACTTGTGTTCAACACTCCTCATCTAAATGATGTTTCTTATGAAGCTTGAGGACAATAAGGTGTGTGGTTTTAAAGACATTTCAACTTTAATACACCTGAACACACAGCGTCTCTTACACTTGCAGCATCTTACAGCGTCACACTGCTAAGATAACATGATATAGACGTAGTGCTGCACTCAAGCATCCTCCTAACATGAATATATGTTGATGATCAACCCCCTGGTCAACAACTGCCCACACTAAGCTGCTAAACTGGCGAGTGAGCAACACAGAGATGTCTCCATCTCCTGCACCTGTGCCCGTTTTCTACCAAAGCAGGAGACTCAGCAGACTCAGGAGGTAACCAGGAAAACCTGGAGTGGAGTTTTATTAGATTGAGTATTCTCCTATTAATCAAGTGGAATGGATTCATTCACGAAGAAAGAGAAACTTCGCCGCCTGAACTAATGTTTCATAGTAAAAGTGGGGGGTCCAAATGAACGTTTTGTTAATGTGGGGGGGACTTGTCCCCATCACATATAATGGTTGCGACGCCTATGGATGCTATATCATATTTTCAAAAAAAAGTTTTAAAAAATCAAATAAACCCGTCAATTATTATTTAAAACAAAACAAAAAAAATCATTGGGCGCATATTTATGCTCCTACCATTTATCATACTGCAAATAAGTCAACGGAAAAGCAAAACTATTATCAAGCTGCAAAAATGCTGATGTTTTTAGTTTTATTTTATTTAATCCACCATGTGGATTGGGTGGAATAGGGTTGGGAACAGCGTGGGTGCAACTAGTCAACATGAAATATAAAAACTCACAAGATATCCCAGAATCGACTCGTCGACTACTCTGTTCAACCACTAAATGAACATTTGAGCATTTGGTCTTGCAATTTGTATTATTTGTTGAACAGGTGGCGCCGTGGTGCAGTTGGTAGTAGTCGCCTCTCAACGAGAAGGTTGCCGGCTCAAGTCCCGGCCCGGGATCTTTCTGGGTGGAGTTTGCATGTTCTCTCTGTGCGTGCTTGGATTTTCTCTGGGTACTCTGGTTTCCTCCCACAGAACAAAAACATGCATGTTAGACTGATTGGTAACTCTAAATTGTCTCTAGGTGTGAGTGAGAGAGTGAATGGTTGTTTGTCTCATTTGTCTCCATGTGTCCCTGTGATGGACTTGTGACCTGTCCAGGGTGTCCCCCGCCTCTCGCACAATGATAGCTGGACATGGGCACCAGTGACCCCCGTGACCCGCAAAGGAAGAAGTGGATAAAGATAATAGATGGATGTTTGTTAAAGAAAAAGGGGTTTGTTATAATCATAAGCCAAATTAATATTTGCACTACAGTGATCCGGTTGTTTTAGTTGTTTTAGTTGTTTTAGTGCCACCCAGGTCCATCACATTCCCGAAAAAAGCTTGACTTGGTTCTTAAACTGTGATGTTCACACCGAAATGACCTGAGTCAAAAAATAGAACTGCAAACTATTGACAAAAATATTTGCACATCTTTTTGGAAGGAACTTCTACCAAACATGTGCATCCGATACTGTCAATTTTTGTCTTAGCATATAAAATAGTGCTTTTTCCACAATGTCTCTTCTTACATTAAACATGACATGGCCTGTAAATCTTGAAAAATGAAGCAATGTCACAGAGCACATTATGAAACTGTGATAAGTGAATGTGAACGCTTTGACTCCAAGCAAACTTCAACAAGAACTCACCAACCCAAATCTTGCATCTTTGCATGCTGGCAAACTAATTTGATGGTGAGCTGCTTCTTGCATCACCATTGACCTCTTGCAGTGGATCAAAGTCATGAGATGGGGATTTCTTCAAAGTTGATGAAATCCTTTGAAAAAGTGGTTTATTGAGGAGGCCATGGACTCAAATTGCTGCCATCCAGCACACATACCCCCCAAAATTTTTTTGAATCAGTCACCAACAAAATGTGTAACGTTGTTTCACGTCATTGTTTTTCCTTCCGTTCAACAACGCTAAGATTTCGACAGGGTAACTACATTAGGATAGACAAACAAATTATGTTTGCTTTTATTTTGTTTTTGTTTTTGCAATGAAATACTGCATTTAAATAAGTTTCTCCGACTTTTTGCATCCATTTGTTTAAAACTGCTCCAAAGATCTGGAACATTATATTAATCGCCTCCTCCGACTCCTGCTTTTAAAGCAGTGATATGTTTCATAATTGGACATTTACAATGGGCAGCATGGTGGTGCAACTGGTAGAGCTGCTGCCTCTCTGCGAGCAGGTTCCCGGTTCAAATCCCGGTCCAGAGGCCCTTCTGGGTAGAGTGTGCATGTTCTCTCCGTGCATGCATGGGTTTTCTCCAGGTACTCCGGTTTCCTCCCACAGACCAAAAACATGCATGTTAGGCTGATTGGTAACTCTAAATGGTCCCTAGGTGTGAGTGAGAGAGTGAATGTTAGTTTGTCTCGTTTGTCTCTATGTGTTCCTGAGATGGACTTGCGACCCGTCCAGGGTGTACCCCACCCCTCGCACACTGATTGCCGTAAATGGGCACCGGCGACCCTCTTGACCCAAAATGGAAGAAGCGGGTAAAAGATAATGGATGGTTGGATGGACATTTACAACACAAATATTACAAAAATACAATTTACATGTGCAATATGTTTCTGTGGGGCAACAAACCATAAAAGTAAAATAAAAAAATGTTTATTTGCACGTAGTTTCGTTAGATATCAGCCTGATTTAATGAGATTTAGAAGTCTTCCGTTAATGATGTATAGTGGTTTACAAGCTATAAAATGTACATTTCTAGAGTTGCTGTCCAGTCTTCGTGACAATGAGATATAATGGTTTAAAAAAACCAGAAGGTGAACTTTGGCTCTTTATTTACAGGACAGTTAATTGGAACCTTGCCATCTCTACCTGTATACATAGACTACAACTCTTTGTCTCACACACACATCTAAACCCATGCAGGTAAGAACAGGAACACACACATCTGAAGGTGCTGACAATCTGACCTTGTTTTACTGGCTACACTGGCCATTTTGCCAACAGTGCACCTGTATCACAAGCCACTCACTCCAGTAATAGTCACTTTTACAACGCTTCCTCACGCAAAAAACGTTGGTTTACGCCGTAAAACACGGCATAAATCCGTTCAAAACTATGCTGTTTTATGCCGTTGTCAAACTACCTACTAAACAACGAAAATTACGGAGTTTATTTTGGGCATTGAACACCGCTTTTTACACGTGACACCATTATAAACGGTGCAATTTTGCCGCAATTTACGTTGTAAAAGATGCCGTTTTATTAAATTTTGCAAGCCCCTCCCCATATTTTTTTTATTCACGCAATTTAAACTGTACCCAAGAGAAGAAATTACACCATTTATAACGGCGTCATGCATAAAAAGCAGCATTCAATACCCAAAATAAACGCCGTAATTTTCAGCGTTTAGTAGGTAGTCTGGCAACGGCGTAAAAAAGCGAAGTTTTGAATGGATTTACAACGTACTTTATGGCGTAAAACGACGTTTTTTGCATGAGGAACCGTTTTAAAAGTGACTATTACTGGATTGGGTGGCTTGCGATACACCTGGGCAACACATTTACAGCAATAGTCATGCGTAAACTCATGCATGTCAGTGCACACTCTGATGGATATAGGAATAATGCCATGCACACAGATAAACAGACTGTTTGAGTTTATTAAGGCAAATGAACATTAGAAAATTGACACTCTGAACTGCACACTCAGAGGTTCAAGGTCAGTTCAGTCCGTTTCTAAAATCTTCAGTCCTTTGCTCTACTTCCTGACAACCTCCCTTCTTCTCCATCCTGGAATGAGCCAACCCTGTAGTGTCTAAGAAAATGTGTTCACTGATGGATGAACCACATACTGATGCCACACCACAGTTCCTGCAGATCCATGACCACAACAAGGCTAGCCCTAGTGTGTTAGTATAAAGATACATAAAAAAAGTAGCACAAATACCTTAGCTAATGTTCTTTTGTGGATCTAATGAACAGCTAGCCTGGCCTGGACAAAGACTTTTGCTTATTTTCCTATACTCTGTGCTCCATGATTGATTTTACAGATAAGGTACTAATGATTGGTAACTACAGGACATTTCAAAGTGCTATCTCTTTAAGGAAGGCAGTGTCCACAAAGTCAATATTAAAGGCCAAAGTTCATGTGTGATGATGTAGCATGAAACCAGAAGAGTGTCGTCTCAGTTATAGCCTGCATTTGATATATTCAACACATTCCTTCTTCGCTCACCCGCTGCCCCCGTCCCTCTTTTTCACTCTAAGGTCAAAGTTTTCACCTTATCTGGAAGCCATCAGCAATACCAGTCCCACCTCTGTGAGTCATTTTGTTGAAACTGTTGCACGTCATTAAAATCTTTTCCTCCAGTGCTGAGATGTATGGGGCAGAAGAAAAAGTGCACTTAGAGACATTTAAAGCATTACTTCACAAGCGAGGTAATCCAGGTCTCTGCCAAGGTTTTCCCTGCCAGTTACAGCGCACATTGTCTAGCGGGCAGACTGCGACTCAGATGTTGTGAAGTAGAGAGAACGGGGAGAAGGAGGGGTTTGATTCTGCTGTGATCCATTTTACTATTTTGGCTGGGACTTTCTTCTCACTGTGTGGTCATGGGGGAAATCGGCGCAGCCAGCAGGCTCTGAGGACGCTGGCTGGCTGCAGCCTGACACAGAAGCCACATGGTCAGAAAGAGGAGAGGTGTAAGAAGAGAGGCCATGAAGTCAGGAATTTGGATGTTTTACTTTTTTTGTGCTTTCACATTTTCTCTTTTTCTGCCCTTGTCCTCTGCCCTGTGCTTCTCGTGCACTTCCTCCTTGATCTTGCACTTCAGCTTCTCTCGTCAGACCTCAACCAAAGCCTTGTCCCTTCGTCCATCCATCCGTCTCTTTTCCTTCCCTTCCCCCTCCTGTTTTTTTCCTCTCAGACAGACACGGCTACCCTCCTGGACGTTTCCTTTTTGCTGGTCTGCCCCAACAAAGGTGCTCAGTCATGTGAAACCTAATCTTCAGCCCCCCAAAACCTAACCCTTGACCCCTTCAGTCTTCACACAGCCAGAGGGGGAGGGGAGCAAAGGCAGGAAAGGGAGGCTTTTGGGAAAAGGTCAAATTCCCGAAGACACTTTTGTGTATGCACGTGTGTTTGAGTGTGTGTGTGTAGCCAGTCCACTCTGTGGTTAATGTTCCAGAATAGGCATGTATGTTTGATTCTGCATGCAAACATGCATGAGGGAAAATTTTCCTAATTGTGCCTGAGTGCACTTCTTCATGCCTTTGTACAGTAAAGTTTTATATATGTGCATCTATATAAGAGAGCGCTTTTAGCCCTGAAGCATTAGCCCCCATAGACAAAACACAGACTTTTTGTTTTCTAGCAGAACCAGACCTGCAGGTCTCATCCAGGAAGAGCTCCTCTCCCTTCACCCACGAGTAGCAATCCTCAGCTCTTTGTGTATGTGTGAGCACAACTGAGAAATACAGTTAGGCACTGGGTGTCAGCTGTCCTGGGTGATTAGTGCTTTTATATTGTTGCAAGGAGCCCGGACAAGGCCCCCCTCTCCACTGCACAACACTATTGCACAGCTGCAGTCGGCCTCTTCAGTCTTCCTCTACTCACAGACACTCGTGAGAGGGGTTCAAGCCCTCCAAAATCCGAGAGTAAATCTGCAGCAATTGCTGAAAAAAGTGCAAAAGAACCACGGAAGCAATAAACAAGCACTGAAGAGTCAGAAGGGCATAATGTTGACATGGCATATTAAAGGGATCACATAAAATAATTTAATGCATCTACTACACCCTCAACCAGGACAAGATGTCTCCAGCTTTGCTGAGGTCAACAGCTTGCAACTTTTGCAAACAAATTCCCTGCCCTTTCCCTTGCTCAATAAAATCGAACTAGAGCTGAAAAACATACTTGAAGCTTTAAATACAGATACGACTCGTTGTTTTTCTTTCAGCTGCTCCCCTCAGCGAGGGTCACCACAGCAAGCAAACATATTCAAAAGGCAATTGTTCTTCGCAGGATGTCCTTCCTGATGCATCCTGGACTTGAACCTGCAGCCTTAGGGTCACAAAACCACCGCTAACCACTGAGCTACTACAGCCCAAAAAATAATCCATATAAATACTAATTTTATTACTTTATAAAAATTATACTATAATGTTATGTGTTGTTAATAAATACAGTGTTATAATATAAATACCAAAATCTTGTTAATAAAATGTAAACACAGATGCAAGTTCATATGAGACATGTATATTCTTGGAAAATGTATAAGTATTCCACTTTAACATAAAAAGTACACGTTTATTAATTAATGCATATTGTTCCTATGAATGTTTCTTTGGGTCAACTTCTTTTAATAAAGGTAGGGAGCTTCATTTTCTTTAACTTTTGTTTTGTTTTGATTAAAGACAAGCTTTTCTTTCTTAATATTTTTGGGCTAAAGGACTTCTGTAAAATACCTAGCTTCAAAGACTCATAAAAATGTCATCTGTGATGTGTGCGTATAACTGTTCTTTCAGTAACTTGTCTCAAATATGTTTAAAATGTTCATATTCCTGCTGAATTTGAGAGTTAAAAGTTGAAAATAAAAAGACAGCTAACGGACAAACTGTTCGATTGATTCTTTGCCTCCAAAATGTTTCATTCACATATTTGCAAAAGACTGGAACGAAAATTTTGCTAAAAAAGACATGGTGGCTGCCTGCGGGGGCCTGGGTGCCCTGGCTCTGTCGGGCCTCTGTTGAGGGGTGGTATGACCTCGGGACTCGGGGCTTGGTGTCCATGGCCGGATCCACTCTGGAGGGGCGGGTTGCCGGCGGGGCCTGTTGACTCGTCGCTATGGCCTCCTGGGGGTTTCTGCATTGTGGTTGCTGGGGATCGCCCAGGGCTTCCCTTTGCTTCTCTCTCTGGGGGGTGCGGGTATCCCTGTTGGGGGACTACCGGAGTTCCGGGCTTGGGGGCCGCTGTGTGTCTGTGGTTCCGGTCTTCCCTGTGTTAACTTCGTGTCCTGTGGGGACGGGTTTATGGGTCCCCACATCCACTATTGAACATTTTTATGGAGAAACCGTATAGTGATAAGCATGCTCACACAGGTGTTTAGATTCAGGTGTTTATCAGATACACACTCAGTTGGGTTGTGGTGGCCATCAAATATATATTGTATTACCATGTACTGTATAAAATACTTTCTAATGATGTTATAACTATCATTATATAAGTTGTTTGTTGTTGTGGTTTCTTGGTTTTGTTGTTTGTTTGTTTTTTCTCTTTCCGCAGGTCTACAGTCAGACTTCAATGATGTTGATTTGTGTTCTCTTTATCCCTCTCTCTCTCCTCTATTCCTATCTCCTTCTTTACATTTTAACTCTTCTCTCACTTTTCTGCTTTGTTATCTTCTTTGTTTTCCGTCCCCGTGTCCATTACATCTGAAACAAACCCAAAGCATATTCTAATCAAATTTAATTTATAAATCAAGTGGAGCATTAAGGCCAGTCATAATGCTCTGCTTGTGAAAGTAAATCTGTTGGGCATGACTTTGACACTCAGACAATAATTCTAAGTGTCACAATGCCGGACAGGACAAGGGAAAAAAAAAAAAGACTTTAATAAAAATATATTTTTATGGTAGTTTTTGGTCATAGTTGGACAGAGTCACTGCAGTGGGACAGAAGAGCCACGTGTGGCCCTGGAGCTGCAGGAGACACCTGGCCCAGGAGGTCTTCACTTCCTTAAACACATACCGGGACAGAGGCAGAATGAGGAAGCAGAGAAAAAGGAGGACGGTCATTTTATCCATTTAGGAGTGTTTTAGAACAATATACAGCAGTCCCTCACTACTTTGCGATTCGACTTTTGTGGACTCAGTCTTTCGCAGTTTTTCAAGGATTGTCAACTTTAATATTACTCGTGTGATTGGGACGATATGGGATAAAAGGATAACAAAAAAATAAATAATACCTCAGACAGGTGCTGCCATTTTGTAGTTTTCTTTCAATAAGCATACACTGTAAGACCAGTCATAAGAACTACATTACCCAGAAGCCAACAGTGCTTCCGGACGCTGCTTTCTGACAAAATAGAAGGAAAGTTTTGCAATCCAAATCTATGCTATCTATGAAGCTCACAGAACTGGGAAGAAAGTCGCAAATAATCCTGAAGCTTCCTGAAGCTCAATTATCCACGCACACGTCAACCTGGACAGGGCGGTGGGCTTCGTCGCTGCAGGGTATTTCTGCAGAACTGGAGCCCAACCGGAACCAAGCTGTTGTTCTGCAGAGCTGGTGAATAAAATTTTACAGTACTGTACAGTACATATACGTATGTTGGAAAAATTGTGTAGGTTTAAAAGATTAGAACATTGCAAGAGTGTGGGAATTGTTTATAAAGCCTTAAAATATATATAAATACTAAAATAAATATAGTGTTCCTATCTGACAGATATCCCCCCATAAGATTAAGAAGAAATAAACAGTTCTGTGTTTCCAACATTTTGTTTTGCAAAGAAAAAAGGATTTACACAAGACAACAATGCATATTTTTAATCAAACTAAACTTCCGAAGAGCTACTCCATGTCAAGAGCTGCTTTCACAAGTTAAGGACATGTCTGCACGAGGAGGGGCACGAGTAAGAAGATGGTGGGCAAGGGCTGGGAGCCTGCTATGGGAAAAGTATGTCTGCTATGCATGGGTTGATTGGTGGTAGGATTTGTGGGCCAGGGCATTGTTGTCCGCCCTGACATTGAACTTGGGTGATCTTCAACAACTAAGCTCAAGCAACGGTTCTTCTAAACATTACAATAGCCCACAATAAAAGCACAAGAACACACAGGCGAATAATTCCTCTCTTCCAACACCCACCCAACCAGCTACACTTCCTTGCAACTCTGCTTTATCTCAACTGTCAACACCTGGCCTAAGCAGGAACCTCTCTCTATCTGTGAACTTTAATCTGGCCCTGCAAGGCAAACAGTGTCGGGCTTGGACAAGGAGAGTGATTAGTCTGTCACGTTGCCCTCCAGTGCTTCAGCGGAGAGAGGAGGCAACAAAGTAAAGACCGGGACATGGAAAGACACATGAAGTTAAGTAAAGCCTCTTAAAAAGTACAACCAAAAAAAAACAACAATGATGACAAAAGAAATTAAACAAAATAATTTAATTAAAAAAAATAGAAATGAGAGGACAAACGGAAAATGAAAACTGGGGGAGACTGTTGCAGATACAACAGCCCAGCAAATCTAGAGCTACAATTTTGGGTGGTAGTAGTTGAGCATCTATGCATGCTTAAAACACAACAAATCACACAATGTTGCATTAAAACTGTTTTAGTCAACTCAGTTTGTCTTATGAACCACTGAAGGGATTTCAATAAACTTTCAGAAAATGATCATTGTCTGTACGTCTACAAAAGAATGGTGGAGACAATCCAAATCAAGATGGTCACCAAAGCTAACCAGCATTAGCTGGCACAGAAAGGCTATATTTCAGTGAAATGTACAGATTGTGAATTAAAATTTGAAAGTCATATACAACCCAAACTCCATGCACTAATAGTGAAAGATCACGCAAAACATCACAATATTGCATAAAATAGGGGATAATATTTTCACGATTAGACAAAAATAGCTTTATCTTTGTCGTTTGTTTCTTAATGTAAGATTTTAGTTCTTAAACTTTGGCCTGAAAGGCGTTAGGCAATACGCATTATCTCAAGAAATGCTTGGATTTTAATTTACAGTATGAATGTACAGCATTTATATCTTTCAGGAGAGAGTAACCTAGCAAATTATATTAAAAAGAAGTCCCAAATTCAGATGTTTATGTAATACTTTTTTTTTATTTTTTCAAGACAAAATGGCTGAGTGAAGAGAATAATGCAGAGAACAGCTGACAATAGAGTGGCATTTCCATATCTGAAACATAACAACAACAAACCTGTAAGTCAAGCTAAAATAATTCATAAACGTTGGTCAATGACCTTTGGTCATCAAACTGTGAAATGAAGCCATCACAATTCATCAAGAGGGAGAAAACTGAACTGATTTGTGTTTTTGTAGTGAGTCTGTTCTGAACAGAGTGCGCGCGCGCGCGTGTGTGTGTGTGTGTGTACAGTCACAATAAATAACGTTGACCACTGCCAAAAGGCCAACTTCAAGTTCAGTTCAGAGCAAATAGCTTGAAAGTAAATACAGAACAAATTAGGCTGGAAACATAAATCTACCTCAAGACAAACTGCATGACAACATGTACCAAAACTTTATTTTCTGGATTTCTGTTCTGTTTAGAATATGCCTTGCATATGACCTGTACCATTCAAACAATAAAGCACCATGGTTGATTTTGTCAATAAAAAAAAAATGTGATGCTGATTGCATATGACAAAATGTCTCTTTTTCCAAAAAATAAAACTAAAAAAGAACAGCTGGAATGTTATCAGGTGGTACATGATCAAGGACGATAAAAAGTTGGCTACCAAGAAAACCCAACAATAGCTTGTATTACTGCATATAAAATGGCAGGAGAGAAAAATATATAAACAAACTAAAACGATATGTACAACCACCTGTTTTACCTCATTGTGGCTACTCCAGCGGGACTGCCTGAAAAGGCCATCATATGACCTCTCACCCTTGGGGAACACCACATTATCTTATAAAAAAAAAAAATTCAAGCATACAAATTATTCACACTATATTATCCTGCCAAATTAAGAAAATATACGGTGGCAGCATGTTGGGATTTTTTTTTCACTACAGAAAAAAAAAAAAAGAGTACATTGAGACCTTTAAAGAGTACAGGCAAAACAGTTAAAAATACAGGCTCCAACATAAATACTATAAGTGCCTACACTATGTGAACATTAATTTCAAATACCATTCTAAATACAGGAAAAAAGTAGACCATAAATGTGTTTTGAACATAGGAACTTACATGAGTGCATTTTCCTATGTGTTTTAAGTTCTCTCTCTATATTTATATATCATAAATCTCTCCTTGATGCAAATTTCTGTTCAACCTGAAGATTTTTGTATAGTAAAGGCAAAAAATGAGAGTCGTGTTCTTTACAGTTCATTATATAGTGCAGTGGTCCTAACCGCGATCCTTGAGGAACACCATCCTGCATATTTTAGCAGATTCCCTGCTCCTACACGCCTGATTCAGTGGCTTAATTACTTCCTTAAATTTGGAAGAAGACTGATAATCACCCTTTCATTCCAATCAGGTGTGTTGGAGCAGAGGAACAACTAAAACATGCAGGATGGTGTTCCTCAGGGATCAGGGTTGGGAACCACTGAATTATAGTGATCAAATCCTGGATGTCACCACAGTAAAGAAGAGAAACATTAACAAACAAAAAAAAAAAATCAATTTAAATAAGGTTCTCCTCTAAATATATTGAAGTGTTACTTAAAAAAAAAGACATTTTATTTATTTTATAAAAACCAATTTTGTAGAGTTTTATTGTATAATTATTAGGTGGGTATGAAACAGGATATTTCTATGGCAATTCCTGCAACAACACCTCTAAGAGCCACACTAATCGTTAGCTCTCTGAAAGAAACATGGCTGGCAAAATTTTCTAAATCAACACATTAGTTTTCTTTTAATGCAAAGTAATGACACCACACTTTCAGCATAAGAGCAAGTTTTCCCTTGAGCGCCCAACTGTAAACTGGGAAAATTGAACAGTGCATGTAGGTAGTACCAGATCTAAAATCTGGTCTTCATTTTATACTCAACCAACTGTACCTCCGATTACAGAGACAGATACAGAATCCAAGGCAGAGTGACAAGTGCTATATCAGTATCAATGATGGGGGTTGAAGGTATAAAAAACAAGTTCTAAAACAAGAAAAAAAAGCATTCATAAAACCTTTAAAAGTCTTTAACAGGTAATTTACTGCATTTAGAATTATTGTTGCATGATTCCGTTTTGGATCATTCCAAGTATGAGTTCATAAAATAGGTTCCAAATTCAAAAATATCATGATGAAAAGAATTATCACTCGAAGAACTTTTGAATTGTAAAGACACCTGCTCGACCCACTCAATACCTTGACCCTCACCCACCTTAATGCTCACAACCCACCCAAAACCTGACTTACAATAACAAAATCCCACTTTGTCTTCAAGTGACTGCTGGAATTACTGCCTGCCTGGCTAACACAGAAGAATTAGCTGCAAAATAAGACTTGCACTTTTAATTTTCAAAGAAAATAAACACTCTGGAAAAGTAAGAGCTTTATGTCGGTTAAAACAGCTTGTCAGAGTACCCTTTCAGTTGTACCAGAAACAAACACCAACACCTACACGTTGAAGTCTGACCCCGTTTAAGCATGTAGCATGCCAGTAAACAAAATTGTAATCGTGATAACGTCAATATACACAAGTCAGGCAGATGAATGTTTTTCCAAAGATACACATTTTTTGTTTGTTTGTTTCAGCTGGTTCCCTATTTTCTGCTAAGCAGGTGCTTGATGCAAGGACCTGCCTCTTCTACATGTGCACAAAAAAGTCCTGTATTCTTTTATAGCTGAAACTCCGAGCTTATAGCAATAAGGAGGATTAACTAATGCAAGTAAAATATCCAAGGCACTCTTTGTTGTCATTTCACACCACGTTATTAAGTTCAATGATGTTTGTAAAAGACGTATTTTAAGGGCGCTAGTGCCTAGCATTTTATAGGCCGTCAATTTTATATATACATATAGATATAAATCTTTTTTCGATGTTGCATGGAAATTCTTTCACAAGGATTGGTTTTATGTTCGACCCTGCTTGTCTTGATGTTTTGAAAATATGACACCGTCTGCTATGCTTGAACACAAAACTGCACATGATATGTAAAACAGTATGTATGCAGCTTGGGTTAAACTAATCTTTTTTTATGTTGACAAAATTGAAAGTATCAACAGCGACACATGTACAACCAGACCCACTAGCCAAGGACAATTTTTTCTCTCTAAGTAGCCAAAACACACCAAGCATGCTGTCCAGTTACAAAAAATACAAAATGTGTCAATTATTGCACAATAGAAAGGCTCAAAAAGTTCTGATGCAATAGTATTGCCCCAATCGTGGATCATGCATCAAGCTTTCTCCAAGAGGATGAAAGCAGGGCTGCACTGCGTTCTGGTGTCTAACCCTGTTGTCTTTTCCCCATGCTCATTGTCCAGTCAGCAAGGGTTGTTTTTTTAGCCAAAGGAGCTGAAAGACAACTGCTCTTTGCTTATTCAGTTTTAATGTCATTAGCCAAAGAGCGGTCACTGTGCCATTTCTTCATGTGTTTCTCTAGAGTGCTATACACACTAAAAGGCATGTGGCAAATTTCACATTTATACACGTCCTTGCCCATCTGTCCATGGGTCTTCATGTGGCGGGTGAGTTTTGAGCTCTGTGCACAGGCGTAGCTGCACAGCTCGCATTTGTATGGCCGCTCTCCAGTGTGACTGCGTCGGTGCACAGTCAAGTTGCTGCAGTTCTTAAACACCTTGCCACAAAATTCACAGGTGTCACTGCGGCGGCCATCCTTGGAGCTCGGTCTGCCGTTCCCACTGCCACCGTGGGGAGTGCTGGCCCCACTGCCGGTGCCACTGCGTCCTGAGGCGGCCCGTTCACCATCAAGCTCACCAGGTGGAGTGGAGAAACGTAAGCTGCCGTTTTCTGATGAGTGCTCAGATGAGGATGTAAAGGGTGATTGTCTAGAGTCCCCACCTGTGAAGTTGATGAAAGGGTCTTTGAGTTGCCGTGAGGCAGCGTAGCCAGCTAGCCACTGAGAATAAACATTCTCTGTGTTTGGGATAGTAGGCGTGGGAGGGTCAAGGTCTTTTTCCACCTTGATACGTTTGGATAAGGGGCTGATAGAGTCGGGACTAATACCACCACCCAAAAGCTTCCTGGTCAAGCTGTCATTAGGTAGAGATCCCAGGCCATTGATGGCAGTGGTGGTTCCATCATCTGCACGATCCATCTTCACAGATGAGTCCTCATCACCAGGTCCCCGGGACAAGCTCCGGCGATGCGGATGTAGGGCCTCACTGTTCTGGTGGTGACGAGCTCCTTCAAGCCTCAGGCTGAAGCAATAGTCATTCCGTCCCTCTTCTTCAACTCCAGTCTTACTTTCTACTTCCTCTTCTTCCCCCTCCTCCTCCTCTTCTTCCTCTTCATCCTCTTCCTCCTCTTCCTCCTCTTCTTCCTCATCCTCATCTTCATCTTCATTTTCAGGCCCCAGTCCATTTTTCTCACTCTTGAACTTGGCCACCACTGACTTGAGAGCATCTGTGGCACTGCCTAATACCTCACTTGTACCAGGTTCAGGAGAGCTCGCAGTCGAGAGGCCGTCATCTGACTTGGCATTAATCAAAGAAGACTTGTTCTGACAGTGGGTCTTCATGTGGCGTTTTAGTTTGCTGGCCTGCGTGCAGGCATGGTTACAAAGGTGACACTTGAATGGCTTTTCCCCTGTGTGGCTTCGCCGGTGCACAATAAGGTTACTCTGGAACTTGAAGGTCTTTCCGCAGAACTCACAAGACTTTGCCTTGAGAGGGGTTCCTGGCTGGACTGAATTGGATACAAGATTGGGGGTAGAGTGTGAGCCAGAAGGGGACTGAGAGGTGGAGAGGGGAGGCGTGGCTGTAAATGGAGGTTTGGAACCTGGCTGGAATGGTTGCAGCAGCCGTTGCATAGGGTTGGGTCTGTTAGGGGAAAGAGGTGGAGAACCTCCAGTGGCATTGCCGGCCAGCTCACGGAGACGTCTCGAAAAGTCCATGCTTTGAGGGGGTTCTAATGGCACTGAGTTTAGCCTCATCACTCTGTCAAAGGCGCTAGGGTGGTGGGTTGCCAAGGCAAGGTCATCGGGGCTCAGGTGGTGCCGTGGTGGTGGGCTAAACAGTGGGGGTGTTCGGGGGTAACGGCCTTCACGAGGCGTAGATGCTGAATCCCGACCAGACCCTGAACCTGGCATCCTTAGGAGGCTGTAGGGGCTGCCGTCAGCCAAGTGGACAGCATGCAGGGGAGGCTGGGAGGAGGCACAATCACCCCCCATTCCAGGAGCTGCAGCCACACGGGGGGTCAGAGGGCTACCAGGTTCACTCTCAAGATAGATGCGGAAACCGTGGGTGTTCTGGGCATGCTGAAGCAAGAACCAGGCACTGGTGAAGGGCTGTTTGCATGTGGTGCAGGTGTAGCTGCTGGGCTCATCTTTATCTGACAAAGACACAGAGAAAAAGGGCATTTAACACATGCTAAATCAATATTAACAAGAAAAAGTGCGATGACAAGATTCACACTTACAATTTAATTCAAATGACACAAAAAAAGTGTTGTTTTTTTTAAACACATATACAAATTAATTTGAAAGGATGGTTTAATATACAAAGACAAAATAATTTCTCTTTTCACTTTACTGTAATTTATTCACATTTTATTTTTAATTAAAAATTACCTTAATATATGTGTTTGTTTTTTTTGTTTGTTTTTTTATTTGGTAAGCGCAATGTAAAAATCCTTTGGAACAAAGCATGGAAATAATTCAAACAGTAATTGACTTTCAATTGCACTTGTCCACTGACCTGAGATTTGCCTGACAATGTGCACCTAATCTTGTTAAACACACTCATCTACCCTCCAATACCTTGTTTACAGAATTAGCAAAGCTAAAGTAGGACATGCATTGAAGGCTGCATATTAACACTGAATACAAATAAGGGTTAACGTGTTAATAAATTGTACCAGTTTTTGATCACAAAAAGCACATTCATAGGAAAAAAACACACAGAAAATTTGTATGCCTGTTTGTGTGTGGGTGGGGAGACTCCTTTGAAAATGCAGTTCATGCATTACTTTTCTATTTCTGATATTTCATGCTTTATGGATTTATTTAAATCCTCTCAGGTGAATAGAAAAAGAGAAGAAGAAAACAGAAGTGAGAGCTATGCAAAATAAGACACATCAGCCACTTGCAAATGTGCTCTCTCTTTCATCTTTTGCTTTTTTTTATCCTTTCTTCTCTTATTTTCCACTGAAGGGCATTCTTCTAAAGTCATTTGCAGACACGGACCCCAACATCCATGGCCATACTACGCAAGAGAGGAAGAACAAGGAACTGGGAGAGGAGAAGATAGCCAAAGCATGCATGATTGTGAATATAATCGAGAGCCCTACGATGGTGAATGTCTTGCATGTTTTAAGCTCGCTGTGACTCAGAGACAAAGGGGAAAAGAAGGGGCAGTAAAAGAGGACTGATGCTGAGAATAAAGAGGGATGTTGTGGATGAGGAATAAAAAAAAAGAGTTTGATGTTTTGTAGTATACTTTCTATCTCATGTGTCCACAGCCACTATGACCCCCTCCGAAGACTCTCACTTAAAGAACAGAGCACGGCATAAAATGTGCACCTAATCAAACCACCATGCTAACCTTTTTCTCTTGACTAAAAAGAGTTGGAAGGGGGTATAATGGTAAATTATGGATCATTACAATCTGCAAAAATTACAGTTAATTGCTGCCACCTGCAATGGGCTTTGACCCACTATGGAATTTTTCCATCATAAAAAAGCCATTTGCCCATACACGTTTTTGCTCTCTCCTTCTCTCTTATAAGCACAAATAAAATGTGCCTGTTACATTAACTTTGGCTCTATGTACATTTCCTGATTATGCGTGTATTTTTATAGCGTTAAGCAGAGAGCCTCACATAACTCGTAAACTGGTTGCAATAACCTGCCTTTTTCCGGTACACCTTTCTTTGATCTGTAGCCGATACATATTCCACGTCACCAGCCTACATGTGCACATGCACAGTGTATATGCAAGAAAAGGAAAATATATATTTTTTCTGTTATTGTGAATAACGAGAGAGGAAGATAAGAGGGTTAGCTAGAGTGTTACGCCTGTCAGACAAAAAAATAAATAAAAAAAACATTGAGGAATCCTGAAAGTGAAGGAAGGAGGCATGGGAGAAGGAAACAAACGAAAGAGGGAGAGAAGTGTGGCATGAAGGGGACAGTTCTAATGACAACCCACAACATTTCTGAAGGACACAAGAGCCACAACACAACACTTTACAGACTGTTATAAATTCATTGTTTCATATGTCAGAAACAGCTATGCAATCGCTTGTTCATCGATGAACATTTGACAAACTGTGAACACGCCACAAGAAACGTTAATAGTTGTTATTCCCATCAGAAAGTCAGAACAACGCATGCCAAGACTCACAACAATGGCACATAAGATATCTAAATAAGCCAGCTATTGTCCTTAATAGCTGTCCTCAAAGGAGTGGAAGAAAAGTTATTCAAAGGGATAAAAGACATTTTGACAGGGCGTTTGATGTTTTTTTTTAGTACGGAGAAGCACAGAACTGTGCAAGAATGATCTTACAAACGTATCTGTCCACTAATGGATTAAAAAAAGAGCTCTCATACTCTTGTTCTGTTTCTCTCCTTCAAGTAATTTAAAGTCTGGGGAGAGTTAGGGCTGGAGCGCAGCAGAGCTGAGGCTAATGCTGGATCTCCAGGTCCCTTTGAAATAGGATCAGCAGAGAGGAGAAACCACACTGACAAGCCCTTAGCTGCCATTTCATGGCAGGGGCTGAAAGAGGGGACTTTGGAAGAGGGAGGACAAAAGTGTAGAGGAGAACTGAAAGAAAGCACGGGGAAGAAGTGAAAAAGCAATAATTAGAAAACTAGAAATGTAAAGAAAACTAGGGTTATCAAGTCTTTCAGTGCAATGCAACACAACTATCAAGCAGAGAATATGATCTAAGGTTTACGTAAAAAAAGGCCTTACGTCAACCAGCACAAGAGACGAAGGAAAATTATGGTCATTAAACAGCAGTTAAAGTAACCTCACACTCCACGCACACCTCCATCATGAACTTACACAGCAGTCCAAGTGACTAAGCTGTCCATTTTGATCAGATTTATATATAGTGACCCAACATCCAAACCTACTTGTTTAACATAGCAACTACAATATTCACCTATTTTACTTCACTGAAGCACAAATAAATGGACTGTACTTTTGATCTGATCAAGTTACTCAAAGCGCTTTACACTACAATCTGTGCCCTCATTTACCCATTCATACAGCACTCTACTAGATCTCTACAAAGACTGATCAGTGCTTAAGTGTACATTCATACACCGATGGGACACACGTCGAAGGCCATGAGGGGTTCAGTGTCTTGCCCAGGGACACTTCAGCATGTGACTGCTGGTGGAATCAAACCCCCCAACTCTTGCATTGGAGGACGACTGCTCTAACCACTCAGCCACATACAAATACAAACACAAAAACCAGCTTTTCTTGACTTGTGTGGTGATGTACGTGCACGCTAAACTTTCTGAACATGCATTTAAAAGTTGACAGACTTGGCTTGACCTCCATCATTTTTTGTTTAGTTTTGTCCTTGACGAACTCTGATAGTGGGCTCAGACCACGTACTGTAGCTCTCACTGATATTGGTCATTAAGCTAATGGAGGAACAAGCTAACAGGATTAGCACACAGGTCTTCTAAAAGGAGAGGAAAGGAAAAGAGGAAGGCACACATGAGGGACACCGCATGTCATGGCCATTTCCTAAAGTTACCAGGCTTGAGAGAGCACTCACAAACACCTGAAAAGTGATTATGCTAATAGCAGGTCTTTGCCAATATTCATAAGTGTTTATAGGTGTTCTTGGAGTGCTTTGGGGAGATGGAGGGTTGTCAGTACAGTGCCTCTTCAGAGTGCCTCAGCCGTAACTGCCTTTAATGTGATTACGACTCTGTTTATGTCATTAGGGTATTCACAGTCAGGGATTGGACAGGGGTGAAGGGTGAAGCAAGAGAGGACAGGCTGGGGGAAACGATAGAGTCACATTCTTTTGGGTCCTTTTATATTGAAGTCTTGAAAATGACATTGAGTGATAATGAGGTCACCTAAAATAAACCACATTTTAGTTAAAGATTAACATTAATAAAATTGATGATGCTTTTGCAAGTTATCAAAATTCTCGTCTGTATTATTTAAAAACTTAAGACGCATCTGTTTGGGAAATAAAACATTTATTTTGAAAGGATCTCTTTCACTTATCGACACAATCCCGTATGTGTGAAGAGATTTGTCTGGTTCAGTTATAGATGAAACAATACGAAGCACTTTACTGAAAATTCCTGTTTCACCAAAAAACAAACAAGTGTCGAAAACACCTTTTTTAAATCAGTTTTTATTTTAAATGTTAATACTTTAATTTGAATTTTTGTTAGTTTTTCAAACTACAAAAAAAACTTTTTGCTATCTTCACAACCTTACCTTTATCAGTCATGATAAAAATGTATTATGCCGTGCTAAATTTTGATTGTATTCCTTTGCAGCATTTGATATCACCCTTTGCACAAATAAAAATAAAATGCACCGACATGCTGGCTTGGGTCAACAAAAGTTGTATCAAGCATGTAAGATTAGTTATTGGGATTAGCTGCAAATCTATAAAGAGATATGATGCTCCAATCTCACTTGGCCTATTTTAATTGATTTTGTTATAAATTGAGATATATAAAAAAACTGCCAACAAATTAGGCCATAGTGTTTTATTTGGAGCTTTAACCGTATTCTTTCATAGGGAGTCCTATTATCTTTAAACTAATTTATTTGACTACAATTGTGTCTGTATCTGAACAAACTGGCTGGCCTTGACCTTCCTCCTCCCTTCAGTATCTCAGTCTGTATCTGTGTTTCTCCACCCGGGCTGCCCAGGTGGAGAAATACACTCACTTCTTTGTCTTGAATTATGGTGAGCTGAGCAACTAAGACACACAGAAAAGGCTTGTTTTACCAGCACTTGTGTTTTAGACAGACCCAAAATCAATTCAGTTCAATTCAGTTTATGTATAGAGTGCCAAATCACAACAGAAGTCATCTCAGGGCACTGCACAGAAACACACACACACACACACACACACACACACACACACACACACACATATATATATATA
>NC_056513.1:13114305-13135017 GCF_014905685.2 Nematolebias whitei | reverse complement strand
GTTAACATTATTTATCTGAGGAGCAGACTGCTTTGAGTTTAACTTCAGTGCAGACTCTCATCTTGTGCAAGCATGAAGGCGACAGTGGAAAGGAAAAACTCCCTCATGAGGAAGAAACCTCCAGCAGAACCAGACTCAGGACAAGCGGCCGTCTACTTCAACTGGCTGGGTTTGAGAGAAACAGGAAGGAGGAACAGATACACAATGGCAGGTCGAGAATCATATGTTAAAACAGAAATAGTATCAAATAAAACTATTCAATTTTAACAATTTATTTAAGGAAATTAGATCAATTTATCCTCCAGTAGTCTAAGCCTATAGCAGCATAACAAGCCAACCCTAACTATAGGATTTATCAAACAGAAAAGTTTAAGCCCAGTTTAAAACTGGACAATGTGTCAGCCTTATGGACAGAAACTGGAAGTTGGTTCCAAAAGAGAGGAGCCTGACAGATCTTCCTCCCATTCTGCTTTTGGAAACTCCAAGTATGCATGCAGTCTAGAGCAAAGTGCTCTGTTAGGAAAATATGGAACACCAAGATATCGAATATAAGATGGAGCTAGGTTGTTGAGAGCTTTGTAGGTTAGAAGTAAGATTTTGAATTAAATTTTGGATTTGACAGAAAGCAGGAAATACAGTTTGTCAAACAGAAAACCAGCAAACACTGGCTGTTGTTTGAAACACACATCTGGAAGAAGCTGACCAATAGCCATTAAATAATTCACTAATTGATAGAAACTTAAAAAGAAGGAGCACATGAAGGGTTTCTGAGAAGAGCTGTAGAGCTAAACTGAGGTTTGCAAGATTTGGAGAAGAAAGCCTGACTGGCATAAAGAAGGAGTGCAGATCTTAAGATAAAGGTCATTTTGTGTCAATCTTATTTTCTTTTATGCCCCCTAAACAAAATATGTGTGTGCTTCCTGTTTTTCATGACTTTTAGCTTTTTATGGCATACAGACCTCAACTAAGAGGCATTCTTTCATTTTAAACTCTGTTTCTTAGTCTGTCCAGATCCATTTCGTTAGGGATTTAAAACTTATGACGATGGAAACGGTGCCATTAGAAAGTTGTTGCTAGTTTTAGTGTTTGCATTTCACACTTTTGTTTAAATATTGTGTACATTGTACAGTAATGCATTTGTGTGTTTGTAGCCCACTTTTGACTTGTACATTTGTTTGAAGAAGACCTAATGCCTCAATTAGATTACCTGAAATAAAGTTAAAATAATAAAGATTCATAGCGGTCTTACAGGGTCCAGTTTAAACTAATGTAATGGCTAAAGATTTTTCTCCAGTCAAACATATTTTCCACTTTTCTTTCCCTCCTCCTTTATGCCTTCCCTTGAGAATTGATAAGAGCAACCGTAGAACCAAGAGTTGCTTGGAGCCACTCAAAAAACCTTTATGGACAGATGGAACGCACACAAGGACCAATAAATGCATGCACCATACAAGTGTGTGTGTGACGTTGTAGCCATACCCTAACTGATATGCGCACATTTTCAATAAATGCATGACTTTGTACGTGTTTGAGACAATCATTTCAAAATTAGCATTAGCGATGCCTACTCTGTTTCCCTGTGTCACCTGGCTTTTTAAAAATCTTTTCTCAATTGAACTGACTTTGAACCGGCCATGCTCCCACTCATCTATCCATGCATCCATCTCTTTCTTCATCTATCGTTCGAGCCATCCATTCTTTTATTGAGAATAACCCCAGCTGTACAGCTTGGTGCTTGGGTGCGACTCAGGCCCAGCAGGCCTGGGCCTGCTCTCTGCTGCTCTCCACTTGCTCTCTGCTTACAAGGGACAAGGGGTGTTTGCACACTATTGTTTCTCATCCTAGCTCTAATGGTACAGTGAAAAGACCTCTGGGTCTCTAAGCTTAACCAGTCTAATTAAATGGACCGTCACTTATGTAAGCGTCCACAGAGATTATTTATTGAGTTGGGATCTGCTTCACAGGATCAAACCAGTGTCAACAAAAGCCAATGCTCAGTGGACAAGGAATTAAATAAAGGAGAGGAATCAAAGAAATTTCAAACCGCCAAGTGTCACTTTAAGCACACATATCCAGGTACACAAGAAGACTTAATCAAGCAGGAGTATTTTTGGACTCAGGTAATATCCCAGATGGGTGAGAAGTCTCTGAGCACTTAAGAGGGGAAATGTGAATAGCATTCTGTCAAAGAAAATATATGTCTCAATACCTACAGCTTAGGGGGAGGAGACCAGAGTGTGGTAATGAAAGAATATAGTGCAATGCAAATTCAATACATTAAATAATTCAAAGCAAAGCAACTCTTTTGGTCTATTTATTATCAAAAACCATCCTACAACACTCAGATAAGTGTGTCATTCCTGTTTAAAATGCTTTGACAAGATAGTCTTCTTATGACATGAGGCCAGCAGCCTGAGCTTCACTATCTCTGCATAGCTCAGCTTATGACAGGCTGCCATCCCTGCAGAAAGGATGGAGGGGGACCAGGGAGGTCGACTAGCTGCACATTTCTGCATAAATCTCCAGATAGATAGCATCAGGAAAAGAGAAACAGGGGAGGGAGGCCAGCAAGCAGTGAAGGATGATAAGGCCCCCAGGGCAGGGCATTCGACACTGTCAAAACCGTTTCGTCCCTGGCTATTGGACGAGTGGAGCGCGTTATTAGCCAGCATACCATATGCCAGGACGCGATTCGGCTTCACCGGAGCATACAGTGCCCTGTGTCTGACCTCTCCTCCTTCCTCCTCCTTGACATGCAGGGAGATGGACAGAACATCACAAACGTCACATAGAAAAGGACAACAGAGATCTGAAGTGTGTACAATGCCTTGATCCACAGCAGCTGGAGGAATACAAGGCCCTAATGGAAACTGTAAGAAAATAACTACAGAATTTATTGCAAATTTTGCTAAGAGCAACAGTCTACCAGCTTCAAATCATTACAGTAATATTTGACCTGAAACAAAAAAATGTTTGAGCTGTAAATTCATGTTTACACTTCTGCTGCATCTGTCTGTTAGCTTACTGTAATATGTCACTTCAAATATACACTATTAATCCCAATGGGCAACTAAGTATTGTCGTAGCTCATCATCCTGGTTTCATTCAAGAGTTGCCATTGATGCTGGTAACTGTGGGTAGGAAGGATCTCCTGCAGCAAATCATAAGAATCTGGCCACAGATACTGATCCGTCCACCTGGATCCAGCTTGCTGTCAGATCTGGCGGGCCTCTCGGTCCTCCTGGGCAGCAGGACTGCCCGAATGTCGGGCAGAATTCCTCCCTGAGCGATGGTCACTACTCCCAGGAGTCTACAGAGTTCCTTGTCGCCATGGACAGACAGCTGAAGGTGCCGAAGGATGATCCCGGTCCTCCCATTGTCACGAGCCGAGTTTCCCACCAGCTCCTGGATCTCGGCGGTCAGGTACTCAAGCACAGCCGACAGGTGGACGGGAATTCATCCACAGCACCTCCTTTTCAACTCATTTGGGATTTGGGACTGTAGTTGAGCTATTTGAGCTTTCAGATGTTAATCAGCAGTTCCTGGTTTAAAAAAAAAAAAAAAAAAACCTTGTTGTTACGCATAACAAATGCCCCAAAGTAAAAAGGTTTCAGTAAAAAACTTCCAGCTGCACAGCATCCGATACCAGAGGAAATAATCATCTGAAAAAAGTGATTTACATCCAGAAAAAAAGAGGAATTAAAGTTTTTAAAAGCTCAGATAACTCAGAATGAATGTAACAGAGCTAATCCAACATGCAGCCACCCTGAGTGGCGCAATTCATGAATGTCATAAACCTGTAAAGAAACATGGATGTAAAATGTCATCTTCTTAAGTTTTGGAGTCTTGCTCATTCGAGATGACTGCCACAGCTCAGCAACCTTAGCAAACACAAATATGACTATGACTCACCAGTGTTGTAGCTATCCAGCTAAACTTTAGAATGGTAGTAACTAAAAACCCTCCTCAACAAAAAATGGAAGTACATCGCATGATACCTCACATCATCACAAAATGGTGCTTCATGTCATTTTCACAGTTTGGCCAAAACAGCTATAACTCCATCTCCTTTCATCAATAAGATGAGCTTAGTTCAAACATTTTGGTGCGAAAGTCAGCGGGCGATATACATTACTCCAAGGAATGCAAGGCCTTTAATGTAAAGTTTGATTTCTTAATTCTTTATGTTTAAAGAAAGTTGAGCTTGCATAAAAATACTTTATTAATTGAAAGAGGAATAAAAAAAAGAGCCAAATAAAAGTTAAAATGAAGAGGTGTTGGTAATGAGGTAGACATATCCTCTGAAGTTCAGGTACAGACATGTAGACAGATGTTTGAACTGATGGAAGATCGGACATTTACACACCTAACTGCACACATTGTGACACAATCACCAGTCTGTCTGACTGAGTGAAGACTAATCATTTATTCTTGCTCTCTATCCCTCATGCCGTCTTTAAGCTTCCTCGTTACTCCTCTTTCCATTGTGATATTTTTTAACACACTCTGATGACAGCACTGCAAAAGGTTAAAGTGGGTCATTTTACAATAACACACACAAACACAGTTTCTCTCCCATCTCTTATTCTTTCATTCCTAGCATTAAAGGAGTGTGGAAACATCATCAAATGCCCTAAATGTTTATCTTAGCTTGTTTCTTTATGCACACTGACACTAACCAGGTGGGGATACTCTGCTGACCTCCTTTAAAGGTGTTAAGATCTCAATAACAACCATTCTGACACAGTAAAAAAGAAAGACAGTGATTGTTATCATTACTGAAGAGCAGTACACATGTCCATAAAACAGGTTTTGGGTTTTAGTTTTATGACATTTAGCCCTTAAATACCATGTTTCTTTTGCAGTGGCACAATGAACTGAAGATGTTAAGAAATTAATGAATAAAATAATTGTTTGTTCCTGAACATGCTTGTAGTTGCCCCAGAAGCTCTCAAAGAACGGCCATCTTTTGAATACCAGTGAACAAGGACTGTTTTAAACATGCGGTTATTTTTCACCCCATCCCAGCACCTCAGGGCGAGAGGACCAGGGCATGTGAGCCTGGGCCAACTATAGCAGCTCGTTATGCGCAGGAGCCTCAAGGCATTGTGAAGGGACACGGCACTTTGAAACAAGAGGGCCAGTGTTACAGTATCCCCAGGCTCGGAGCTGTAGCGGCTGAGGGTTTAACACGCGTCCTATCTGGTGTGTGTGACTGTGCACACGTTGATCGAGTGGTTAAGGATGTTTCAATAGCCACTCTTTAGATCATGGGTGTCTCAGGGTCAGATGTACCGTAGCTCAGAAAATTAGTTTTCACTGCAACTATGAGAATTATGGTGATAGAAAAAACTGACTAAAGTTCAGGGTATTATTTTTTGTATTAGCATCACACATGCTTATGTTACTGAATCCAGAGCTAATACCCGCAAATATTCTTTAATAGGGGACTTCCACAAACAGTGAGACTTCAGTGCCACAGCCCACTGACATCCATTGATCCAACCCTCCATGTTCAACTCCATTATTAATTCATCGAGGAGAAAACTGTGCTGGGCCAAACCTTGATTAAAATTGCAAAACGGCCTCCTGTTCAGCCTTAATTCAAACTCTTGAAGACAGTTATAACAGAAGAAAGAAGAGACATGAAGGAGCAAAGAAGTGGTCAGTCAGCCAAAGTTACATGCAAGTGTTCCCTTCTTTGCGTCATGTTAATAAAGATACAATAAAGTTGACAATAAAGTTACGACTATTCCGTATGCATGACATTATTCTATGTTTGTTATTTTGAACAAAAGTGACTGCAATGACTGGTATTTGTGTTGCATTTTACATTGCAGAATACCTTTTTGCAACGTCACAAAACTCTGTGCAAGATTCATATAGTGGGAAAAGCTGGCCAGACTTCACACAATATTCATCTTTGAGTACCAGATACTAATTGAAGACATGCGGTCTGATCAGCTTTTCTGGTGGTGAAGAAATGGTTAATAAAATGGTGGACAATACAAGACAAGAAAAGAGCCAAAAAAGGAGTTTAAGATAGTTATAAAGAGAGCATGTGGATCATTTTTTCTAAGTCTCCCAGGAGGTGTGTCAGGAGCGTGCATCGGTCCAAGCAGTAGTGAGTGTGATATTAATTAAGGTATCCAACCTGTAGGTTCCATTGTGCACAGCTGTAGAGCATAAATCAGGCTTTTAACAAGGCTAGGGTCCTAAGAGCTCAAATGCTGGAATGCTACATACTTAGCCATGCCAAAAATCTGTCTGGGACTACAACCTTATAGATCACTATGCTTATTAGGATATTAGGGATACTGAAAACTACCCTGAGGTGAACAGGAAGGGCAGACAAGGCATAAGGGCAAAACAGGAAGGTGGCCAAAAGAGGGAAAACAGTTGTTTCCAACTATCAGTAAGTTTAAGTAAACACATGGTTGCAGTCAGGCATACAGGCTACACTACAACAAATCCTGTTAGTTTTTATAAAGGCTCTATAAAACCCAAAGACAACCTGAGCTAAAAGGAAATAGATCAAGATGTCAGTAAGCAAACGGGCAATGATCAGAAATTTAAAACGCACAATTTGGATAAATTCCAGAAATAGCATTTGGACCTAAAAAAAATCTTATTGTGGGAAATTTAAAGGAATTCTGACAGCCTTCAGTGATAGTACAGTATACTTGATTTAAAGACAGCCGCAGGACAGGACACACACGTGAACATGTGGACTGAATGGCTGGTTCAAAATCCAACACAGTCCACGTCCTTCGAGCCATCGGCTCTTCACAGAAAAAGGCCCATGGGCTCAAACATTCCACAACAGGCAGTGGCAAGACGCACTTACACAAACACACACACACATACAAAGCTTATAGGCAGTCATGGTGAAAATGAACACATTTACACTTGAGGAAACATAAACTCTGCTAATCCAAAGCCTTAAGCTGACATTTATCTACTTTGGATAACACTAAAATTACCTAACATGATCAATTACTAACCAATATACAAAAATGTTTGTGTTAATGTGTATTCTAATTTTGGGTCTAATCAAAGAGCTTCTGCATAAACGGATCATGAACATGAGTTTACAACTGCTTACTTACAACTTAAACATTGTATCCCAAACATCCCACTTCTGACACCAATGTAGCTGTTTTTTTTGTTTTTTTTTTGTATAATTTCTTCTATTTACTTTTCATTTTATATACTTTTTACATGATTGTCTACTAGTGATGCACAATATTATCGGCATGGTATTGGTATCGTTAAATATTGGACATCGGCCATTCCATCCAAAAAACTCACTGATATAAAAGACTTCTGTTTTAGGTTAATTTTTAATTTAAGAAACTGTCAAGTATATCTATTAATGCACTACTACATATGCACTTTTCACTTGTCACTTGTGAACAGGTTGAGTTTAGATTTGTGAAAATGTACAAATTTGCACTGTTCAAGTGTTGTCATTGTGTTAGAGAGAGTAAATATGAATAAATTTGACATTAAACATAATCCAAGTTGAAGTGCTACATCATTTTCAGACCCCTTTTTGGTATCAACATTTGATAGCAGGCCAAATTATCAAAAACAGAATAATGTAGTATTTTAATCCCACAGCAGAGAAAGCTATGTAGTCTTTGTAAGTATGTCTATAGGGGAAAAATATTGGTATTGGTTATAACATATCGGCATATCGGATATCGGCCAAAAATCCAATATTGTGCATCTATATTGTCTACTGTTGTCTGTACCTCATCTATGTTCTTTGTTTAAAACAGGTCTCTCTTGTAAATGAGTCCTCAAAATTCAATTAGACTAACCTGTATAAGTAAAGGTTGAATGAATGAATTGTATCTTGCAAAATGCAATGAAGTGAAGCATCACCAATGTGCAACAAACAGTTTTTCTAAATTCATTAACACATCTAGTCAAAATTTAAAAAAGTAAAAAAACATCTATGTCAAACAGGTTGTCTTTCCCACTCTCTTTTTTTCTCCACGGCCATGTCAACAACACAACCCTGACAGGAATGCAGCTACCCCCCCCCCCCACCCTCCCGCCAATATGAACTCAGGTTCTCGAGATCCACCCTGTCGTCTTAAAAGGAACTGACAACCCCCTGAGTGACACAGAGGTTGAAGGGGCAGCAACCCCAGCGGACTGCTTGTGTTGCATTCCGAGAATTGAACTTTGTTTGCACAAGGTCAAACTGTAATGACCCTATGTGCTCATTCCATACATGTTCAGCTGATATGGAGTACAGAAAGTCCTGAGAGGCCCGAGAATGCTTAGGAGACAACCTGGCAGTTTTCTCATGTTGTGTACCATTTTACACTGTCTTGATGTAAATGGAGAAAATATATATATATATATATATATATTTTAACTCCTAAAAAAATATCCCTCATCGCACTGGTCCAGTTTGAACTTCCATACAGTAAACCGAGATATAGCTGATGAAAATGGAAATAAATATCAGCGAAAGAACAAGAGCGTTATCTAAAGAGAAAAGGGTGTAGCTCGAAGGTGTCAAGAATAGCATTAAAAGCTGTGAAGAGGAGAATAAGAAAAGAAAAAAAAACAGTGGTGGACAGCTTCACACCGGCGCGCACCATTCTAGATTACATTAGTGGCAGCTGCTTCCTTTGTGCAGTTTTATGGCCAGGCCCCTTGAAAAAGCTGCTAAAATTTCATTTAATCTGCTGCAGAAACTCAAGTGTCTGTCAGCCTCTCAAACGAGGGAGACTAAAAGCACCACGCTCATGTAACTAAGGCAAAATAATGTTAATAATATCTCTCTTAGTAGCCTGACAAGCTGACATTTTGTGTAACCAAAGAGGGCTTGCCAACCTCACTGATGCATGGGAAACTGGCCTGCCCTCCGAATCCGGGCACAGGTCTCTAATGGTGGGTCCCTCCTGATGCCCCATTTATCTTCATCTCCCTATTCATTCTTCCGAGTCATTAACTTATAAACTATCCATGAAAAATAATGTTATTTAGTTTTTCACTATCCGTAAAAGCAGATGATAATGCAGCTACTCGTTAAAAAAGATAAAATGATATGGTAGAACCTGATTTGTGCTTTATCAAATAATGTAGAATAAGGTCAAACTCTAATTCCCTTTAATTTTTAGAACAAATACAATTGGTAACTCGTACCAATCTAAATTTATTTGTGCTGAATAATACTATTTTTCTTGTAGATCTGAGACATGCTTAAATGTGATCTATAAGGGTAAGATCTTCTGCACTCAAACTATGAACAACAATGTTTAACTAGAAAGTTCCTGGAGAAACTTTGATGAGGAATGCCACGTTGTGGCCATTTTAAAGTTTTGATTTGACAGTACTATGTGTTTGGGTTCGCTCTCACCAAATATCAGATTAAAATATTTTTTAAATAGCTGAGTTATCGTATTTTTCCCCTTTTAGCTAAGGTGGCCATCTTGAATTTTTCATTTGCATTAGGCATGCATAACAATTCGCTCTCAGCTAAGACCATACCAAATTTCAGTTCAATATCTCAAAGGCTGACTATGTTATAGGCAATTTTGAGTTTTCAAAGGTAGCTGTGGCGACCATCTTGAATCAAAATGGCTCCATTAGTTAATCAGTGTTTTGTTCAGAGACGTCTCCACTCTAGGTCATGTGACCTCACTGTGGCAGTTAGACGGTGTGAAGAGTTCTGTCATTGTTTTTCAAAGAGAAATATGGTGGCTTTGTTAGCAAATTACGTCGCCAAGGTAACTTGAAACGCCAAAAAACGTAAGAGCACACATCACGGTGGAAAGGCGGTCGTTTCGATATAACATTTGTGGGGGTACACATTGTGGTTTGGGCCGCATTAAAGTCGACGGAAGAGTAAAATATAAAGTTAAGAAACCCTTTTCAGATGGATAATAATAGGTGGCTGCCTTTCTAGGCATTCCCCAATAAATGTTATTCAAGACTAAAGGTTATGAACTGGCCTTGTGGGCATTAAAGTCTAAATTAAACTAACTCAGAAGGATGAGTATGAGTAAAAGCTAAACCAACAAAGTCCATGCTCAATAATCCAGGTATAAAATCCATCAATTTTCAGTCAGGTCATCTGGACATTTTTTTTTTTTTTTTGGTGCTGAAACATTTCACCTTCCATCCAGAAGGTTTTATCAGTCAAGGAAACACACAACACAAAACTGATTCTTCCCCTTACTCCTCCAAAGTGGAACAAACCAGTTATGTTGGTGCTAAGATGGTCTCTTTGGCACGCCCTCTCCTCCGGTGCCAGCCCTTTTCCTCGTCAACAGTCATGTCAAACTGGTTCAAAACCAACAAAGTCCATGCTCAATAATCCAGGTACACAATACAACAATTTTCAGTCAGGTCATCTGGATAGTTTTTCTTTTTTTTTTTTTTTGTTTTGTTTTTTTGTGCTGAAACGTTTCACCTTCCATCCAGATGATTTCATCAATCAAGGAAACACAAAACACAAAAAATTTGCAAATTTCCAAAGTTGCAGTGTTACTCGTTAAAAAACAAATTTTGGATCTTTGTTGTCAACTTCTTCTGCATCCCAGATACCCCATCGTACACCAAGTGAATAAACTGTTGCCATGTTAGCCTGACATGTATGAAGTTATGAGAGTTGAGCTAACTGACAGAAAGGAGTGGCACAGGCAGTGGTTAGGGGCACTTTCCTTCCTGATCTTTGGGTTCACGCGTCCACATGCATCCTTGTACATTTCATTCAGATTATGAGAAGATTTTTACCCTCTACAGTAAAACCAGGGTTGAAATTTAAGAGAAAAACAAAACAAAAAGGAGAAGCGGGTGCAAGGGGCCCCTTATTTTCAACCTCAGATGAAAAGATGGCAGGGGTGAGGAAAATCCAGAGGGGTGGAGGGAAACGAAGGGAGTGAGAGGATAGAGCATCAGGCACTGGAACTCAGGGGAGGGGTGCAGTTTTGGGCTGCTTGGTCAAGATCTTCTCTCCATCTGTTTCAATAGAGCGGATCACAGATGATGAAAGTAAGCTGCAGTGACTTTTTATCCCTCCGGAACAGGTTACACTGCTCATCCACTCAGGATCAACTTTAAGTGACTGACATTGCCGCGTGAGAACAATGAAGTAAGGCTGACCTTTGTTCATGTCTTGCAAAGTAGACAGATGTTCCGTCTGTCAAATCCATACAGATCAAAAAGTTATAAAAATGTGCAACGCATGTCTGACACGCCCGTTAAACTTACTGAGTTAGTGGCATTTCTGCAAGCTCTAAAGCAGGGCTATTCAACTGGAGACCCGGGGGCCAAATCAGGCCCACAGGTGAGCTCAGGTCGGCCCACGAATGGGTTCATTTTTAAACAAAACTAGATTTTAAATCATAAAACAAACTTACTTGATGAGAATCATTGCTGGATGAAAGGAACCTGAGCTCTTGGCTTTCATTAACTGTTGGCCCCAGAGCAGCTTAGTATAGCCATAGCCCTGCTCTACGGTTTGTGGAGTCAGTAGCATTTCTGCCAATGCCATCATTAATTAAAGTGCGTTGGGATTATACCTCGACTAGAAAAAGAAGCTTTACTTTGAGAAACAGCAGTTGTACATTGAAGAAAGATTCAAATTATTATTATTATTATTTTAAATCATACTTTGGAAACAGCAAGATGCAAAGTCTTGTGAATAACTCAGCTGACCACAACACATATGAGCTCAATATCTGTAAAATTGACCATATTTAATATGTATGTATGTATATATATATACATGTGTGTGTGTGTGTGTATTCTGTAGGCTAAAATTGATCAGCTGTGGTATCCATATTGAACTGAATCAACTCCAAAAGTTAATTAGTTGTAGATTTATACTTGATTATTGTTTTCTGAAAGTTTCAATAAAATACCTTCAGTGGTTCAATATATTTTTATAACAAACAGACACATGATCACATGTAAAAACATGTTCACCCTAACTAGGCGTCTTTCACCTGAGTGATAAACATGTTGCTTTTTTACGTTTAAAATTGACAAATCCAAAAGGTGTTTTCAATTCAGTTCAGTTTTTTTATATAGCTGCAAGTCACAACAGAAGTCGTCTCAGGGCACTGAACAGAAACATTCATATATGTAAAAATAACAAGTTAAATGACTAAATATACTAAATATAAATAAGGTTTGAGCATATATTTTAAGATTTCTTGATTATTCAATTGCTAAGAACAATTATTTCACGAGAGCGATGACAAAAAAAAAAATGCTTAGCCGTTTCCTCTTTAAAATGTAAAGCTGTATGCAGGGGTATTAATTTTAATGCGCGGGGGTATTAATCTTAATGTGCAGTGGTACTATTTTCCCATCTCATTCATCTAACAAAGTAAACAGAATAAAAATAGCCGTTTGTAACTTAAATTACTTTCCCAAGAAGACACAATTATTAATTAAAATCAATGAGGTTCATTTATAAAAGCATCTGACTCAAAAAATGTTAATCGGCATTAACCCACACCACAGCTGTATAAAAAAACATTGTTTCAAAGGCCTTGAAATGTGAAAAAGAAATAAGAAACTTGAAAGAAGGCAACACGGATAAAAAAAAAAAGTGCTAATGAAGTCATGGAAAGCAGTAGGAGGGTGAGAGGGGTACACAAGGGCAAATTAACCTTTTTAATTGGAGAGTGGTAGCCCTCTTTGGAACCTGCAGTTGGATCCAGAGCGCTGACAGATGATGAGAGGGAAATGGCAGACCTATTACAGGCAATCTGGCCCCACAACTTGGCAGATGACTGCAGTACCAGAGCCTGGGGAGAACAGGGCATGTCCAGCACGGAAAGCGCTCCCTGCCAGACTGCTCACTGAAGGAGCCGCTTCAATAAAGGTATAAACAGAGAACGGTTATCGTGGCACTTTGAACCATGGGGTAAGGGTTGTCATAGGGAAGCCTAGTTTTTTTAATGTGATAATATGCCTGGTCAAAAAGAGAATGGGTTTTCTTTAATGAAAGGGAGGAAGAACCAGAAGAGAAGAGGGCCAGAGAGAGTGGTGGAGATTAGCAAACGCACTGAAAAATTCACGCAACGTTTGAGTTTACCTGTTTTTGTACTCATGCACACAACCCATTTTAAACCCAGTGCATCTGCCCCGTGCTCACAGAGGACCTAGATGCATAAGAAACACATCAGAGAGGATAACTTCCTGCCTGTCTGTGAGTTTGGATGTGAGCACTGTGTTTATGTCTGAGGAAACAAGGAAAACAAACATCAAGGTCAGAGATGCTGGAGCCCATCCAAGCAACAGAAAGCCTTCGTTTTAACACAGCCGCCCACCTGAAACATTGGCAGCAGGGTTTAATTTTAAATATCTGGATGGTTATAGGTTAAGATCAAGGAGCCTTGTCCAAATGGAGACGCTACCTTTGTTAAATTGTTTGTTCCTTGTAAACACGTTACCGTTTTAAAAAATGTTTTCATCCACACAGAAACGCTGAAAACAACCCACCCACTGCAGTTACTGCGCTAATGTGGAGCAGATTCAAACTGTAAACTGTGACTTGGCTGTGCTGCTGGTTGTCCATGCTGCTGATTTAGTTCATGCTGCTGTATTCATTTGTACCCATCTGCTCATATAGACTCATGTTCAGGCTGCTGTTGTTACGCTATAACATTTTGCATTATTAGTGTTTAACATATATCTTAGATTTTTTTTAGCGTATCATTTGGCATTCGTTCAGCGTATATCAGTGTATATTTTAGATCCTTACATGTTGTTTATTTCTATACTTTATATTGTTGCCATTGTTGAGTGTAACTGGGACCCTGTGTTCATAACTTCGTTCCACCTCATGTACCACATGTGGTGAGAACGACAATAAATCAACTTGAACTTGAACTTGAAATGTAGAAAAGTGAAGTTGAGGATGGCAAATACAAGAGCAAAATCTGAATATTTTTCTCTGAATTAACAACAAAGTGTAAGTTTGCGTTACATTAAATTGTTAGTTCAAATCTGTCAACATAGTTGACATTTTCAGGCTGAATATCCACCAAGAGATGAAGGGAAACATTTCCCTCATAATATCTCAAGGGTAATATACAAGGATTTTTCTGTATTTAAAAAACATGTGTTTCCAACACAAACATTTTCTGTCATTATTGGGCTTGTAGGTTAGGAAGGACATGTTTAAGTTTTCCACAAAAGAACGACGCAGTTTAAGGATTTTTAGAGCAGACATAGCCACTTAAGGCCCGAGGGCCAAAAGTGGCCCTTGGACAATCTCCATCAGGCCCCCAATATCCTTTGTTTTAAAAAAAACAACTTTAAAATAAAGACTGATAAAATTTCTCAACAAGACTTATGGAAATTTAAATTAAACATCTTTTGCAAACTTAAAAAAAAAAAAACACTTTTTAAGTCATTATATTTCCAAAACTAGACTGAACCTTAAAGACTTCTAAACACAAGTATATAACTTTGTTTAGCATATTTCTTCTAACACATATACTGTAACATATTAAACTAACATGAATAATATGTTGTCATAAGAGCCAGTTTACAGAATATGTCTTATATTCCTAGAGTATATTGGAAAGACATGTTTTATAAAGCATGCTAACTATGCTACAATAAGAAAAAGGCCTGAAAATGGTCTTCTAGATTATCAGTCATAAAGAAAATGTATTTTCCAATTATCTTGATTTGACTGCTTTAAACATGTTGATAAATGGTAAATGGACTGAACTTATATAACACCTTTCTATCTTATCAATATACTCAAAGCTCTTTACAACACAATCTGTGCCCTCATTTTTCCATTCATACAGCACTCTACTAAATATATACAAAGACTAATCAGTGCTTTATCACATTCATACACTGATGGGACACACATCAGAGGCAATGAGGGGTTCAGTGTCTTGCCCAGGGACACTTGGGCATGTGACTGCAGGTGGAATCAAACATCCAATTCTTGCATTGGAGGACGACTGCTCTAACCACTCAGCCACAGCCGCCCCTTGATGTGGTCGTTTGCGAAAAAAAAATGTTGCCCATCTCTGGTTTAGAAGCGCCTAAAATGCCATTTCCATATTAACACAAGGCAAAAATGAAATTTAAAAACAACAAAAAATACACTATTTCCATGTGGACAGGGGCTCAAAGACACTTTATAGTTCAACAGTACAAGTAAGGGATGATTCTTCAGCTCAAACCTGAAGTACCACAGGAACATATTGGGACGTGTGCTCAGTACACTATCATAAAGTAAAAAGGTTTAAAGACAACGATTTCACTCGCCAGCCTTTTCACGCATTGTCTCACTGTCCAGCAGACAGTTGGACAAACCATAATCCTGATGCCTGCACTCTTAACGCTGACCTCGTTAGGCAGACGTTCATGGACAACTCTAGGTCATCTCCACTAAAACAAAGAGGAACCAGTCATTATCTTAGCTCTTCCATCTCGTTTCTTTATCCCTCTGTCAGTCCATCACTCAATCCACACATTCTCTTTTTTTTTCTGTCTCTCTCTCTGTCCATCTGTCTTGAATTATGTATTCTAATGCATTTAGAGTGAGGCCCAAAGTGGCAGACCACACTGGACTGCTTTTAGTTATGGCGTGCCTTGCTGTCCAAAGGATCACAGGAAAGCCCGTAAAGTCTCGGCTCTTCATGTCCGTGTGCGTGCGCACGCTTTTTATGCAACGTATCTTTGAGCATCATCTGCCCGAATCGCATGCGTTTAACTCTCACTTGCAGATCCTTCCATCACTCTCTCTCGTCTTTTCATCTGCCTCTGTCCACACACACACCAATACACCAGACACATGGCCGGAGAGAGCAGACAACCATCTGGGAGCAGTGGCCGGCTTTGTCTGGGGGGAGGCTGTGTGGGGTGAAAGCACCAACAAGACCCTCTTTTTTAATACACGCACACATAAACTATATACACAACCCTTGCAATAGCCCCCCCCCCCACCCCCACCCCTGTCACCCTCCCCATCCAACTGCTCTAAGTGTGAGAGCTCTTCTCATACAATCTGCACATATACATATGCAAATTAGCAGGGGGCATTATAAAAACAGCCATCACACACACACAAGCAAGAAATGTAGCTGGCCTCTGCACCAACGTGTCCGTACCAGTGTTTTGAAAAAGAAAACACATATTTCTCAGAAACAAAGCGAGATCTGAAAGGCTGGCAGAAAAGGGGCAAGATGAAAAGAAAAAGGAGAACCTTCTCTATAAAAAAAACTAATCTGAGCATGTGTGAAATACATGCAAATGGGATTGCATGCATTTACATGCAGACACACATGACAGACACACAACCATACATTATCTATGTTTGCCCCGTAGCATGCATATGATTTATACCTAACGACGCCCTCCATCCTTTGACTCAAGATGTCATAACATCTGTCTTCCGTCCTCTGATTTAACAAAACTCACCGTTTTAGATATAACACCTTATTTTATATAATGTCCACATGCATTCATTCAAAAATGGACTAAAGAGTTAACCAAAAAAATGAGGAGGGATATATGATATGAACTGAATGAAGTTACTGAGCTGCACTTGAACTTTTAACTCCTTTGTCTGGTGTCTTTTGTCATTATCAAAGACCTCAAGTCAGGGAGAACAGGTAAACAAAGGAGGGCCGAAAGACAGTGAATAGAATGAGGAACAGACAAACAGACACATGCGAGAGCTGGAAAGTCCCGTCTGCTTTGGTTTGGGTCATTTGGTTTGGATTATTTATTTTGCTCTAAAAAAAATTACACTACGACAGCATGTTCAAAACTCTAACGTTCAAGTCAGTAATGAGATTACATTCAAATTAAATAAATACATTCATGAAATATTTAGTGTAAAATTGGACTTAGGCTATTTAGTTTTAAAATACTGCAGTAATATGCTTGAAGTTTCTTGAAAAATCTAAAAAAATACTTTAAATAAAACTAGGGCTTTGTTGTCTTTCTGTAGTTAGATTGTAATTTAAGTGCTTAAAATAATAATGAACAGTCTATTGTATAGAATCAAACGATTTATAATGAGAAATGAAACATTTTTACAGACATTTGCTTTCCAGAAACATCTAAAAAAAGTTGTTTAAGTGTCGAGTAAACAGAGTAATAAAAGGTTTTTCGCCCACGTGGCTCAAGAAGCCTTTATGTGCCATGTTCCATATCAAATTCTTTCTCCCAGTTTTCACCACTCTCGTGTTTGCTGTAATGTTTTCGGTACACAATGGCCGCCATGGTGTTAAGCTCATGTTGTCCCATCAAGAGCGAAGCACCAATAACAAGCCGACACTTTTCTGTCCTCTTCCCGCCCTGTTTACGACCAGTTCCACTGGTCTCTCGCTTTGCTCCCACGCTCCCTCGCTTCTTTCTTTTCACTTCTGCATTGTCCTGTGCCCTCAGGTTAGAGGTTGGCTCTGTTTCCGACACTGAAGCCTGGAAAACGGAGGAGCGGGACGAGAGGGCGAGAAAAGGAGTGAGAGGAGAGCGAGAGGAGGGCCCCGGCGATGGGGCCTGTCCGTCTTCCTCCTTCGGCCCGCCTGGCTAACCAGTCTGAACTGGTTTTGACATGTAGGTGAACCAGAGACGTGTCCTCTTTCGCCTCTGGACAAAAAAAAAAAAAAAAAAATCATGGTGACATTCCATCTATAGGCAGCAGGTACTAGGTGTGTGTGTATGTGCGTGTGTGCATTTTCCTGTGTGTGTGTGTGTGTCTGCCTCCCAAGACCTTTGAGGCCTGGATCATTGCCAAGTTCATCTGTTAATGGACAGCTACTAGGAGAGTTTCCCCATCCCCCACGTTCCCCGCTCGCTGTCTCTGCAGCAGCCGTGCCTGCTCACGACCCCCCTTAACCTCCCCAACCTCCCCCACCACCACCACCACCACCACATATAGGCCTGTTCAGATAGGCCTAGGCTCTCCCTCTTCCTCTACCCCTTTTCTCCTCCTCCTTCTCCTGAAAGCTATATCATTTCCTTTCTCCCTTTTCCCCCTCCTCCTCCTTTCTGACCCCCCCACCCCCCACCCCCACCCCCTACACTCCGTGCTTCTCCCATTCAAGATAAACAGAGTGCTTCAAGTTCAGGAGACACCCTGGGACCCTTTAACAAAGCCATCTATCATGCTGTCTGCTTTGGACTCCTTGGGCTATGTGGGCTCTGCTGCTGCTTCCACGCCCGTCTCTCAGTCCAGAGCGTGGACAGGCTGGACACGGACGAGCCAACGTGCCAACTAACGCCAACTGGCTGCTTTTACAATCTGATCCCGAGCTGGACAATTTCTCCATTGTGTCTTTGGTCTCTCCAAGATCTCGGTAAAGAAAGAGACTGAAACCCCCACTTCACGAAACAACTCTAAGACCATTGGCCAACGACATTTGGAAGAAAGTCGTCGTAGGAGTGTCGAACTCAGTTACCCAAAGGATCCAAAATTTAAAAACTTTGTCTGAGCCATGGGTCACTTTCAGCTGATACATTAACTCGAGTCAGATAACCGATATATTTTCTTCCTTGCAGGTTCATCAACAAGAATTTGATGGGTCTCACTTGACCTTGTGTTCACATCACTCTTTCCACAGCAGAGTTAATAATGATAGAATGATCCAGTCTTCTTTCTGGCTTCAAAGTTAGTCACCTGGCAAGACAATTCTACACTTAATGATGTATTTATCAGTTGTTTTAAAGAAAAAAATAGAAGATATATAATATTTTATATTTAAATGATCACCTTGGGGGACCAGATTTGGCCCTCGGCTCTTGAGTTTGACATACCGTATGTGTGAGGTATATGCAAGGGTTCTCATTTTCCTTGTTTGAATCAAAAGGCTCATGGTCTTGTCACTTTGTTCAAAACAACTGGGATTTTCTCTCAAAATAGTCAAAGAGTGGTGGCAGAGGCATTTCTGTCCTAAGAGAACTGAAGCAATATTTTCACACGTTGCTCATACGCTTTTCTAAAAGTAAACAAATATTTATTATTAAAAACTGTCCCAAATCTGCCTATCTTCATTTCTAAAGTGTACTCTAAAAATTTAATTAAAAACATGGGGGAAGCTGATGATATGGGTACAAAGCAGGATACCACTTTATAATAAGGCTCCCCTTATAGATGGCTAATAAATAGTTTATAGATACATTATTAATTACTCTATATACACTTTATAAATCATTAATAACTGCTTACTATGCATTAATTAAGGGCGAGAAGGAGACAAAACTGACCAGTTTCTTGCCAAATAGTGAGCCAAACCTTATAAGTATTTACAATTATAGATACTTATAATGCAGTGATAAAGTGCAATATTGTATGCTAAAGAAATAGATTTACAAATGCTTACTGTGCTTACAAGGTAGTTACTTAGTCTGAAATGTTTAATATAACAACTCTAGATGAAATATAGAGGTGAACGGATTTGGCTCACTTTTTGTCAAGAAACTGGTCAGTTTTGTCTCGTTCTCACCCTTAATTAATGCATAATAAGAAGTTATTAATTATTTATAAAGTGTTTATAGAGGAATTAATAACATAGATATAAAATATTTATTAGCCATCGATAAGGGGAGCTTTATTGTAAAGTGGCACCCAAAGCAGAACGATGTGGGGTTCGATGTGAGCAGAGGGAGACAAAAAAAAATAATGTGTGCGATCCAAAATGCAGTTTTGTAAACCAGGCAAGCCATGATTTTCAAAAACTGGCAGTAAAATTTTCCCATTCAGTTGATTGCAGATGCTTAGAATTTAGTGAGGCAAGAACGGTAAATATGTTTTATCTCACAATACCGAGTCAAGTTTGAGCTAGTCTCCAGCAGTCACAGCTCACTGACGGCTTTGAACACAAAGTCTGCACTTCATAAAAGAAGCACAAGCATTTCTGTCTCCACTTAGAAAAAAGGCGCCTGATTAAAAAAAAAAAAAAAAACACGCCTGCTTTTAATATCAAATATTGCACATCGTTTACCACAGTTATACGCTCCTTCTTCATGTCGGATTTATAAAAAAAATAACCCCTAATCACATGATAATGTAAGCATCCACATCAAGTTTAGCAGGTGTGAGCAATTAGCACTTTTTTGCATCACATTGCTGTTGTTCTGACTGACTAAATCTTTCCTTCCACTAAAAATCACAGCAGGCACTGAAATGTCAGCGATAAAGAGAAACATTAAGTTCAGCAAGCTCCAGCTTCTAAAGAACGAGGCACTTTTCTAAACTGCAACAGTGACATTTCATTATGTCAAAAAGACTTGCATTATAGAATATGTGTGTTTTATCCTCAAGTATTATAAGTGTTTTTTAAATGCTTTAAACTGTAAATAAATAAAACTGTTGTAAACTGTAGCCTTTTATTTGACATTTTTTTTATATATATTCTGAGTAAAATGCATAAATTGTTTTTATTATTATTATATTTAAACTAGCATTCCTTGATGGAATGCATGTTGCCAGTCACTTTTGATGACAGAGTTTTAATTCAAGATGGCTGCCTCCAAAAATTAATGTCAAACAGATCCCACAGTCACCACTTCACTTTCAGCAGCAGGCAATAATAATCTATGCCTCAACAAATAGGCCCATTTATTCTAATTACTTGTATTGTATTATTGTTTAAATTTGGGGGGGATGTGTTGGTAATTTATGATTGTTAATTTTAATATTATATATAAACTCTGTCATCAAAAGTGACTGGCAACATGCATTCCATCAAGGAA